>NC_136852.1:34200948-34565948 GCF_951799975.1 Gobius niger | reverse complement strand
CGTATCGGAAAAAGTATCCTTCAGGAAACCGAGTATTGTTAACATACCGGTATCGGAAAAAAAGAATGTTACCCAGCCCTAGTCAGGGGATTCAACATTTGACTTGACTTGAAACATTATTACCTAATTCATTTAATCTGTCCTATAAAGAGAGTTAATTAATTGACAACTAATGGATTATTGAAATAGTTGGCGTTCTAGTCATGGATGAATGTTTTACATTGACTCTAAAAGGGCAAAAAATGACATTAAAATTAAGTATATGTTTAGATGAAAAACAACATTGTTTTTAAAGTGAGTGTAGAATGTTCTGCACACATGATCTGTCAATGATCCAATCAGAACGCAGAACTCCAGATGAATGCAGTTTGGAAATAAACTTCCTCAGTCCCAGTTCCTGTCCCTGATAAAGTCTCAGTCAGTGCCAGTGCAGCCTCCAGTCATTAAAGCTCAGTGGCTGAGCTCGGCAGGTTCTTAGCTCTCTGATGTTTGTGTGTTCATGTGGAGCAAACCAAGTTCAGCTGTAGAGACCTTTTTCACACACTAGGAGCCTTCTACAAACATTCACCTGAAGTGTACTCCATCGACCCCTCCCCAAGCAGCGCTTTATCTTAATGTAGCAAAAGGTTAGAAAAGAAATATCACATTTTCATGCGCCTTACGCAGCCAAGCGATCCATCGATTCACCGTGCCAATAATCTGGAGGTGAATGGATTACTGTGTGTACTATGTTTGTGTACTATGTTTGTTTTAGAGGATATTTACTTTGACCGTGCGGACTTCAGTAACCTGCTCTCTTAGTGGGTGAACAGTGAGCTCCCATTTGACAGACCTTAACACTCAAACTCTTAGTGCTAAGACTTTCCCCGAGCACTGCACTACTTCCATTAGAGTCCAGTTATTTTAAAGTCATGCTACTTTGCTTGAACCAATATTTTTGACAACTACCCACAAGGAGTGTGAGAAGATGAGTGGACAGTGGTGTCCGTGAGTCAGATGAGCTCAGCACTGAGCTCAGTCAACACTGTTGCACTGAGCACAGTGCTGAGCTCAGGTGACAGAGGGAGGCGCTCGGCTCGGGTCAGTGTCAGTGCGTGAGGATTAATGGCTTTGTGCCGCTGTGACAACAGAGGCTCCGCTCGTCCCAAACAAACAGGCCTCTGCGCTCCGCCGCTCTCCCTCCTCACAGAACCGCAGCGCCCGAGCCAGGACCACGCGCGCACCTGTCCAAAGTTACCTGGAGGATCCACGCGCCCGACCTCGTGCGTCTCCAACCAGCCCTGTAGTTGCGCGTGCCCCTGAGCGCGCGCGCGTCCCGCACACATCCGCGCGGAGATGCCTTGTACCTTGGACCGAGCTCGGACCCTTTTGTATTATAGATCCATGGGTCAGACGGGTCCAGTCCGGGTCCAGTCCGGGTCCAGTCCGGGTCCAGTCCGGGTCCAGTCCGGGTCCAGTCCGGGTCAAAACATCCACCTGCTGCAGCCTGAGCTCCCTCTTCCGCCTGAGGACACACAACATCCGCTGAGGATCTTCACAATAAAAGCCGCGGGTTTCGTGCTGCCTTCATGTGCTCTGATAAAGATGGTCCTTGTGTTCAAGTGCTTTGGTGTCGAAGCAAAGTGACACATAATAAACAAATAGAAACAAATGTAAACAAATATAAACAAATATAAACAAATATAAACAAATATAAATAAATATAAACAAATATAAACAAATATAAACAAATGTAAACAAATATAAATAAATATAAATAAATATAAACAAATATAAATAAATATAAACAAATATAAACAAATGTAAACAAATATAAACAAATGTAAACAAATATAAACAAATATAAACAAATATAAACTAATGTAAACTAATATAAACAAATGTAAACAAATATAAACAAATGTAAACTAATATAAACAAATATAAACAAATATAAACAAATATAAACAAATATAAACAAATATAAATAAATATAAACAAATATAAACAAATATAAACAAATATAAACAAATGTAAACAAATATAAACAAATATAAACAAATATAAACAAATATAAACAAATATAAACAAATATAAACAAATATAAATAAATATAAACAAATATAAACAAGAAGCTTAATAGTTGAACGCACTGTGTCGGCTTCAGAACCATCAGCCAAAAGACATAAATGTGTCGTCGCTGCTCTCTGTGGTGAAAGGTCAAAGGTTATCTCATCTCGGGAACTCAGGCATCAAAATGATCTCCCAGTTTCCCAGAGGAAAAACGAAATGAGGAGGCGTTCATGAGACCACATGAAGGCAGCAGAACTCCCAGAAAGATTACCTCCAAATGTATTACGAACAACAATGTGCCCGCTCTAAACTGAGACTAAATCTAGGCTCAATTTGATCTCATTTATCTCATTTATTTATGTGATGAATCTTCAGTCACTTCAGTCATAGACAGGGAAGTTGACAGACTTGCTGGGGCCCGGGGCAAGAAAATGTCATATGGGCCCCCATTTGGGACTACGCCACCGTGCCATCCCTGCGGTCATAAAATCAAACAATCAAACACACTCCAAAAATATTCTACATGGCAAAAAATGTATCGCAATAACCACAATGCTTTACAAGCAATGACAATGTTAACACATCCTTAAGACAGCAAACCATTCGGCGACAAACTCATCAAACATGCTTCAACTGCAAATGACTTTTTATATTATTTCATCTTTCTCTATTCATCACATCTGTCACAAAAAAGAAGCTGTGTTAAAACTGGTCCAGTTTGCTTTTAACACATAAACTTTCACCTGGAAACAAATATGTCCTAATCTTTACAATGAGGAGTGTCATAATCTCACTAATCAAACCTGTCTCCATTATGGGAAATTGTAACTTCACCAATGACTTGACCAATTTTCTCAAAATCTCAAGCCAACATGTAGCAGTGCAGAAGTTGGTTTGTCCTGTCCCCATGTGCTCACACTGCTTTCCCTTCACACTCATCACTTGGGCTTCTGTGTAAGGATAAGCCACACAGCATCACATAAAGGCGGTGTTGCAAATTCTCGATTATAGTTGACCAGGTGGGAGGAGTTTATGGTTGCTAGGTAATGGAGCGCCATAAATAGTTGAGCAGTCAGGTAGCTCAGGGTTGCATTTGTACGATGTACGATCAATAATTGAAAAAAGCCCTAAATGTAGGATCATTTCAGAGCGCCGGATAAAGTCTGATTAATGCACTGTCCTGCTCTGATCTGGAGTCAGACTGAGCCTCCGTATTCACGTAGGTGTAATATCTGCAGCCAGAAGGAGAGACTGTCCCTGGATCAGTTTTACACTTCCACGATCGCTTTAGGTGTGTTTGAGATGAGCCAGACAGACGCAGTTTTACAGCGACTGCAGACTCTCGGTGCCGGTTAGATTTATGTCCGACTTGCTCCATAGGCTCTGATGTCACGGGCACGTGGGGCACGGAAAGATCGTGAGACCCCAACGAGAGCAGCCGACTGGATCAGCCACTGCATCTCTCCAGAGGCAACTGCAGCGGCTCCACGGCCCCGTGCATGATGGGAAAACACCCACCTGTCCTCACGCTCAGGTGATTGGATACGAGTCTGTGTGATCAGAAACGTGCTCCTCGCCCCCTCCTCTCTCCTCTTTAGATCTGAACAAATAAACTATGACTGAAACTATTAAAGTTCTGCATCGCCCCTAAAACAGAGCTCATGTTTGATGCTTTTCAGAACAACTCGTGACTTAAAAGGAAATATTTGATCATCCTGGTGAGCCAACCGCATCTCGAATGAACTTATTCACTCAGTGGATAGAATTCACTGTTTTACTCAAGTAGTCTCTTAGAGTACTGTTGCTTCAAAAGTACAGTACAACTAAACTAGGCTTGAAGCAAGTAGAAGTTATAAATGTACTCAAAAAGGGCATTTCCCCTCGAGCAGTTTCCTACTTGTAATTGTTAGAAGTACCTCAAAAGCCTAAAGGACTTTTCAGACTGCGCTGTGGTTCCAATAGATCAGGGAGGGGCTAGTATTCTGTGTATTGAATATGTCATTGCTTTATATATATATACAGTATATATAGATATAGATATAGATATAGATATAGATATACAGATATATATATGACACAGTGGGGTAAAATAAAGTATACAAAATGGTATAGAAAGTCTATGGGGAACTGACCAAGCTGACATAGATCACACACAGGTTAGTCATCAGGTCAACATGGCGCCTTCATTGTCGATCATGGTGGTCGGTACAACTCTCCAGGATGAATTGTTCTGTTGGTTTTCTGGTGAGAATCAGCCAAACAATTGATCTTGGAGCATCCAAGAGACCACTGTGACGGAAAGTAAAGGCGCTATGCTGACCACTCATACAGCAGCTGGGTCACTATAAGGTCAAATACACAGAAGAATCATCTGGTTTTTGTTTATTTATTTTTCTGCATAAAAGTTGTATCATGATTTTCCTTGCAGTGGAATGAAATTGATTTGACCCTCTTTTCATAAATGGTAAAAGAAGAGATTTGTGAAGATCTAGCAGGTAAGTTGATGTCAGCATGTGTTGACCTGGAACTCATCCCGGTGAAGAATCAGGATGTTAGACATGAGTTTGGAAAGTTGGGAATGAGTTTGGAGCACACAAAACAACTGGACTATTGCCTGAGTGAGGAAATGAAATGTCAACAGCATGAGAGGAGCCAATGTGGAGGTCTGGAGCAGCCTGTGTTTGTCCAGCAGGTGGCGCAAGCCTAATGTGTTGAGCCCTTATAAGACGTCCCTCCCCCGGACCTCCCTCCTTCCCCCAGTGTAGCAGCTATGAGAGTACCTCCTGCCTGGACGGTACCTGGGGTTAAAGGGGTCGAGGCGGGATTATACCCTGGGAATAATATAATATTATGATATTATTATAATGATATTATAATATCCCAGGCCTAATCATACCCCATAACCTAGTGTTGAGTGAAATACACAAGTTCTCTATTTGTTCAGCATTTTTTCACAAATCATTCACACTATGTTAATATTCAAGCACATTATGACACCACTTTGTGGTGCAAGAAAAAGGCCTCCCTATTTTCTCATGAAGGAGCTCTTTTGAGCTTGTCCAATAGTAATGTCCCCTGAGTCCAGCCCTCAGTCTGTCCCTGCGACTGTCCATCACTAACACTTTCTATCGCTTTACTTTACCCAAAGCCTTTCATTTATCAAACACAATTTAGAAGACAGACTCCGCCCACCCGGGAGGCATCAGGTGCATGAGTCCAGATAACTTAAGTATAAAAATAAAAAGCTAGTAGCTAGTTGATTGAATAACTCTCTGACACTCTCTCAAAGTATTCAAATATTATATTATATACAGTGCCTCTCGAAAGTACTAATACACCTTGAACTTTTGCACATTTTGTCATGTTTACAACCCTAAACATAAAGATTTTATTTTGTTTTTTTTACTGAAAGTTCACACACAAGTAAAAGACAACTGTGAAGTGAAAGTGATTCTACATGATTCTGTTATTTTTCAAAAAATAGAAAAGTGAAAAGTGGGGCTTGCATAAGTATTCATAAAGATGAATGAATACTTTGTGGAACCCCCTTTTACTGCAATAACAGCAGCAAGTCTTTTGGGGTTTGACTCTACAAGATTAGCACATGTAGAGACTGACATTTTAGCCCATTCATCTTTACAAAACAACTCCAGCTCTGTCACATTAGAAGGAGAGCGTTTGTGAACAGCAGTTTTCAGATTATTCCACAGATTTTCAATAGGATTTAGGTCAGGACTTTGACTGGGCCATTCTAACACATTAATATGTTTGTTTTTGTAGATTTATCTTTGTGTTTAGGGTCATTGTCCTGCTGAAGGTGAATCTCCGCCCCAGCCTCAGTTCTCTTGTGACTCCAGCAGGTTTTCCTCCAAAATGTCCCAGTATTTGACTCCATCATCTTCACAACTATTCTTACAGTCTCCCCAGTCCCCGCTGAGGAAAAGCAGCCCCACAGCATGATGCTCCCCCCCCCATGTTTGACACTTTCTTTCACGCAGAGAGAGTCACAGAGAAAGAGTTGCAGAGAGAGAGTCACAGAGAGAGAGTCGCAGAGAGAGAGTCACAGAGAAAGAGTTGCAGAGAGAGAGTCACAGAGAAAGAGTCGCAGAGAGAGAGTCACAGAGAAAGAGTCACGGAGAAAGAGTCGCAGAGAGAGAGTCGCAGAGAAAGAGTCGCAGAGAGAGAGTCGCAGAGAGAGAGTCGCAGAGAAAGAGTCGCAGAGAGAGAGTCGCAGAGAGAGAGAGTCACAGAGAAAGAGTCACGGAGAAAGAGTCGCAGAGAGAGAGTCGCAGAGAGAGAGTCACAGAGAAAGAGTCGCAGAGAAACAGTCGCAGAGAGAGAGTCGCAGAGAGAGAGAGTCACGGAGAAAGAGTCGCAGAGAAAGAGTCGCAGAGAGAGAGTCACGGAGAGAGAGTCACAGAGAAAGAGTCACGGAGAGAGAGTCACAGAGAAAGAGTCGCAGAGAGAGAGTCACAGAGAAAGAGTCGCAGAGAGAGAGTCGCAGAGAGAGAGTCACAGAGAAAGAGTCGCAGAGAGAGAGAGTCACAGAGAAAGAGTCGCAGAGAGAGAGTCACAGAGAAAGAGTCGCAGAGAGAGAGTCACGGAGAGAGAGTCACAGAGAAAGAGTCGCAGAGAGAGAGTCGCAGAGAGAGAGTCACAGAGAAAGAGTCGCAGAGAGAGAGTCGCAGAGAAAGAGTCGCAGAGAGAGAGTCGCAGAGAGAGAGTCGCAGAGAAAGAGTCGCAGAGAGAGAGTCGCAGAGAAAGAGTCGCAGAGAAAGAGTCGCAGAGAGAGAGTCACAGAGAAAGAGTCGCAGAGAAAGAGCCGCAGAGAAAGAGCCGCAGAGAAAGAGCTGCAGAGAGAGAGTCACGGAAAAAGAGTCACGGAAAAAGAGTCGCAGAGAAAGAGCCGCTGAGAAAGGGCCGCAGAGAAAGAGTCGCAGAGAAAGAGCCGCAGAGAAAGAGCCGCAGAGAAAGAGCTGCAGAGAAAGAGTCGCAGAGAAAGAGCCGTTAAAATGGGCATAGATGGCCTGCAGAGCTGGGACCACTGGCCTTGTGTTTTAAAAAGGGAAGCCAGCGTTTCACTTGTAGGCGGCACTTTCAATATGAGGCTTTAATGTGAGGAGCTTGAATGAACTACCTGGAGGACTGAGAATTCAAATTCTGATTTCACGGTTGGTGCTGGATAATAATTAAGTGCTCGGGAACACTTGTGACTCCCCAGGGCCCACAGAACATGGCCACGGCTCCCCTTTCACATTCCAGTGTCTATTTGCAGAGCGCCTAAACTGCTGACACACTTTGGTTTTCAAGCCCCAGGTCAGTGTCTAGCAGTGGAGCCGTGGCCTCTGACCCGCTCCTCACTCTGAGTGTTAGTCACTTCAGATGAGAAAATGACTTAGCTGTGCTTGAAATCGGTACATGGGCTGATTATCTCAAAATGGTCATCAATGGAACAGATTTTTCTCTCTTTCACCATAAAAGGACAAAAAGTGCAGTGCCCGACAGGCAGCCAGAGGAGGAAATGAATGGCAAAACGCAAATCCAAAACTAATAACCAACAATACTCCAAAAGAAAGACAAAAAGATAAAGAAAAAATGCCCCACACTCAAGGAACCTCCTAAATCTTTGGCTGAATTTGCTCTCATTACAAAATGAATAAAATAAATAGAACCTGTACATCACGAAAGCTTCACCTTCTCCTCTCGCAGGTCAGTCCCTTAAATAGGACAACGGCAGTGACGCTCGGCCGCGTAAGCTCAACGAGGAGGGAGCTCATTTGTAAACACAAAGATCGAGGCCGACGCTCGTCTTTATCAAAAAACACTAATGCAGTGCGTATTTAGTGATATTTATAAGTCGTGGCATTCGTTTTAGCAGTACTACATTACTATACTATACTATACTATACTATACTATACTATACTATACTATACTATACTATACTATACTATACTATACTATACTATACTATACTACACTATTATGCTATACTATACTATACATTTACTTAAGACTGCAAGTAGTGTTTCCAACTTATTTAAGTAAACAGGGCACCTGTAATGTATTATGATTGTATTATTATGTTTTCTGGAATTAATTACTAAAAGATTTAATATTTGCAAATTCAGAAGCGAGCATGATCACGAACATAACTGGATATTTCTTAGAATTAACTCTCTTAAGTCAATTCTTCCTGGTTTACTGCACAACTGAAAGCTCTATGGGGGAAGGCTTCAAATCAGGGAATCTTCAGTGCAGGAAATTCACGTCTGTGTTTAAGAACACAGTTGGATCTGTGTCATTTCGTCTGTTTGATCAGCGACTTAAGAGGCAAATTGACTTTCTGAGTAGTTTGCATATTGTCTCCATTCTGTGTGCCCCGGTTCAGACCTACCACTAAAACATGTGTAATAGGGTCCCCTCTGGAGCCAGGAATTATATGAAAGAGATTCTTAAATCTCAGAAGGACTTTGCTGGTTAAATAAAGAAATATAAATTGTAATAAAATGAATAATATCAAGTTTGATCAATGTCACACCTCTGTTGAGATGAAGTGCTCCCCAGAAATCCGCACGCAAAAGCCCTACAATTATTTCATGTGCAAAAACTTACAAAGGCAGAAACCTGCCTGCACCTGTCTGCATCTGTCTGCATCTGTCTGCATCTGTCTGCATTTGTCTGCAATCTGTCTGCAACTGTCTGCACCTGTCTGCAACCTGTCTGCATCTGTCTGCAACTGTCTGCAACTGTCTGCACCTGTCTGCATCTGTCTGCGTCTGTCTGCATCTGTCTACACCTGTCTGCATCTGTCTGCAACTGTCTGCACCTGTCTGCATCTGTCTGCATCTGTCTGCAACTGTCTGCACCTGTCTGCATCTGTCTGCATCTGTCTGCACCTGTCTGCACCTGTCTGCACCTGTCTGCATCTGTCTGCATCTGTCTGCGTCTATCTGCATCTGTCTACACCTGTCTGCATCTGTCTGCAACCTGTCTGCATCTGTCTGCAACTGTCTGCACCTGTCTGCATCTGTCTGCATCTGTCTGTATCTGTCTGCAACCTGTCTGCATCTGTCTGCATCTGTCTGCAACCTGTCTGCAACCTGTCTGCGACTGTCTGCACCTGTCTGCATCTGTCTGCAACCTGTCTGCAACCTGTCTGCAACCTGTCTGCACCTGTCTGCACCTGTCTGCAACCTGTCTGTATCTGTCTGCATCTGTCTGCAACCTGTCTGCATCTGTCTGCATCTGTCTGCAACTGTCTGCATCTGTCTGCAACCTGTCTGCAACCTGTCTGCAACCTGTCTGCACCTGTCTGCACCTGTCTGCAACATGTCTGCATCTGTCTGCATCTGTCTGCAACTGTCTGCATCTGTCTGCAACTGTCTGCATCTGTCTGCAACATGTCTGCATCTGTCTGCAACATGTCTGCATCTGTCTGCAACCTGTCTGCAACCTGTCTGCAACCTGTCTGCACCTGTCTGCACCTGTCTGCAACCTGTCTGCATCTGTCTGCATCTGTCTGCACCTGTCTGCATCTGTCTGCACCTGTCTGCAACCTGTCTGCACCTGTCTGCAACTGTCTGCAACCTGTCTGCAACCTGTCTGCATCTGTCTGCATCTGTCTGCACCTGTCTGCACCTGTCTGCAACCTGTCTGCAACCTGTCTGCACCTGTCTGCGACTGTCTGCATCTGTCTGCAACCTGTCTGTGACTGTCTGCATCTGTCTGCAACCTGTCTGCATCTGTCTGCATCTGTCTGCAACTGTCTGCATCTGTCTGCATCTGTCTGCACCTGTCTGCAACCTGTCTGCACCTGTCTGCAACCTGTCTGCACCTGTCTGCAACCTGTGTGCAACCTGTCTGCACCTGTCTGCATCTGTCTGCACCTGTCTGCAACCTGTCTGCAACCTGTCTGCATCTGTCTGCACCTGTCTGCAACCTGTCTGCACCTGTCTGCATCTGTCTGCACCTGTCTGCAACCTGTCTGCACCTGTCTGCATCTGTCTGCACCTGTCTGCAACCTGTCTGCATCTGTCTGCATCTGTCTGCATCTGTCTGCAACCTGTCTGCACCTGTCTGCAACCTGTCTGCACCTGTCTGCAACCTGTCTGCAACCTGTCTGCAACCTGTCTGCAACCTGTCTGCAACCTGTCTGCAACCTGTCTGCATTTGTTCTACGCCAAAATTTGAAATTGCAGTCAGCCGCAACTATCGCAAAGTAGACTTTTAAGAAATCGCAGTCATGGTCACAATAGAGTACGGGCTGCGACTGGATGCGGTTGATTTGGATAGTGTCCAAATGCGGCTGGTGAGAGGCTGGTGAGAGGCTGGTGAGCGGCTGGTGAGAGGCTGGTGAGAGGCTGGTGAGCGGCTGGTGAGAGGCTGGTGAGAGGCTGGTGAGCGGCTGGTGAGAGGCTGGTGAGAGGCTGGTGAGAGGCTGGTGAGCGGCTGGTGAGAGGCTGGTGAGAGGCTGGTGAGAGGCTGGTGAGAGGCTGGTGAGAGGCTGGTGAGCGGCTGGTGAGAGGCTGGTGAGAGGCTGGTTCACGGGCCACAGACACTGATTGCGGACAGTGCTGCGGACTAGAGTGAACTTATTTTCAGGCCCGTACGGATCAGCGCGTTTACAAATGAAACTGGTGTAAAATTAAAATGGGCCTGTTTAGTTGAGCGACTTAGCGTTCGTTTTTGTGGAAAAAAAAAAAAAAAAAAAATTGGGCCCGCGGTGCACGGTGTTGGCCGCCCCACACATGGCTGGAGGCATTAGCGCATCACGGCTTTTACGCACCAAGCTCAGCCAGACCCTGAGCTCAGGCCCTGCTCCGGGGAAGTGACCAGCTTCTGTCTGACTTATTCCTGGCAGAGCCTTCGAGGGAACATTTACAAGTTATGACGAACAAAGGACAGACGTCCACAATCAATAATTATCACTTTTTATTTAAAAAAAAAACAATTATCATTATCGCAAATAAATACTCTTGGCTTTAAATAAATAGCCTATCGATACTGCCTGTGATTTGTGTCTGTTGCCTTCAGCTATTTAGTCGTGTACTGTACGTGCACGTATTGTCGAAGGGGAAAAAAATAATTAACAACTCGGTGCCCTCCACGCGCTCATCCAGCGGTCTCCACGCGCTGGTCCAAGGAGCGTCACCTGCTGCCGTACGCAGCACACAGGCCACGGTCAAATCGGGGATGGATTCTAGCAGGAAACAGCTCAGCTGCTGGATGTTAGTCTGAGGTCTGTGAGGTTTTGATCATTGACTCTTCAAAAGCAGAGGATATTGATCCAGTAGGAAAACACGCGCGCACTTTGGAGACGCGCGCAGGGATCAGCAGGTGAACAGCGAACATACGGCTCCCGTCTCCTCATGTAACCATCATCAACACGCCGTCCCCGCGGATTTCGTAAGGATTAAGGACTTTAAGAGGACGGACGTGGGACAGACTCGTGGAGCCTTTTTCATTTGTGGAGCCTTTTGTTTGGACTGTTCCGAGCCATGAAAAAAAGGTCGCAGGTAACGTGTACTTTCTTTATAAACCTGCACTTCATTAAAACAACCCAATTATTATTTTATCTTTGTAAATGAGCCGGATACAAACTTTTGTAAACGTTTAGAACACCACATTGGTTCACAAAGTGCATTATATTGTTCTGCGTGAAGGTTTACACCTGCTTCTCCCACGTATTCATTTCTTACGCCGCTTTACTTCACACAGTCGAAATAAATACTCCATTTCCTTGCCTCAGATTTTGCGCACTGTGGCAAAATTACCTTCGTTTGCATATTCATGAGGACCCGTGCGCTAAGTTTGCTCCGCGCTCTAAACCAAACTGGGAAAGAGGAAACAGTGTCTAGCCATATATCTACAGCAGAAATCGCACGAGACTGATAGTGGCGCTCTCCAGTGTCTCACCAGTGTCTCACCAGTGTCTCACCAGTATCTCACCATCTGCGCGACTGAGACGATTTATCTCTCACCATTCTCACGACCGTAGCGGCCTGCTGCGGCTTTTTTCGCAATCGACCGCCTCTGAATTTTGCGCATGCATGACATTCAGCTGCGCCAAATAATCCAACTGTGATTCACACCTTTTCATGCGGTCAATAGCGGTCGCTCGTGCAGACGCCCGTGCGCCAAAAGAGAGTGATCGCACGACTTTCATATTTTGAGGCCGCAAATGATCGCATAGTGCCCGTATGCCAATTGTGACAGGCCCTTAATGCAGGGTTGCAGCATTATTCTTAAATTAAAAAAAAATATATATATATATATATATATATATATATATATATAAATATAAATCTTTTTCCTCCAAGCTCGGGTCCTCTACCAGAGGCCTGGGAGCTTGAGGGTTCTGCGCAGTATCTTTGCTGTTCCCAGAACTGCACTTTTCTGGACCGAGATGTCTGATGTATTTCCTGGGATCTGCTGGAGCCACTCCTCCAGTTTGGGGGTCACTGCCCCGAGTGCCCCAACGACCACGGGCACCACTGATGCCTTCACCCTCCAGGTTTTCTCCAGCTCTTCTCTGCCAAACACCAGCTCCTGGTAGACAGAACAGTCGTTCGAGACTGCAGAACTGCCTGGATTGATTACAAGAAAGCCTACGACTCAATGCCACATACTTGGATCATTGAATGCCTGGAGCTATACAACATCAACAGGACTCTAAGAGCCTTCATTGCAAACTCGATGAGGTTGTGGAAAACCACCCTTGAAGCCAATGGCAAGCCACTTGTACAAGTCTCCATCAAATGTGGCATATTCCAAGGAGACGCCCTGTCCCCACTGCTGTTCTGCATAGGTCTGAACCCCCTCAGCCAAATAATCAACAAGACTGGCTATGGATACCGACTCAGGAATGGGGCCACCATCAGTCACCTTCTCTACATGGATGACATCAAGCTGTACGCTAAGAATGAGCGAGACATCGACTCACTGATCCAGACCACCCGGATATACAGTGCAGACATTGGGATGTCATTCGGACTAGAGAAGTGTGGTCGGATGGTGACTAAGAGAGGGAAGGTAGTCCACACAGAAGGTCTCACTCCCAGAAGGAACAATAGCAGACATTGAGGACAGTTACAAGTACCTCGGAATCCCACAAGCAAATGGCAACCTCGAAGAGGTGACAAGGAAAGCGGCTACGGCCAAATACCTCCAACGAGTAAGGCAGGTCCTAAGAAGCAGCTCAATGGCAAGAACAAGTCCCGGGCAATAAACAGCTACGCCCTGCCAGTAATCAGATACCCTGCAGGAATAATAAGCTGGCCAAAGGATGAGATACAAACCACAGATGTTAAGACGCGAAGCTCCTAACCATGCACGGAGGGTTCCACCCCAAATCCAGCACTCTGAGACTGTACGCTAGCCGTAAGGAAGGAGGCCGAGGACTTGTGAGTGTGAGAGCCACTATCCCGGATGAAACATCCAAGATCCATAAGTACATCAAGGACAAGGCTCCAACAGATGACGTGCTCAGTGAATGTCTCAGACAATGGGGAACAGAAGATGAGGTGCTGGAGGTCCCGGCATGGGAGGACAAGCCCCTACACGGCATGTACCACCCAAACATAACTGAAGTGGCGGATATACAGAAATCCTACCAATGGCTAGACAGAGCCGGACTAAAGGACAGCACAGAGGCTCATCATGGCTGCACAGGAGCAGGCCTTGAGCACCAGAGCAATAGAGGCCCAGATCTACCACACCAGACAAGACCCCAGGTGTAGACTGTGCAAAGAGGCCAATGAGACAATCCAGCTTTACATAACTGCAGGGTGTAAGATGCTGCAGGGAAAGCTTACATGGAGCGCCATAACCAAGTGGCTGGTATAGTGCACAGGAACATCTGTGCAGAGTATGGGCTGGAAACCCCAAGGTCAAAGTGGGAAACACCTCCAAAGGTGGTAGAGAATGACCGAGCCAAGATCCTGTGGGACTTCCAGATACAGACGGACAAAATGGTAATGGCAAACCAACCGGACATTGTGGTGGTGGACAAAGAGCAGAGGAAAGCTGTTGTGGTCGACATAGCAATACCAAGACTTCAACATCAGGAAAAAGGAACACGAGAAACTAGAGAAATACCAGGGGCTCAGAGAAGAGCTGGAGAAAACCTGGAGGGTGAAGGCATCAGTGGTGCCCGTGGTCGTTGGGGCACTCGGGGCAGTGACCCCCAAACTGGAGGAGTGGCTCCAGCAGATCCCAGGAAATACATCAGACATCTCGGTCCAGAATAGTGCAGTTCTAGGAACAGCAGAGATACTGCGCAGAACCCTCAAGCTCCCAGGCCGACGGTAGAGGACCCGAGCAGGAGGAGAAAAGAGACTGCCCGCGGAGGGTGAGGAAGAGTTTTTTTTATATATATATATATATTTTACGGCAAACCTCAGGAGGGG
This sequence comes from Gobius niger, assembly GCF_951799975.1. NCBI lineage: Eukaryota > Metazoa > Chordata > Actinopteri > Gobiiformes > Gobiidae > Gobius > Gobius niger. The sequence goes on along the minus strand of NC_136852.1, from coordinate 34,551,488 downwards.
GAAGCAATGCTTCACCAGCAGTGAGGGTGGGAAGCTGCTGACCTCGACTGGGGATGTCGTCGGGCGGTGGAAGGAGTACTTCGAGGACCTCCTCAATCCCGCCGTCACGTCTTCCGATGAGGAAGCAGAGGCTGGGGACTCGGACGTGGGTTCGCCCATAACCGGGGCTGAAGTCACCGAGGTGGTGAGAAAGCTCCTCGGTGGCAAGGCTCCGGGGGTGGATGAGATTTGTCCTGAGTACCTTAAGTCTCTGGATGTTGTAGGACTGTCTTGGCTGACACGTCTCTGAAGTTTGTCTTGGGCTAGACACTTGTCCCACCCTGCCTCTAGTGTCGTAACATTGGTGTATGAATGAGAGTGTAAATGGGTGAGTGATTCTTAAAGCTCTATTTACCCATAGTGTAAGACACTGTGGGTAAATAGAGTGGGAGGAAAAGGTGAGTACACCCTTCTTACATTTCTGTTTAAATTGGTCATAAAATGTGGTCTGATCTTTATTAAAATCACAAGAATGAGTAAACATCCATCCATTTTCTTCCGCTTTATCTGGGGCCGGGTCGCGGGGGCAGCAGTCTCAGCAGAGATGCCCAAACTTCCCGATCCACACACACCTCCTCCAGCTGTTCTGGAGGGACCCCGAGGCGACACCAGGCCAGCTCGGAGACATAGTCCCACCACCGTGTTCTGGGTCTTCCACGAGGCCTTGTCCCACTAGGACATGCCTGGAACACCTCCCGCGGGAGGCGACCAGGAGGCATCCGGAACAGATGCCCGAGCCACCTCAGCTGGCTCCTTTCGACGTGAAGGAGCAGCGACTCTACTCCGAGCTCCTCCCGGGTAACTGAGCTCCTCACCCGATCTCGGAGGGTGCGCCCAGCCACCCTGCGAAGGAAACTCATTTCGGCCGCTTGTATTCGCGATCTTGTCCTTTCGGTCATGACCCAAATCTCATGACCATAGTGAGGGTGGGAACGTAGATCGATTGGTAAATCGAGAGCTTTGCCCTCCGACTCAGCTCCCTCTTCACCACGACAGACCGATACAGCGACCGCATCACTGCTGACGCCGCACCGATCCGTCTATCGATCTCACGCTCCATCCGTCCCTCACTCGTGAACAAGATCCCGAGATACTTGAACTCCTCCACTTGAGGTAAGGACTCCCCACCGACCTGAAGAGGGGAAGCCACCTTTTTCCGGTGGAGAACCATGGCCTCGGTTTTGGAGGTGCTGATCCTCATCCCGGCCGCTACACACTCGGCTGCAAACCGCCCCAGAGCAGCTGAAGGTCCTGGTTTGTTGAGGCCATCAGAACAACATCATCCGCAAACAGCAGAGATGAGATCCTGAGGCTCCCAAACCGGACACCCTCCGGCCCCTGGCTGCGCCTAGAAATTCTGTCCATAAAAGTTATGAACAGAACCGGTGACAAAGGGCAGCCCTGGCGGAGACCAACACGCACCGGGAACAGGTCTGACTTACTGCCGGCAATGCGAACCAAGCTCCTGCTGCGTCATACAGGGAACGGACAGCCCTTAACAGAGGGCCCCCGGACCCCATACTCCCGGAGCACCCCCCCACAGGGCACCACGAGGGACGCGGTCGAACGCTTTCTCCAGATCCACAAAACACATGTGGACTGGTTGGGCGAACTCCCACGAACACTCAAGCACCCGACGGAGGGTATAGAGCTGGTCCAGTGTGCCACGACCAGGACGAAAACCGCATTGTTCCTCCTGGATCCGAGGTTCAACTATCGGCCGGATCCTCCTCTCCAGCACCCTGGAGTAGACCTTACCGGGGAGGCTGAGGAGGGTGATCCCTCTGTAATTGGAACACACCCTCCTTAAAGAGGGGGACCACCACCCCGGTCTGCAAATCCAAGGGCGCTGTCCCTGACCGCCACGCGATGTTGCAGAGACGTGTCAGCCAAGACAGTCCTACAACATCCAGAGACTTAAGGTACTCAGGGCGAATCTCATCCACCCCCGGAGCCTTGCCACCGAGGAGCTTTCTCACCACCTTGGTGACTTCAGCCCCGGTGATGAGCGAGCCCACCTCCGAGTCCCCAGCCTCTGCTTCCTCATTGGAAGACGTGACGACGGGATTGAGGAGGTCCTCGAAGTACTCCTTCCACCGTCCGACGACATCCCCAGTCGAGGTCAGCAGCTCCCCACCCGCACTGTACACAGAATGAGTAAACAGTGTCTGCTTAAACTAATACCACGTTTCCTGTAGTTGCAGATTAGATGTGCACACTGATCAGGATGAATCTTGGATCTTGATTCCTGGGATGTCTGGGGTGAATGGTTTTCTTGAGGTCATGCCACATCATCTCAACAGGGTTTAAGGTCAGAACTTTGACTGGGCCATTCCAGAACACATATTTTATTCTTCTGAAACCATTCGGAAGTGGATTTGTGCTTTGGGTCATTGTCTTGTTGCAGCTCCATCCTCTGTTGAGCTGCAGCCTTTGGACAGATGGCCTCAAGATTTTCTGCAAAATATCTTCATAAACATTTGAATGCATTTTTCCATTGAAGTTGCAAGTTGTCCAGGCCTGAGGCAACAAAACAGCCCAACACCACGATTCTCCTGCACCAGACTTCACTCTGAGCACAGGGTTTTGATGTTGGTGTGCTGTTCCATTTTTGCATTCCGCCCAAACTATTCAACTTTGGTTTCACCAGTCTATTTTACCAGTAGTGCTGTGGAGCATCCAGGAGCTGTTTTGCAACCTTAAAATGGCAAATCATAAACGATTTATATTAATGCATAAGCACAGATTCATGCCTCGGTTTCTTGTATGCTGAACGTTTATGTGATGTTACTTGAATGAGAGATAAGGGGTAGGTTTATTTTAAGTTATTTGAACTTCTTCCTACTCCTTTTGAGCACAATAGTCTTGTTTTGTTTTTCTTCAGTAAAAATGCTTTCAAATACTTTTTGTCTCAAATGAATAAATAAATGAAACGAACCCCATTCTTGTTCACCGTTTTACGTATTGTAGACGTGTCAACAGAGATGTCGGCCTGGGCCAGTGATTTCTGTAAGTCTTTAGCTGACACTCTAGGGTTCTTTTCTACCTCATTGAGTATTCTCCGCTGTGCTCTTGGAGTCATCTTTACAGGACGGCCACTCCTTGGAAGTGAAGCAACAGTGCTGAACTGTCTCCATTTGTAGACAATTTGTCTAACAATTTGATTTATGAATATTAAGACTTTTAGTGATGGTTTTGTAACATTTACCAAATCAATTATTCTTGATCATAGATCAAAGCAGAATCCACCAGCCATTGAGTCAAGGGTGTACTCACTTATTCCTCCCTGTCCTGTGAATGTTTACATGTCATGGGCATTAAAAATATGATAACATGTAATTGTTTGGGGGATATTAGTTTAAGCAGACACTGTTTGCTCATTCTTGTGAGTTTAATAAAGATCAGACCATATTTTATGACCAATTTAGGCAGAAATGTCAGAAATTGTTGTGGTCCAGCCACTCCTCCCTTCCTTCCATCACCCCCGCCCCTTGTGTTTACCATATTTGTCAGTTCCTGGGCGGTTCCCTCGTTAGTACCTGCTGTGCTCCACACCTGTATCTCATCATGCAGTCAACCAGACCTCCACTCCATTGCCAGATTATTCCGTCACTCATGCGGTGATCATCTATCAGGCTATTTTGAACTGTTTTGTTGTACCTTTTTGATTTTTGAAACTAACCTGCCTTTTTCCGTGTCGTGTTCAGTTTTGGTGCCAGTTCCTGCATCACCGCCATCGCCATCCGTCCTCTGTCTTTGTCTCTGTCTGGATTCCCCACCAACCACCTCCCTCCCCACCAACCACCTCCCTCCCCTCCGCTGCTGTCCAGGATCCCCCTTCCACTTATACCCTACTCGCACGGGATTAGTTTAACCTGGGACCACATGCGATTTGTACTAATCACATGTTAATCCTGTGCGAATGCGCCATGTCAGTGATTTGCGAAGTAAAAATTCCCCCGCAAATGAGCGACTATATTTTGCTGAACTCCGAAGTCCTGTGATAAAACTAATCCAATGCGAACAGGCCTGTCTGTGATTTGGACAGAAACGGGAAGGATCCGACACATGATTAGGCTTTTGTTGTCGCCTGTGCGCATTTTTATTTAGGGTGAATATGGGTAAAGTGGGACAATGGGTAAAGTGGGACACTTAACTTTAATCATGATTATTTTTTAATGTGTCATATTTTATCACTAAAAATACATACACACCGAATAATTAGAATGTGCAGGATAAGAAAATAATGGTTTTGTGAAAATTAATTCACTTCATATGTCGTGGCAAACCGTAATCTACCAAGTAGTAAAAAAGCGGAGGTCTGTCCAAAGACAGCATTTGTGGTTTTACGATCTTAAGGTTATAACTTTTTAAAACTAACAGACATGCAGATTTTGTTGATACGTTATATAATGGAATGCATCTGCAAACAAAACATCTCAAAATCACATGTTTATTCTTTATACTTTTATTTTTATAAGAGATTTTATCACTGTCCCACTTTACCAATGTGTTATTGGTAAAGTGGGACAGCCTCATATTGGCAAAGTGGGACAGTATATTTTGGGTATTAGGTGTTTCACACATCTTCAAATTAGATCAATTTAACTCTATATTTCTTGTTTTGATTAAGTTTTCGATGATCACATTTCTGATTGAAGTTTTAGCTCTTGTTCACTACGAACTGTTGATCGCCGTTTAGCAACATTTCAACATTTAGTTGTTCTTTGAGGTTTCTAAGTTCTTTAATTGTAGATTTTTCTTTTTTTAAATATCGGCTCTATATATATTTCTTTGCAAATCTTTAAAACATGCTTGTTCCCGTATACTTCACCAATCAAAGGCAGCCTGAGTTCACAGATTAACATGTGTTTTTTTGGGCATGTCCTTCATATTATTCCTCACTCATTTATAAAGAAAAACAAATCTGATGAAGGCACTTTACAATATTATTCTTCATTTGTTCTGTCACTCTTGCTTTTAGTTTATACCAAAGGTCCCAGTTAGATATTCCACACTGGAACATCACCACAGCCTCCCCGCACTGATCTGTCATTAATTCAACTCTCATTACATTTGTTTTTGTTGAGATTTAGTTATTTCAATTAGGAATAACCAGAGATTGCAGAATAAATTGAGCTAAACTAAACACAATTTCAGAACGCAGTCATAAAACACGAATTTTGGAACATAAAACTCGTGCGTAAAAGTCTCATAGGACGAGTTACTCAGAGCCTCCTCTGCTCGTCAATATTAACCCTCAGATTTCTATATTAGAAATAATAGAGCTTCTTATTTGCATTTCCTCATTTTCAACTCAATGTTTCAGAAACACAGAGGGTGAGTGGGGCGATATCCAGCAGTTCCAGCGTCATTGATGCTCCCGAGTCGGTGCTTACCTTCGCCTCTCTCCGCTCTCTGGGCTTTGTGTATTTTATCCAAAGTCCATGCCTCTCAGCTACGACGTTAGCTGCATCATGTTGGCCTTTCAGCTTCAGTACAAGGCTGTTTTAAAGGCAACATGCAAAGAGAAACCACGCGGTGTTCTTCATGTAGATGTGCTTCAGAGAGAGCCAGGCGCTCAGAGTTTATGTCACTCCAACTACACATTTACAACCAACTACGGTGAAACACCTTTTACGGAGAATTGTCCGTGGTAAGAGACTAAAGCTTCACAAATTCATTCAGGTGGAAGTAAATTTTACAAATGACCTCAGAAAGGAGCGCTTTGACGTCATATCCAGGAGATGTCTGTCAATGTCTGTCATGCAGTAAGAGTATTCATAAAGCGTACTAAAGTAAAGTAGTTTACTTTTGTTAATGTCCACCACTTCAACATGTAATAATGTCATCTTTGTTCCTACTCTTAATTTACTGGAACCTGATTAAACCAATTCTAAAGTAACTTTTCTCATACTTTAGTGAATATTTCATATATCACACGCTGACACGAGATGGTTCAGATGAGCAGACTCGTTCTGAGGTGGGTGGGGGGTCTTCTGGAGGAGGAGTCCAATCCTTCCTGGCATTGCTCCCGTGTCGATGTGTGAATGTGAGGAACTATTCCCTATGGGCCAATGAATGGAAGGTTCTCCCCCAGGTTCTTGCCTGTGTGCCATGTGAATGAGGCTGACAGCCAGATCATACTGTTCCCTGCTCACTCTTACATAACCTTTCTGCAGCCGGAGCCTGGATCCAGTGTCAGACTAAACTGGGACCTGGGACTCTGCTGCACCGTGTGTCAGACTGTCCTAGAACACTGAACTACAGGGCTCCAGTACTACAGTGGTGTCACAGTGCACTGGCCCAGGCTGCAGTGTTACTTCATAAGCCTATAACACTGTTCATGGAGGATTCAGCGCAGTGTTCCCGACAGGTCACTTTTCAGAGGCAGGTCTCTTTTTACGAGGCAAAGACCGATTTGGAAAGTCCGGAGCACGCCTGTTCAGAACGGCAGTGAAACCCGAGCAGCTGCATGGCCCCATGTGCAGCAAATCAAAATGAGCAACTGCAAAACCCTGCTGTGATAAAAGGCATCCACATATTTAAAACATTGGGGAAAAAGAAGACTTTTGTGGTAAAGAAAGTCAACAAATCAACAAACAAAAACATGACTTATTTCTTTGTCATTTTATCTTATTTTAGAGTCACTTTATTTGATTATAGTGGGACCATGTGGGATCCATCTGTAACGGACTATAATAAGGGCAGTCCAATCAGATCGCTCATCTAAGATGCATCAATCTCTTCAATAATGTCCACAGAGAACATGAGTGATACTGAGCTTCATTGAACAGCGTGGATCAAACTCTAGAGACTCTGAGCAGAGCCTGAAAGGGAAGCACTGCAGCTGTCACTGTGGCTCGCTCTCATGATGGTTGTTGCCTTTTAGAATCAGCCCCCGGCACCAAAGATCCTCCTCAACCAATCACAGGAAGGGTCTCCACGCTGAACGGGCCAATGGAGAGCCACATGGGGGTATAAGAGTTAAGGCCGTAACCAAGAAGAGCTGGGCGACCCGACTTTGGGTGGACAGGACTTGAACCCGGGATCTGTTACTTCATTCTTTTCTCCTAAGCAGGTAAAATCAGCCAAACTCCAAAGTGTGCTTTTGTTCAACATTTAACAGAAGATCTTGTATTCCATTTTCATCGTAAAGACAAGTTTGACAGCCAGATTGGTGGATTCTTCTGCAAATGCACACTCCTGTTGGAATGTATTGTGGTCTTGGCTGATTACTCAGAGCGTTGGGCTGGTAGACTCGACACAGCGCTCTGGAGAGCAGAGAACAGCTGCTGCTGACGCCAGCAGGAGCTGGACATGTGTCTGACACGAGTCAGGCCGGATTTAGCCTGACCTTTAGGGCGACAGGTGTTTCAGCGCTCTACATGACATTGACCAGGGCTAGGGCCGTTGCTGTCAGGCTATGACTGAGAAAAGTCTTCTGTTTTTGAAGAATTTCTGTGAGACTGCAATCTGCAGTGGAAGTTCACACATGGACCAAGAGAGTCAGAAGGAGCTTCATGTCTGCTCCTCACACCATTCACTGAACACTGCAGAAGAAGCTGAGAGTTCTGTGTAGCATAAAGATTCAGAGATGTGGTTCACTGTGAATGACGCTGGCACAGTCCAGAAATAAAGCTTTCCCTGTTTCCTTGGACTGATAGATGGGTCTAGTAGGAAAGATTTGATGCTCCTGTAGTAATTGCTTAATTGTTTTCACTTTCAGAGAAACAAAGAATCGCAGCCATGGCTAAGAACTGCCACAACGATTACAAGATGAAGTTCTCTATGGATGATGAGTTCCCAGATCTGTCCCTGCACAATAACCACATGGCCAAGGTCTGACCCCGAGCCACTATGTGTAAAAGAATGCACTCACTCACATCTTCCTCCATTGTAGGTGCTGACCAAGGACATCTACAACAAGCTGAGGGGCAAGTCCACCCCCAGTGGCTTCACTGTGGACGATGTGATCCAGACTGGAGTCGACAATCCAGGTGAGTTGTCGCACAATCCTATTATAGTAGTACTTACAGTTTGAATCTTGAAACAATCACCGACATGCTGCCCCCTTCAGGTCACCCCTTCATCATGACTGTGGGTTGCGTCGCTGGTGATGAGGAGTCCTACGAGGTGTTCAAGGAGCTGCTGGACCCCATTATCTCTGACCGTCATGGTGGATACAAACCCACCGACAAGCACAAGACCGACCTCAACTTCGAGAACCTGAAGGTAACGCCCTGACCTTCCAGCGCAGAGGCAGCGCTGACGGGATCAGAGGTGGGTTCCATTATGAACACTTGGTTTGTGCACAGGGTGGGGATGACCTGGACCCCAACTACGTGCTGTCCAGCCGTGTGCGTACCGGCCGCAGCATCAAGGGCTTCACCCTGCCCCCCCACAACAGCCGCGGAGAGCGCAGAGCCATCCAGAATCTGTCCATCGAGGGTGAGCACACGCGCATTTGACCAGTGCCTTAGCTGTGGACCTCCTCTTAACCCTCTGCCCCTGCCCACAGCCCTGGCCAGCCTGGAGGGAGAGTTCAAGGGTAAGTACTACCCTCTGGATGGCATGACTGACGCTGAGCAGGACCAGCTCATCAACGACCACTTCCTGTTTGACAAGCCCGTGTCCCCCCTGCTGACCTGCGCTGGCATGGCCCGTGACTGGCCCGACGCCAGAGGCATCTGGTAAGACTGTTGTTAGCATAGGTAGGAAGATCGGGGCCTTTTCCCTATGAGTCATGTGATGCTGCGCTCCTGTGCAGGCACAACGACAACAAGAGCTTCCTGGTCTGGGTGAACGAGGAGGATCATCTGAGGGTCATCTCCATGGAGAAGGGCGGCAACATGAAGGAAGTGTTCAGGCGCTTCTGCGTGGGCCTGCAGAAGGTTTGTGTGTGCTCCTGCTGTCCCTGACCTCTCTGTCCCCAACCTCTCTGTCCCTGACCTCTCTGTCCCCAACCTCTCTGTCCCTGACCTCTCTGTCCCCAACCTCTCTGTCCCCAACCTCTCTGTCCCCGACCCCTCTGTCCCCGACCCCTCTGTCCCCGACCCCTCCTTCCCCGACCCCTCTGTCCCCGACTCCTCTGTCCCCAACCTCTCTGTCCCTGACCCCTCTGTCCCCGACCCCTCTGTCCCTGACCCCTCTGTCCCTGACCTCTCTGTCCCTGACCCCTCTGTCCCTGACCTCTCTGTCCCCGACCCCTCTGTCCCTGACCCCTCTGTCCCCGACCCCTCTGTTCCTAAGCTCTCTGCCCCCCCTCATCATCCTCCTGTCCACCCTCTCTCCCCACTGTCCACTCTGACGTCTCTGTGTCCACGCAGATTGAGGAGATCTTCAAGAAGCACAACCACGGCTTCATGTGGAACGAGCACCTGGGCTACATCCTGACCTGCCCGTCCAACCTGGGCACCGGGCTGCGCGGCGGCGTGCACGTCAAGCTGCCCAAGCTCAGCACACATGCCAAGTTTGAGGAGATCCTGACTAGACTGCGCCTGCAGAAGCGTGGCACAGGTACCACTGAGGACTCACAGACACAAAGACACACTGCCCTGGCTTTTCCCAATCTATTTTAAATTCTAACATAACCCCATTCTTCACAGGGATGGGTTTATTGACAAGCTTAACAACTCAATACATCAAGTCAAACAGTGACCGTTTAAAGCATATAACATTACTTACATTATTGTCAAAAACATATAAAAGCAACATGAAACAGGACGTGTAAAGAAAAATGAACACTCCTCACACACCTCCACAGTCTCAGCACTCAGACGCCCCCCGGCTGACCCTTGGTGTGTGTCCACTGTTTGCAGGTGGAGTGGACACTGCCTCTGTGGGTGGAGTCTTTGACATCTCCAACGCTGACCGTCTGGGCTCCTCTGAGGTGTACCAGGTGCAGCTGGTGGTGGACGGAGTCAAGCTCATGGTGGAGATGGAGAAGAAGCTGGAGAAGGGCGAGTCCATCGACGGCATGATCCCCGCTCAGAAGTAAAGGACATTTGCTTTTCATGAGGACCTGAAGAGGAGCCATGCTGTAAACTTCTCTTCCTGGCTGCTCTCCGTTTCCTTCTGAAGCTCCCCCTTTTCTCTCTCTCTCTCTCTCGTGCCTCTTTTTCTACTCTTTTCTCTGTGGCGTGTTTTTACTCTCCTCCCTCTAACACCTGGGATCAGTCCACACCGGCGGATGAAGACCGCCTACACGACCCCACTACACAAGTGTAAATGTAACTGGACGATTAAAACATGCTCCATGGTACCAACCCAACTATGTCTTTGAGTCCAATACTTCATGTTCTGGGTAGGGTTGCAAAATTGCGGGAATTTTCAATGTTGGCCATGAGAATTAACAGGGATATATGGGAATTAAGACAACTGAAGGTTACTTTGTTACAGACATCAACTGTAGCATTAGATTCTGATTTGATGAAACTATTATCTATCAGGAGAGATCCAAAAGTCTAAAAGGAATCATGTCCTCTCTCTGACACTAGGGTTGAACAGCACAGTGTTTTAGGTTGTGGCTGATACAAAGAAGGGCCTTTGGAAACATTCATCTTATGTACATTCAGCAAGTGTGTGAGGTATTACAATACGAGTCTGTGTCAGTGTGTATAGATTGTTCTGTTTAATGCAGCTCTGGGTCAGACACAGGCCCCGCCCACTCCTCGTACATTATTGGACACTGTTAGTTATGATGTGTGATTAAACAAAATCATGACATAAAACATTTACCACTTATTAGAGTCTTCAGCAGAATGTAGGTGTAGGAAAGGTGTGTTATCTGGAGCCTCACACATGCGTTCCAAATTATTATGCAAATTGGATTTTTGTGTCAAAAAGGTAAAAAAAAAAACAATAGTAATGAAACTCATGGATGGTCTCATGTCTTGGGGCTCTTTGAATCACTGACATAAATCTCAGAGACCTGGGATGATTAGTTTTCAGGTTAAGCCCAGTTAAGGGAAAAACTACTGAAAAAGGGTGTTCCACTTTATTATGCAGATCATCATTTTCAAGCAATAGGGGAAAGAAAAAAGGATCTCTCTGCTGATGAAAAGCGTGAAATAGTTGAATGCCTTGGTCTAGGTATGAAAACCTTCGATATTTCATGAAAGATGTAATCATCATACTGATAAGAGATTTGTGGATGATTCAGAGCACACTCCGGTTTGTGCAGATAAAGGCACAATATGGAATCATGAGGAGAGAGCTAATCGGTCCCTTTAGGCCCTTTTAGGCTCCCTGAAGGTGTGAAAATGACCTTTGAAAAATATGTGGAGTTTCTGACTGACCACTGTCTTCTATGCTACAAAAAGAAGAGCCGTGTTTTCCCTAACGAAATCCTCTTCATGCATGACAACGCACCATGTCCTGCTGTAAAGAAAACCTCTGCATCACTGGCTGCTATGGGCATAAAAGGACAGAAACTCATGATGTGGACCCCCTCCTCCCCTGACCTCAACCCTATTGAGAACCTTTGGAGCCTCAACAAAAAAAACTTCTATGAGGGTGGGAGTCAGTTTTCATCCAAACAGCAGCTCTGGGAGGCTATTCTAACATCCTGCAAAGAAATCCAAGCAGAAACTGTCCAAAAACTCACAAGTTTAATGGATTTAAGTATTTTGAAGCTGCTATCACACAAGGGCTCCTATGGTAAAATATAACTTGACCTGTTAATATTTTTTTGATTGAAATAGCTTCTGATTTCAGTAAATATGACCTCCTAATGCTACAAATTCAACAAATGACCATTTTCAGTTAATTACAAGCTTTAAAATGTAATGAAACGATAAGTTGCATAATAATTTGGAACAGTAGATTTTGGGGTTTTTACTATATTTATTTTTGAAAAAAATACTGTTATCACTAGGAAATTTTTTCCACCACATTTAAATGATCCTCGACCAGTTAAAGACTTGAAAATTATGCTGACTCTCATTTGAGTTGACAGTTTAGAAAATCTAAATGTCATTTGCATAATAATTTGGAACAGTGTACAGTATCTTACATAGGTCTGAGATGAGACATCACTGAAATGCATGTTTTATGGTTCAGAAACAAAATAAATAAATAAATGGGTAACTAATAGTTCATCAATTGTTTACTCAACCAAAAAAAGTACAAGTTAAAGTTCCCATTGGAAAGTTTCCAGACATTTATCGGGAATTTTCCACCCCTTTGCACACCTAGTCCTGGGTGAGCGCTAAACCGGTGACATTAAGGTCAAGTATTAATGCTACAGCTGAGCTAGTTATCATTGAAATGCCTTTAGCGGTTTGAGCCTTTCCCACACATGCATGCATTGTTAGCCAATGGCTCCTGGGCCCCCCATTAAACAGAGTGTTCTATCCCCATACAAGGAAGTCAGGAGTAATAATAAAGTAATGTTACGTTTGTTGTGTCAATTTATATAATTTCTGTAGCATCTTTATTAACATTTTAAAAAAATGATGTAAATGGCCACTGGATGTGTAAAAGAAGTAAGTAACATGTCTGCACCTCACTCCACCAGAGGGAACCAAAGAAATCTGTCCTTATTACTCAGAAAATGATAAACACAGAACAGGAAACATATTCAAAAGGTTTTTATTTTAGTGCCACATGATTCTAAGAGACATGCAGGTCTCAGAGCTCACTTAGGGCCCACAGCAGGGGAGGCCTTCCTGCAGACGCCCACCACAGGGGCCCCCAGAGGGTTGAAGTTTGGCAAATACATTCATAGAACAATCGATCAAATAGACTCAAGTTGTTTCATATGTTCAACAATTCAAGTTTCTTTTTGTCTTGGAACTCAATCTGACAGAATTTGTGACTCACTGAAACACTGTCCGCCTAGTCGTCCCTGTCCTCTGCATCCACTCTGAGGTTAGGGTGTGTTCAGCCCACACGACGAGACATGGGTGCACTCGCACTGAGACAGGCCCACACTCACACAGAGACAGGCCCACACTCGCACAGAGACAGGCCCACACTCGCACTGAGACAGGCCCACACTCGCACAGAGACAGGCCCACACTCGCACTGAGACAGGCCCACACTCGCACAGAGACCCAGCCACACTCACACAGAGACACGCCCACACTCGCACAGAGACACGCCCACACTCGCACAGAGACACGCCCACACTCGCACAGAGACACGCCCACACTCACACAGAGACAGGCCCACACTCGCACAGAGACAGGCCCACACTCGCACAGAGACACGCCCACACTCCCACAGAGACACGCCCACACTCACACAGAGACACGCCCACACTCACACAGAGACACGCCCACACTCGCACAGAGACACGCCCACACTCGCACAGAGACACGCCCACACTCGCACAGAGACAGGCCCACACTCGCACAGAGACAGGCCCACACTCGCACAGAGACCCAGCCACACTCACACAGAGACACGCCCACACTCGCACAGAGACACGCCCACACTCGCACAGAGACACGCCCACACTCGCACAGAGACACGCCCACACTCGCACAGAGACACGCCCACACTCGCACAGAGACAGGCCCACACTCGCACAGAGACACGCCCACACTCGCACAGAGACACGCCCACACTCACACAGAGACACGCCCACACTCACACAGAGACACGCCCACACTCGCAGAGACACGCCCACACTCGCACAGAGACACGCCCACACTCGCACAGAGACACGCCCACACTCGCACAGAGACACGCCCACACTCGCACAGAGACACGCCCACACTCGCACAGAGACACGCCCACACTCGCACAGAGACACGCCCACACTCGCACAGAGACACGCCCACACTCGCACAGAGACACGCCCACACTCGCACAGAGACACGCCCACACTCGCACAGAGACACGCCCACACTCGCACAGAGACACGCCCACACTCGCACAGAGACAGGCCCACACTCGCACAGAGACAGGCCCACACTCACACAGAGACACAGCCACTCGCACAGAGACACGCCCACACTCGCACTGAGACAGGCCCACACTCACACAGAGACAGGCCCACACTCACACAGAGACACGCCCACACTCACACAGAGAAAGGCCCACACTCACACAGAGACACGCCCACACTCACACAGAGACACGCCCACACTCACACAGAGACACGCCCACACTCACACAGAGACACGCCCACACTCGCACAGAGACAGGCCCACACTCGCACTGAGACACGCCCACACTCGCACCGAGACACGCCCACATTTACACTGGAGGCTAGACAGCAGTCAGTAACAGTCATTATGCTACACCAAAGATAAGCTAAAGGACTGGTAAAAAGAACAACTTTGCTAAGGTGGAAAAACAGATCTGGACTTACAGCTGCTGTGTCTCTAAAATAATGGCACATTTACCACAAGTTGAAGCCTCCTGCTGACAGATAATCAAGACCACAATGAAAAAGTCTGCACCTCACTACCAAGAATTGGAGAGGGCTCATGAGGAACCCCTTCAAAAGCGAGTGGCAGCAAAAACAGACTGGATGTTTTTCACAGTTATATGAACGTTCCCCAACACAGGCTTCATGTTCCAGGAACAAGAAATCTACCAATCTCCCTGAAGAAGCTCTACTTCAAGGTTCGTACAGGTTTCCACTAGATGTTCATGAACCTTGTTCCCCTTTCCATAACCTCAAAATAATTTGTATTCACCCATCACAATTCTAGTCCACATTTATTTATTAAGATGCTACATTTTGAGAGTGGCATTTTTATTTGTGTCTGCAAGATCAGAATATACGAGACCCTGGTGGCTTTTATCACTACAACTACAGGGCCATCTCTCTCTGTCCTCCACTGGGACACGGCGGCTTTAGTTTAGATTAGTTTGAATTGGAGTTTACCCCGGAGTTCGCTCTCCTAATCAGCATGTAATTTAATGGCCCGAAGGGTGCGTCACACTGGAAGAGAGACAAAGGTAAGGCAGGGCACAGTGATACGAAACAGAATGTTTCAAATCTCGATTGAGAACATGGTGTGTGCGCTGGAGGAGCATACACACACTGTGCAGTAATGGCACTGTGTATGGTGGATCAAAGCAGCATGCACTGCGCTCTGACACAAAAACCCCTTTACAAAACAATGCACACGGCTGAAATATGGCTGCTATATACAGCTACTCTCCTGCTTTAAGTGTATATATAATAATATTTTCAACATAGGTCCCTAATCCAGAGCGCACCTAAACCATACAGAGAACAAGTGAAGCACAAACATGTGGTGGAGCGGTGTTTACTGAGGAGCATTGCCTTGAAGGAGACAGGCACAGTGCGCGCCTCACCAGGAAGCACCATGGCCTCTCGTCTTGACGTATCTCCTCCAGGTGGAAAAAGGGCATCGTCCGATAATTAATGAAACTGACCATCCCCTGCATTTGAATGCTCTCATTTGGCTGCAGTCACTGTGGTGAAGAGCCTGAGGAGCTGAACCTCTACCTGAATGAAAAGGTAAGCAGTGATCTCCAGATCATTCTGATTTACTGTTATTATTCATTCATCTTTGAAAATCTAAAATCTAGTTTCAGTCCAAAATGTTTGCAGGCCCTGGAAGAGTTTTGTCTTTCCCGTGACTGTACGAACCCTGCTGCTACCCTTTCTTTTGATGTGGTTCTCTTGCACCACAGCGCAGTGAAAACAATGTACCATTTGTATTTGTATTTTAATTGGATCACAAAAGATATCCCAACAATTCCACAGGGGGGCGCTCTGTTACACCAACCCAAGGGAGTCAGGAACACTTCTTCAAACCATAAATAAAATCATTTAAAATCACGTTACTTTCGAACTGTTGATCTACAATTATTTAGTGTCAGTTCTCACTGCACTATATTACAATGTGTGGTAAGAAAAACTAAAGTACAAAGTAAACAATTCAAAGTGCTGAAGAACAAATCTGCCATAGCTAACTTAAATACTACAGGGCTCATCATATCGGGCCCCACAGACAGGATATGTGTTTCCTGTCACTTTGTCTTTGGAGAGTGAGAGGGTCTGAGGCAGCGGCAGATAGTGGGACACAGGCTCCTGTTGTTCCCTTTCAGCAGTCTGTGTGTGTCCTGCTTGGGATTTGTCCCCTGTCCTGGGTGTGTCCCAGGGGCCCTCAGAGCTCCAGCTCCTTGGACACTTTGGTGGCGATGTCCCTGAAAGCCAGTTGTGCTCCCCACAGTCGTTTGAAGCGCACACCGCTGCTTTGGCCCAGCCCGCCGGGCAGCTGACATACCTCGGCCTCAAAGGCCACGCGGGCCCCCGCAGCCCCATGTGTACAGGACAGGAGGAAGGGCCCTGCTACGTGCACCTGACAGCCACATCCCTGAGCCGCTTCCCTCAAGGCCAGCACCACCTCCGCAGGGTCCCGCGCGCTGCGTACCCTCACATCCCAGCCACATCTGGGGGTCCGGGGCTCGCTCGCTTTCTGATGCCCAGATACATGGCGACTGCAGTGGGTAGAAAGGCAAGGCTTGTTATTCAAGTGTCACAGTAGTTACGCAAGTCTAAAACAAGACACACCCATCCTGATTCTGATACCTGCCCCTCACCAGCTACGAAATGAACCAGAAAGAGTTATTTAAGTCCTAACGGAACATCAGGTCCACAAGATAATAACTACTTGACCTTCAATGAAATGGCTTTTTATAGAGCTATGAATTGTCCTTCAGCCATACCCGATACTCAATACTCCTACCCAATACCAGGATCAGATGGGTGCTCATGGGCTGCCTAACAGCAGTCTAAGGCACAGGTCCACACACACAGGTTGACACACAGTTACCTGCCGTCTCTAACCTCACTGAGGGAGCGTGCCAGCGCTGCAGAACACAGAGCGCACATCAACAAATTGCCCCGTGTCCGCTTAGGTCAAAGACATGATGTGAGGTACACACCAGACGTACGGTAATGGCTTTGTGGACAGATCAAACCCAATGGCACCGTGGACTCACCTTGTGACCGGAGATCTGCTGACTCTCTCAGGTTCGTCTGTGACCCTCAAGAGGAAAACAAAACAAATGTTAGAAATCTACGTCTGAAAGCAGCTCACCCCACACACGACATGCTGCACCCACACTAGTCACAGCTAATGATGGATAACAATCAGTCCACACTCATCACAGCTCATGGACGGACAACACAAGCTACGCCCACACTTGTCAACACTAACAAACGGACAAAACACGTTCAGCCCACACTCATCACAGCTCATGGACAAACAAAAGCTACGTCCACACTTGTCACATCAAACAAATTGACAACGAACGCTCAGCCCACACTTGTCACAGCTCCTGAATGGACGACACACACGTTCCACTGCTCACACTCGTCCTACTTAACAACAGACAATACACGCTCAGCTGGATGTGTGGTGGAGTTCTGTGTAGGGCTGAGGAGATACTAGTGCATTTGAAATCATGACAAACCGATGGGATCAAATCATGTTTGCAGTTCTTCTCCGTCACATGATGTTGATCTGTCCATCTCCACACAGTACAGCACACATTACTGCTAATATTGATACAAATGTAAAGGATGAACACAGAGCACAGAGCACAGAGCACAGGTGTGAGGAAGCAGACAGTGAGTGAAGCCATGGCAGTGTGGGCAGACAGACTGAAGCAGCCACCAAACACGGGAAAGAAAGACTTACTAACTGGTTTTGTCCCCTGGGGAAGGGTGCAGCCCGACATGGACTTGTTTGAGCTCGGACGTTTAGAAGGGTCAAGAGTGACCCTAGGACAAGAGAGAGGAAGAAGAGAAATGGTGAGGACAGAAGAAGAGCAATGGACCAGAAGAGACAGAGGATGGTCAGAGGAGTGAAGCACAGGTGTGAGAAAACAGAAGCATCAGTGAGCAGCCAAGAAGAACAGGAGGAGCAGACCTGGGTCTAGAGCAGGCCTAAACACTGTGAGGCCCGCGGGCTCATCTTCCCATCATTAGCAAATGTAATTTGATGCTTTTGTTTGCTCTATTATTGAAGCAGTGGTCATCAACTGACGGTAACAGTGTTTATGTGAACTGAACATCTGGACTACAAGTCCATAGCCCTATGAAAAATCCCTCCCCAACGAAAAATATTTAGTGATATATTGTAATTGATCACATGTTTTCATTTCAAAAAGCATGTTCAGAGTTATTGCAATACAATCAGCGGCAGAGCGCGGGTCACATAGGAGCAGCTGGGATTGATCAAATCGAATAAACAAGACTAAACGACTGTGGAACTAACCGACGGGTCTGTCACGCGGTTTGGCAGTGGTCGAGCTACAGCGGAGGGTAATTACTACCGCCATATGTTCTCCTCTCAGCCACACTGTACTACAACTCTCATGCAGTAATGGATTTAATTAGTGTTAGATCGTTCTAAATACTTTTGAAACCACTAACGTATATAATAATATTCTCAAAGCAAACAGGCGTTGCTAATAAGCTAGCTTTTCCTAAACATTTGAACATGCTCACAGAATACGACGCTGATCGCCAAAACAAATGTGACAAATACACTGTTTATTTCTGCTTGTTGTATTTGTGTCCGGTGCGGGGCCCAGGCGCACGACTTTATGAGTTTAACATGATAACAACTTTGCACATAAAGAAATACAAGTAAACAGCGCATTTATATGTAAAAAAGACTGATCAAATGTACAATTCACTGTCAGAATCCACTCTGTGCTCCTTTCTGCTGCTGCACGGAGAAATACAGCCAGTTTTCTTCTTCTGGAGTGAAACCTATTGTCCGCGTTCACCATTATTATCGGTGACCCTCTACAGATCCTGTGTATGTCTGTTTTGCTGTATTGTTTACATTAGCCACTTTAGCGCAAGTTTGCAGCTGATTTTATTCTGATATTGGGGCAAGCACTGGTTCTGTCAGACACAATACTTCTGACATGGCCTTCAGGTTGTTTTGACTTTTTGAAGTCATTGAAGATTAAGTGCTGTCCAGTCAAAAGCAACAAGCAAGTCTGTGTTCTCTGCAGTGTGCGGTGAGCAAGCTGTGTGAGATGGCTGAAGGCATTATTCAATAGCTTATAGCCTACAGATACAGTTAGACCCAGGTCTGAGAGAGTCTGTCACACAGTGGTCCTGAGGGAGCAGTCTGCAGCTGAGCTCTTACTGATATAATGCTGAGAGCGTAGAGAAGTGGTGCAGCTGCCTCGAAGCCGCTGTGTGGAGACTCTCTGAAGGCGCTGTTAAACCTGCCGTGAGCTGTTAGTTTAGTACTGTTAGGATAAGTGTGAGGAACAGCAGGTCTTAGCACAGTCACCAAATCCACTGCTGAATGAAACGCACACCATAGAAACACAGCGGGCCCCTGGGGGCCTTACCTGCGGCTCAGTTTGGAGGTGAGTTTGCTGAGCAGGTTGGTGGTGCCCCTGGAGCGGGCGTGGCTGGTCAGGCTGGAGTCGTGGGACGGCGTGGGAGATGAGGGGGGCGCGTGTGTGGGGGGTCTGCGGAGCTGGCCTCCATGGAAGGTGCTGCGGACTGTGGAGCCTCGGGACAGGCGTGAGGAGCTCACCCCAGAGGCCCCGGCAATGCTGTGGGAAGAGGGAGAGGAGGGGGGCAGGCGGTGGGACAGGGAGCTGTGAGGGGTAAAGGTACATAGGGCAGAGGCCGTTAAACACATTTTAACACTTTAGGATCTCCGAGTATTCCACTTTGCTCCAGCTCAACTCCAGTTTTACTCTGCTCACAGATGCATGACCAAGAACAAGAAACATCCCACTGAGCGCACTGACCCTCATCATGCTCCACAGAACAGCTCAACTGGGTCAGCACATCAGTCAATGAGCACTCTCCCCGGGCTCCCTCAGAGCCGGCCTATCCCCTCCGTAAGCAGCTAGCCAACCGCATGTAGCATTAATACAAGGGGGCGTGGCCTAGCCGATGGAAGAAAACCTCTCATGGGAATCAGTTTTTCTGGTGGACTATTAACATATTTATCACACACAAATAAAGTCAAGCCTAAATCAGGTCCATATGGATGTTTTTTTTCACACCAAATTGTTCAGTAGAAGTATTTCTGGTCTCTCCATGTCTGTGTATCTTTATTATGCAGAAACATATATTCTTGATTCATCATTTGTTAAAGTAATGGTGGAGAAATGGTAGGAAGTTCATTTTCCCCCCTCCCCTGCTTGGTTTGTCGGCAGCAGACAACCATCAAGTCAACTCTACAACTGGAGCAGAGCCACTGGTGTCCTTTATAAGTTTATGAATCAAAACTAAACCTGACCTGTTCTCCTTCCCATTTGGCAGCAGGGCGTGCCGGTCATTGCTGGCCCGCTCCGTACACACGTATGTGTTCCTGCGACTCATGGCACTAGACGGAATATTCACCTGCAACAGAGCCACGAGACAAACCAGGTCAGAGTCAGAGCAGTCAGACCATCACTGGACGGCACCAAGGAGCGCCTTTGTGACTGCAGCCAATGAGCTGCCAAAACAATTCAACCGGACAAAATGCCACTGGTTTAAAGAATAGGTATATGAAACCGTGAGGAAAATGACAATGATGAATTATTTGTACAGCTAATGGGCTTTCGGATAAACAAGTTTCTTAGCAACATTTCTGTAGGTTGTGCTTTGTGTCCCACGAGAGCAGGTCTTACAGCGGTGGTGTTGGCCTCTTTGCGTCCAGGGATCTCGGCCTTGTTGGGGTTGTGTGCAGAGCTGACCATGGGGCTTGGGGGAGTGGGGGTCCCTGTCTTGCGGCCCTCCTTCAGCCCCTCTGTCACTGTACTGGGACTGCGGCGGGGCTGGGAGGAGCCCGGCACCGTGGGCCCACCTGAAAGCAGCACATGTGAATGAGAGCAGTGGGATCTTTGTGTTCCACGTGAGTGACATGCCGAGTGTGGAAGCTCACAGAAGTCAGAGTGGCGTCTTTGGCGCTGGTACGTAGAGGCACTGCGCTGAGGCTTGTGGCTGGAGGAGGCCCCCCCGGGCGTACCAGAGGAGGGGCCCCCAGATGACCCGGAGAAGTGGTGCTTACTGGTCCCATTGGTGATGGTCCGGGCTCTGGATAAACTCAGGGTGCTGCCCGAGCGCGACTCACTGCCCTCCTTCTGGAACACGACCATTACATCTCTCAATGAATCAACAGTCGGACACATTTTCAATACAAGTAACTATGAAACACAGAATTAAAACAATATCAAGGCTTGCCTTTATTTAGTGGGACACTATACTACATGCAGTGGGTATTCACAAGAGTCCATAATGACAGAACAAATGATCCACAGTTTACTGGCTCTAACCCACTTTAAACACTGTGCTCTCAATGCGTTTCTGATTTGAATTGAAAGTTATATTACAGCCACATCTATATCATGG
Organism: Gobius niger; assembly: GCF_951799975.1. Classification (NCBI taxonomy): domain Eukaryota; kingdom Metazoa; phylum Chordata; class Actinopteri; order Gobiiformes; family Gobiidae; genus Gobius; species Gobius niger. The sequence continues at coordinate 34,530,127 of NC_136852.1, read as the reverse complement.
CTATTGGAACTATATTACAGTCACATAGACCTGAGTGTAATAGCCTGGCCAGGAGCGAAGCAGCCCAGTCGGTGTGTGGTCTAGACTGACCTCAGCAGTGCTGCCCAGCAGCAGGTACGTGGCCGTCACCTCGTTGTACTTGTGTCCACTCAAAGCCTCACGGATCTCGTCTTTGCTAAAGCCCATGCCCACCATCACATCTGCAGAGACAAGCAACAACTATTATAGATACTTCCACGTCAACACTGTTGTTTCTGACAGCCCTTTTAGCTTTAGTCTTTTGGACAAGAATGTTTTAGTTTTAGTCACATTTTTGTCATTTCTAAATGTGATAGCTTTAATCACGCTTTAGTCAGTTTTATTATAAAAATAAATAATTAATTTAGATATTGGTAATAGTGATAAATAATAATAATCTCTTTTGACAAACAGATGACACCACAATAGGCACTGGTAGAAGTGTCATTGTGAACAGGACTTTTCCCACAGTGCCTGCTCTCCTCGTCGCTTCAGCGCCGTCTGTACATTAGTTCATCAACATGCTTGATCTTTTCTCAGGATAGTTTTAAATACCGAAGCGTCTGAACAGATAAAGTCAGATGTAGTAATTGGGGATCTAAATTGGAATTGGCTGAAACCCATTTCTGATAGCAAATCTGTATCATTTGTCCATGTCCACAAACAATATTCCATTTGGAAATCGGCTTACATTGTACCATTGTTGAAGGGAGGTGATCCCTCTAATCTAAATATCGTCTCGAAGCTCTCTGTCCTGATCAAAGTTTTAGAATCTGTGCCCGAGTAAAAGAGTTCCTTACTGCATCTAATGTATTAAGTCCTTTGCCATCAGGATTTGGAAAGCAGCATAGAGCTACAACAGCAGCCATGAAAGTTTTAAATGACATAATGGAATCTATAGATAAAAAGCAACATTGTGCCGCCCTCTTTGTTGACCTCTCGAAAGCCTTCCACACAGTGAATCACTCGGTGCTAAGCGAGAAACTACAGAAAATTGGATTGTCAAGCCACACTGTTGGATGGTTTGAAAATTACCTGACAAACAGGACACAATGTGTAAAGGTCCAAAATAAAAAAAATCAGGTCCTTTAACAGTATCTTCCGGTGTACCCCAGGGTTCGATTCTTGGGCCACGTCTTTTTATTATTTACATAAATGATTGAGAAAATGCAGTCAAAAATGCAAATTTGCACTTCTACGCAGATGATACGGTTATAAATACATCAGCACCTTCGGTAGATCTTGCAATAAAATAATAAGCAGAAAGACAAAATACATGGTGTTCTCACACAGAAAATCTTCTTCTTAGGACTTGCCTCCCATCATTTCTAATGAGGGGCATCAAATCCAACTAGTAACTGAATATAAATATCTTGGAATTTTAATTGATAGTTTATCTTTTAAGCCCCATATCAAAAAACTGATACACCGGGTAAAACTTGGGTTCTACTTTCGTATTAAGTCTTGCTTATCATTTGAAGCCCGAAAGAAACTTGCCTGTTTTGAACTATTGTGACGTCATATATATGAATGCCTCCACAGATTCTTTGCGTGCTTTGGACACTGTGTATCACGGAGCTTTGTGCTTTATTACAAACATGAGGTCGTTAACTCATCACTAAGTCCTTTACGCCCGGGTGGGCTGGTCGTCTTTGTCGTTTCGTAGATTGAAACATTGGTATCTTGTGATTTATAAATGTATTGCTGGAGCAGCAGCAGCTATAGCCTGCACTCTCAGGACCTTCTCCTGCTCTCCGTGCCCAGGGTGCACTACTGAAAAATCTAGAAACAAAGTCTTTTACATGTAGCTGTTTTATCTGAGTGTATTATCTTTTTTTTTTCACATTTATTTTTTATTGAAGAGACAAATAATAAAATTTTACATATTTTCTTTCAAAGAAAAAAGTAGTAATGTGATTTTGCTCTTCCATTTTTACATATGGAACTCGCACAAATGAACAACAGAGAGGTGGGGTACCCTTTTGGTTTACATAGCATTGTCAACAATAGCAATCAGCAGTATTTATATTTCAACTTTACATGAAATCAGATCTTATCGGCTTGACATATTCTGTCCATTTTGACCAAATCCTGTAAAATGAGTCCATTTGCAGTTTCAACTGAGATGAAATTTTTTCCATGATGTAGATGTCGTGAATAATGGTGATCCAATCCTCGTTTGTTGGTTTTCCAGGCTTGAGCCATCTTCTGGTGATGGCCTCTTTACTTGCCGCTAAGAGAATATAAAGTAGTTTCTTGTCTCCATTGTTAAAGGAATAGGCCACCGTTTTTATATACTAAGACATGTTCTTACCTAGCCTTAGACGTGTTAATATATCCCCATCTGGTCTTTGTCCGTGCGCACTGTCACGCAAACGGAGCACATACGCAGCCTCTCCCACATGTCATATAGCTCCGAAAAAGCTCACGATAGAAGCTACCAAGCTCTTCCACGTGTTCCCTATTTAAATAAAGTTACGTGAAGTGTTTTCATGCGAAGTATATTTACACAGAAATGTAGCATGTCGATTTTATAAGCAAATAAAAAGGGGAACTATATTGTGAGGCGTAATGATACGAGGAGCAAAACGTCCGCGCAGTAACTCCTAAAGACTTCCCCCGCTCACTTCCGTCAATAACCTTTAGGAGTTACTGCGCGGACGTTTTACTCCTCGTATCATTACGCCTCACAATATAGTCCCCCTTTTTATTTGCTTATAAAATCGACATGCTACATTTCTGTGTAAACATACTTCGCATGAAAACACTTCACGTAACTTTATTTAAATAGGGAACACGTGGAAGAGCTTGGTAGCTTCTATCGTGAGCTTTTTCGGAGCTATGTGACATGTGGGAGAGGCTGCTTGTGTGCTCCGTTTGCGTGACAGAGCACACGGACAAAGACCAGACGGGGATATATTAACACGTCTAAAGTGAGGTAAGAACATATCTTCGTATATAAAAACGGTGGCCTATTCCTTTAAGACCATACAGTTCTATGTCACCAAAATAGATTGCTTTGAATGATAAGGGGAAAACAATTGAAAATACATTTTGTATATGTTGATGAATCTCTACCCAATATTCTTGAATAATTTGGCAGCTCCAGAAAATATGGAAATGATTTGCCCCTGCAACACCACATCTCCAACATGTATCTCCTGTTCCCTGGTATCTTTTTTGTGCTGGTGTAATGAAAAAACGCATTGTGTTTTTCCAGCAGAATTGACGCCATGTATTTGACCCAGTTGAGACCCACTGAATTTCACAAATGTGATCCCATTTCTCTTCAGTTACTGTAAGGTGCCCTTCTCTTTCCCGTAGTAGGTGCTCTCCCCTTTACTCCGCAGGATGCTGTTATATAGTTTGGAAATAATTTTGGTAAGGGACAAGGATTTTGTTAATGACATAAATGTTTGTAAGAGCCCTTGGTCAGGTGAAGGTATTTTAATATTCTGATTGAAATAGTGCCTGACTTGCAGGTACCTGAAAAAGTCTTCAGGGCCCAACCCATGTTTTTGCCTCAGAGCATCAAATGTTTGCAGAGCCCCCTTGTGGACAAATGAATTATAGTTGGCTAATCCTTTCAAAATCCATGTTTTAAATCTGTTGTCATAATTATTAGGAGTAAATTCTGAGTCATATGCACACCATCGCAGGATTTTAGATTCCTCCTGTAAACCACAGATTTTGGTTATTTCATTCCAGGCTGTAATTGTTGTGAATGATATGTGTTCAGTTGAAAGATTGATTTTGGACTGCAATTTAGAATCTGCTATTAGTGCTTTAAGTGGTATTCCTTTAATCATAGTCCCCTCTATATCCTTCCAACCAGGGACCTCAACTGGGCAGCATAGAAATATTCTCGTAACATGGGAGGCCCATACCCCCTTTTTCTTTCTTAATTTGTAACGTTTGAGTGTATTATCTTGATTTAATTATGCATGTAACTTGTATGTAAACCTGTTCCCCTGCATCTTGGTCAGGACACGCTTGAAAAAGAGATTTTTATCCTGGATGAATAAAGGACAAATAAAAGAGTAAAAAAAAGTCCCTGTGACATCGCTGTCAGATGTGCTCAATGGAGGACGTGCGCTAACGGTGCACTGCACAGGGAGACCTGATGCAGTCTGTGATATCTTATACTATTTACCATTCTGTCTTTGTCTTTCTGGGACCCGACCTGCCAAAATATTGATCTGTATCAATGAGATGTTTTGATATTAGCTTTATAGAGATGGTAATGTTACTCACGTGAGGGGAGCTAGCTTCTGTGCAGTAAAAACGAAACAGAGCCACGCTGAGCCATAGAGGCAGACACACGTGAGCACAGCCAATGAGCAGGCAGAAGAGGCGGGACATGCGCCCGAGGAGCAAATGTCAGCCTCGCTCTCTTTAAGCTGGCCAATCAGAGCAGGGAGTGAGGGGCAATCAGCAGAGAGAGCGATCTCAACGATTAAAAAAAAAGAAAAGTGCGTGTAGGACTGCGCTGTAGCAGTGAAGTGAATATTTTCCTATTTATCCTTTTCCATAGTCACCCCGTCACAAGTCATGAGAGTGAAATGTCATCAACTAATCACCTTAACCCTGCCCCTGCCTTAGCCACTAACCTTAAAAGGATTTTTGACACAGGGCCTCATTTCCTAGTTATCCAGAGTGTTGTTAATTTCTGGAGATATTTTTTTTTGTAATTCATGCAGTTCTTATATTTGAAGAGCTTAGTGGCGCTAGGCTAGTGCATGTCTATGGTATCAGCTAGCCTGCATTAAAAACAGTGTGACCCGCTCCACAGAGCACCTGAGGCAAATCACTGATAACACCAGACTAACCATATACATGTCTGTGTCCATAGAATCATGTTTTTTTAAAGAAAGCTGACCTTGTATCACATGAATTACCGCATTTTGAGGGACTATTTTCAAGCAGATCACTCCGCCGCTGCGTAGCTTATACAACCACGAAGCTGATGCTGCTCAAATATAAATGCAAAACAGTTCTAATGATTCTGGTGTGTCTCTGGGGAGGTGGGTGGGGACAGAGTCAATGCGACAATGTGTTTGTATTTGTGGGAGGTCGTGAGTGGGAGAGAATGTTTTTAAATCTGTAAAGCACTTTGTGTTACATGAAATGTATGAAAAGTGCTATATAAATAAAGATTGATTGATTGATTGATTGATTGATTGATTGATTGATTGATTGATTGATAGTGAAGGTCGGCCCCACTCGTGTGACTGACAGCGACACTGAGCCAAAAGAAAGGACAGATTGTAGTTTACTATGCTCTTGAACTATTTTAGATCAGAAAGGGGCAGGCAGCGTTTGTAAAAACAATGACTCAAGCTTTAAGGTAGCTTTCTTTTAAGGTGGACCGGAGCATTTACGCAGGTAGTCACAAACATGCGAGTGATTCTATTTTTAGCAAAGGCATACATTTGGAAGCATATGTGACTAAAATGATCGCAATTGCGAGCCCTGAAATGACATCGTTACCTTGACGAAAACAACACTGACTGTCACAAATATGTAAAAACGGTAAAAGTTTATATATATTTTATTATCCTTATAAATGGGATAAAGAGGGAAGCGCAAACACCTGGTCATGGAGCAACTGAGCAACCACTTGTGTTGGATGTAAATACTCTAAAACTTTTTGTTTCATTTAAAATCTTTTGTGATGGTTTATAGGGCCAAAAACATAAGAATTGATGTCCCAATATTTATGGACCTTACTGTAAGTGCGTATTGGTGTGTGGATAGCAGTATGCGTATGGTCCTTTAGGCTGGCACTGTGGACGGATAAGTAAATGGAAGGTTCTTACCGATGCGAGTGGTGTCACTGAAGTTCTCTGCAGGTTCTGTGTGTGGCCTCAGTTCGTCTCCCTCGTAGCCCACATTGATCCACTTGTCTTTCATGATTTGCTGTTCAAAACAACACAAATAATAAAGCTAAAAACCTGTGTTTAATCATAGTAAAATGTAGCTTTTTTTTTTTAAACTCTATCTTTATTTTATTCTTCATAAAATGATGCTGAATATTTACTGTTTTCTGAACAGTCATTAAAGTACAAATGATTTCAAGTTTGCCTTGATTGAGAAGAGGTCTCTGTTTCACACCTGCCCCCTGCTGGCCAGCCCTCACACTTGCGCAAGTAAACTCAGCCTGATGACATCATCACACAGTGCTGTTTGTTTTTATGCCAGGCAAAAGCATGAGCCACGGCACGTGAAATGTGAAGGGAAAATAATCCCAGGGGCATGAAATAATGCAAAAGCTTGCTTTGTTCGTGAGATCTTGTGCACACAGCCAGCGCCTTGGCAAAGGATATGAGGGGCTTCAAAAGTTATGTTGCTCTTGTTGGGCTCTTCTCCTTTCAGCAAAAGTTGAGCACTTACAGTAGCATTACCTCAAGAGATATTTATAAAGATGATTTACGTCTTTTTTTACCGTGACAAATACAAAAGCTCCTTCACACAGTGCTGGTAGTTCAGTCGATCAGACGCGCTCACACAAACAAACTGTGCAGTAGGGACAAACGGGAGGGCATTAATAATTGTTTTTAATATAATAAATTAAAAAGATGAACATCTTCTTTATCAACCAGACATTTAGCAAAGTAAAACTATTTTTTAATTTTTGGAAAGCATTGTGCTGAAGTGCTGTGTTGTCTGTCTAGTAGAGCTGCGCGGGTCGGCTTTTTTCTGACCCGCCCCCAACCTGACCTGCAGTATATCAAGCCCGACCCATCCGACCCAAAGAAAAGTGTCTCAGTTTGCCGAGCCGACCCCGCACACATTAAAAAACCCTGGCATGAGACACGCTGCAGCTGCTGTCACTCAGACGAGAGCGCGTCACATGACCGCGAGTTTACAGGAGAATTAGCACTTATGCTTTGTTTTGCTACTGCACCGCTCAGGAACCTTTGAAATCACTTATGGACTTATCGGAAAACGAGGAACAGAAAGGTTTTACTTCTATCACGACATGGACGACTCTTTCTGTCAAAGTAAACAGAGTTTGGACCAAAGTGGAGCAGCTTTACCTGACGCTAAGTAGTTGCTCTCCTCAGGTCAGTAAGATGCTGTATCTTTGTTATTTTAGTTTTACCTTGCTTCTTGTTGATGCATTACTTTCATCACATGTATGTACGTGTGGCATATGTGCTTGGGCACGGCTGTTGTGCTGCAATTGTAGCGGTGACATTTAAACAAAACATGCTAATGATACATTTACCCCATAAAACTAAACATTCAACAAAACACAGCCGACTTTGTGTGGCATTTATGGATAAGAATGTTAGGACAATATGGAACATGTGTCGTACCTCCAGTGAGCAGCGCTTGGTGGGGTTGAGGACCAGGAAGCGGCGCAGGATGACCTCGCAATCTGTGGACATGTAGAAGGGCACACGGTACTTCCCTCGCAACACGCGCTCTCGGAGCTCCTGCAACACACAACATGCTTCAGTGCACACGCTTCACTGCAACAACAGGCTTCACTGCAACAACAGGTTTCACTGCAACAACAGGCTTCACTGCAACAACAGGCTTCAGCCACTGCAACAACAGGCTTCACTGCAACAACAGGCTTCAGCCACTGCAACAACAGGCTTCAGCCACTGCAACAACAGGCTTCACTGCAACAACAGGCTTCACTGCAACAACAGGCTTCAGCCACTGCAACAAAAATGCTCAGGCTTCACTAGAACCACATACTACATCCACAGTACTTTAATGCAGTAAGTTACTCTGGCTTTGCGGTACTACAAAAGTGACAAACTTTCTCTCAGGGTAGAATGAAAATGTGCCCTACTTACTGAGCAACATTTACTCATATTGGTGCATAAGTAATGAAATCAAGTACTTTGACCACCCCTGGCGGTACGTCTCTGCATGGTAAACAGGTTAAACTGACGGTATTGCTGAGTGTGTGAGCAGACCTTGAGGTTCTGTCCGTCGAAGGGCAGTGAGCCGCTGACCAGGGTGTAGAGAATGACTCCCAGGCTCCACACGTCCACCTCGGGCCCGTCGTACTTCTTTCCTTGGAACAGCTCCGGAGCGGCATACGGAGGGGAGCCGCAGAATGTGTCCAGTTTACTGCCCGCACTGAACTCGTTACTGAAACCGAAGTCTGCGATTTTAATGTTGGCCTTGGCGTCAAGCAGCAAGTTCTCCGCCTGTAACAGTAACAAATCAGCAAACATAGTATCCTTGAGCGACACATTTTCCCTTTACCTACAACAAATGTTACAATCATTGTTTAATGGCTGATTACCTTCAGGTCTCTGTGGACAATGTTCTTCTGGTGACAGTAGTGCACTGCTGAGACGATCTGTGGAACAAACATGGAGTCAGCAGGAGCATCTTCAAGAGTCCATGCACTGTGTGTGTTGCAGATGCACTGACCTGTCTGAACTTGGCCCGAGCCTCTTTCTCCTTCATTCGTCCATGAGCCACCAGGTAGTCGAACACTTCACCTGCATAAGCACCAGGAACGCTAGGTCAGGTTCAAATGTTGAGAACAACTGGGAAAGCACTCGGATCTAAGACGAGGTTGGCCACTTGCCATCTACGGTTCATTTGGTCGACAGTGTTCAATGATTGTGGCAAGTCTTATCTTCAAAGGAATTAGCTAAGACAACATTGCACAACAGGACTCTCAAACGGCACTGCCTGGCCGGAGCTAGACAAAGCCAGAAATGAATATAACTGTGTGAGATTCAGTGAAACACAGTTTAAAGTACGTGGGGACCCAACTCAAAATTGTGAATTAAAAAACTCTGCACACAGTATCTACCATTCAGTGATCCCACCTGGAACAGAAACCCGTTCACATGAACTCTCCTCCTCGGCTCGTAGTTTCGTTTGAGCGGAGACAGCTCATGTTCCCACACAGTATACGTCTCTAAAGCTCATGAAAACAGTTTACCTGTTAACAAACAACTGTTTCGGGTCATAATTGAAATTCCACCCATAATTCATGCCAAGGCTGATGGGGCGTAGCAATAAGGTGGATCCGTTTTTTAATGTTTAGTAGACCGGGTGAGGGGGACTCACCTCCACTGGCGTACTCCATAACCAGGTACAGGGTCTTCTCAGTCTCTATCACCTCGAAGAGTTGCACTGTAGGGTCAGAGATTAGAGATCAGAGGTGAAAGATCAGGGACGTGGGGCTAACTGTGGTACAGCAGCCCTTACCGATATTGGGATGGTTGAGAGTTTTCATGATGCGCATCTCCCGATACAGCTGCGGACACAAACACAGAGCAGGTGACCTTTAGATTAGCATTTGTTTATTGTTCAAATCCAAATTCTGTTCACTGTGCACACTTAATAAGGCAAATACAGGAAGCACAAGCATTCAGAACATGCAGTATTTGTAGAGGTCTGACCAACAGGGTTAGCAGGTTTAGGACAAGTAGCTACCATCAAAGTGTTAAACCTAAACCTGAGTGTTAAGTTTAAGATCATACAGTTTAATGCAGAAGACGAACATGAGCTGCTGAGCGAATACAAGAACCCAGCCAAGATCGGAGCTCTTTGTGTTCATCCCTTAATTCAGATTACACACCACACACCAGCATCAGCATGTAGGGGTGCAGTAATAACAACTCATTCCTCTGATTAATATTGCGATTACGAATAATAATAAAATAACACATGAATCCCATGCATTTCAGAACATGTTTAGATTTTTATGGAGAAATGGGTTTTCTTTCATAAACTTGCTTATTTGCCAATACGGTCATTCCTAATTTAATTAGAGTTTGAGCTTGTGTCCATAGTAGCAGAGTATATCCATTTGTAAAATACAGAACAAAAGACAAAAATATCAACACAGACTCAGACAGCAGAAGATGACATTTTAATCCAGGGATCTCTAACCACCAGTAGCTCTCCAGCCAAAGGCTTTCTACATTTCTATATGCGCTTGATAAGTCACACTTGGGTGTATTTTCTTAAATTTTAAGTTAATTTTCTTAAATTTTGTTGAAATATCATTACTACTAACTCTCCAGCGCGAGTCGCTTAGTTAAACTAGTGACTTTGCAGTGAAAGTAGCACTCTGATGGTTTTGTTCTGTTAAAGTAGCTCACTGACATGGCGAGACGCCTGCCTTAATCCAACTGAAGTCAAGACACAATCAAATGATCTCATTATTTTCATAAGCAACTGCTAAGTCACAGCAACCTGGCTCCATCTTGTGAGTATGTAAAATTAGATCAATATTTATTGGATTGGGTCATACTGTTCGGTCGTACCCAGGGTTGCCAGTTCTGTGCAGCCAAACCCGCCCCAAAATATCTGAAAACCACGGAAAACCCGCAGACATACAATGTAGGAATGTGGAATTTTCAATATTGTTTACTGGTTAACAGAGCCCATGTGCTCCTGCGATACCTCCCTCCTTTATCGAAAAAGCAGCTTACAGAGCCTTGGATTTGCCTTCGAAATAGTGATTTTGATCAAAAATAAGATAGAAATAGACAATTTGACATTGATTACAGCAAGGCAAAAAACGCGGACAGTTTTTTTTTAAAAACGCCCAATTCCGCGGTTTAACCGCGGACCTGGCAACCCTGGTCGTACCATCTCTGTCGTGTAGTCATAACTGTGGCTCTCAGGCACTGCATGTTTTGGCTTTCATATCAGAGTGACGCACAACAGAGGGTTTTTATCCCTCTCCATGTGGAGGCATAGGCACTCTTGACTAGTTAGTCAAGAGTGTCTCAAGGTCATGTCTCCGGGTCCCGCACTGAAGGTAAAGAACCGCCTGCATGTTTTTCCTCTATCACACAGCTGCAGTGGAGGACACTCGGTCATTTACCTTCTGTAAACTGGTTGGATTGAGTTGTGTTTTATCGATGATCTTTATTGCAACCTAAAAGAGACAAAGAGAAAAAACAGACATCACAACAGGTTCCACACTGACAAAGAGTTGAACTTAATATGCTGGGGTGTTACAAAGGTCCTGAAGCACTGACGGATAAAAGCCCTCGATGTGTCCAGATCAAACAATGTACAGCAGTGCCATTCCAACACCAGAAAATGTTTGTAGAGGTCTACAGTATCTACAGGTTTAGCAGCTTTACACTACAGATGCACCGATCCAGCTTTTTTTGCTTCTCATACCAATACTGGAGGTATTAGTATCTACCGATATCCAATACTAACCAATACCAAGAGACTTCCTTAATTAAACCCCGCTATATCGCTATTACCCCGCTTCATGTGATTAAACCAGGCCTACTCAGACCCCACTGAGCAGAGAAACCCTCCTCGCATTTCTGTGGAGATGTTTAAAAGTCTGTGATGGCCCGCTGCGCTCATACGTGCGCAAACGCTGCAAGACGAGGGAAGATTTCGTCTCTATAACCTGATAACCACTGCCTCCTCTCTTAACCACCGCCTCCTCTCTTCGCTTATCCCCGCGCTACATTCAGGAGGTGAATTGAAGCACTTGTCACTCCTGGTTGTCTTAAACCTTTAGTAAAACACACGCACCCTGTAAACGCCCACAGTAGGTGACCCGCGCTCAAGCCACGGTGAACGGCGCACGTGCACAGTTCGGTGGACGGTGGACGGTGCACTGTGCGCGCGGACCTCGACCCCTTCCCGGTTTTCAGGCTGGGAAATGTGGCCACCCTATATCTACTTATTAAAGAGACTGTAATCAGGTTAACATGGCACGTTTAGCTTTTGGCCAAATATATTGTGTTATTTAACTGTTTGGCCACATCACTGCTGTGTTTTTTTCTGTGCTGCCACACAGTTTTTTACATTGCAGTGCATAAAAAATGTAATGCCCAAGTTTCGTTTCATTGCCAGTCAACAAACACATTTAATAAAGAATGGGATTTTAGATCACCCTCTCTGTGTAAAACTATTACACTGTAAAGACTAATAGTCTTGCTAGTTGCTGTCCCAGCCTTGATTAGTTGACGCTAGCATTAGCAATGCTGCAGCTAGGTACGCTACTTTGTATGGCTGGGACGATTCACTTTTGTCACGATCCAATACGTATCACGATACTCGGGGCTATTGAAATGTTAAGATTGAAAAGTGCATTAAGACAAAATGTACCAACGTGCTGAGTAACGGAAAACAAAGGAGTGTATGATAAAAAGAAATGATGCTCCTGGACCCCCCACAGTACTCTGTATTGGCTAATAACTTGTGCACGTGTCACTGATGGTGGTGCAGTGAGTGACGTACCCTTGTCTCTGTGCAGGTCGTGATTCAGCCACTTGTTTACCGTGTGTGGGTGTGGTTTACCAGGCTAGGTATCCATCGGTTCAGCATCAAATATCCATAAACAATACCCGATGCTGTATTTGTTCAGTATCGCAGTATCGATATCCGATACCAGTATCGGATCAGTAGATCTTACTTTTTTAGGGCAAGTTTCATTTTGCACAGCTGCCCTGTTCTCCGATGCATCTATAGTACAACAGCATTCAGACTTTCATCAAACATAAGGCTATAAGGCATGTTACTTGAAATCTTCCACAGCATGAAGCATGAAGACCAGGCAAAGGCGTGGCGAGGAGAAGGAGGAAACGGAGGAGACGGAGCACTCACCTCTCGGCCCGTCAGGATGTGCCGGGCCAGCTTCACTTTGGCGAAGTTGCCCTTGCCGATGGTCTTCAGCAGCCGGTAGTTACCGATGTGTGGCTGCTCGTCTGAACACAGGGCGATAGAGTTCCGGCAGCGGGCCCCGAGGGAACGGTTGGACCACGCACTGGCCTTGTCCGAGTGGCCCCCAGACAGCGCCACCTGCTGGAGAGACAGGAGAGGGCATAGAGGAGTTATCCATTGTTTTGTTTTTTTTAAATGAAGAATGAAACACTTTGAGCAATCAAAAAATTCATTTAAAATGCGGCACAATTAATACAGAACACCAGGGAAAACCACCAGGTTAATCTAGCGCCATATTGTGATTGTTCAATCTACCACAGGTGCTTAAAGAAGCCAAATTGTTCAATCAAGTAAGAATGAAGTTACTTCTAAATAGGTTTACTCAAGTAGCAGCAAAAAGTAGTAATAACTATCAAGCAATAGTAAGAAAGTATTAGAGATTATTGAGTCACCGTTTTGTGTAAACCATCAGCCTTTGCTCTCACTAAGCAGGAAGGGCCTGGTCGGTGCTCGGATGAGAGACCGTTTAGAAACCCCAGGAAGCCTGGGTGACTGTGAGTGAGTGGTTTGCCTCGTTTCTGTCAGTCTACCCCAGGACAGCTATGGCTACAATAGTAACTTACCAAGTATCGGTAAAAAACAACAACACGTCGCCATTGTAGAATGTGCCAATATTAGCCTATCAATACACAACTGATATAGTACGGTATCCTCCCTGTGTGTTGATAGGCTAATGTTGGCATCCTCTACAATGGCGACGTGTTGGTTTATCTGACTGAATGAATACTGCAATGCAAAGCATTTTTGAGTGTCCATTATATAATAATGTATAAAAAGCAAATCAATAAATCATGAAAATAAGTTAAAATGTAAATATTTTCCAATACAATGCCTTAAACATTTATATAAACACACATTTCTGGAAAAACAAAAAAAGCTTAAACTGCTCCTATTTTATACATCAGCATGAAGCTTTAGCCAAAGACTTACTCACAGTGGAATGAGTAAGTGTCTTTTTTACTCAAGTGCGTGCACAGATACAATCCAATATTACTCAAGAAGAAGTAAAAAGTAGTGTATGATTAATAAACTTCAAGTACAGATATTTCAAAGAGTTACTCAAGTACATGTACATGTAATCCCGCCTCTCTCAGGAGCATGAGTAGACAAATAGGAGACTATTATTTTTTGCGATTTCATGTAAAAATAAAAAGTTGTGAAATGATGAATGGATGGATTCAACATTACCACCGTATTAAACTCCTCTTCTTACATTACTTTTAATTACAACGTGGCAAAGGAGACAATCACAATATGGTCGCCACATTGAGGGCTCTAAGCTGCTTTGAATGAAATATCCCAAGAGAAAATCTCCAATAGTGAACCTAATCACCGTTTGTTAGTGTTCGGGCTTGGACACATTCGAAACTAAAGCGTTTCCTGATTGCGTCATGGTTGTTAGGACATTTATAGAGAAGTAGCACTCTGCTCTGCTGTATGATTGTGTGGTATGACGCAGCAAAATAATGTGATATTCTAATATGTTCTGCTGCGATACTTTACTAAACCATTTTGACACTATACTATACAACCGGTGTCAAAATCTAAACAAAATTAGCACCAAACAATGCACAATAGGACAGGTCACATTAGATCAGATTGAACAAAATCACAACAATTTGCCTGTTGAGATCATTTTAGTGATCTTGGATTTGGGAAGAAGCTGATATTCCAATAAAGATGCTGAGCCACATGGCAGGCCGACAGATGGTGCGGCCTGGAGGATTAACGCCGTCAGGTCTGTCCTGGGGCCTCCTTCAAACAGAGCCTGCACCTTTCTCCGAGCGCAGCACGTGCCCAACTTAGAGCTGCAGCCTGCACACGCCTACGGCAGCCGGGCCCGAGGTCATTCATCATTCAGGAAATATCAGTGGCATTTTCCTCTGTTTGGTTAGATAAAATCGGAATCGGGTATACTCTGCTTGAATATTTCAAATGGATCCCTCTGACCAATATCGCACTCACTCTTCTTATTTTGAGCCAGTCTTTGTTTCCTGTGAATGGGCCATACGATGGGCCGAGCGAGAGGAAGGATATGTTATGCCTTTACTGTTGAGCTCTGTTGTTGTGTTAAGTGATGATGTCCTCACTCGACTTCCTGGTCCGATGGAACTTAAGTCCTGTTCATTGCTCAATATTCACCGTGTTGCGCGTGGTCTGTTGACCATGTGGAGAGTGAGGAGAAACGTTTGCTGCTACAGTCTGAGGTACAGTAGCACCAACAAGTCAACACTGCAGTTTCTCTGCCCGGCCTGAAAACGCGCTTGTGTAGAGACTGATTTTCTCTTGACATCTGCAGGCCTACAGTATGTAAACTAATACGAGAGAAGGGGCGGGAACTTCCGGAATGAGGTAAATAATCAGATTTTGCTGATTTGAACCCGCCTCAGAGCTTCGTGCAATGGAAATATTCCATTTAAATATAAATATGCTCATTTCGACTGGGGCAATGGTTGTGTTTATGATTCTAATTAAGGGTAAAATATGTGTAGTAATATCTGTGTAGGCTCTCGGTTGTACAGGGGTTGTCCATCTTCAATGAAGGTTTTTGAGTTATAAAAGTTCAGAGAATGACTCAAGAACCTTCATTAAGTGTAAAATAGTTCTTGGTCTTTTATTTGTTGCTATCTCAGCAGGAGATGGAGAAAAAGTTGCTGTTTTTGTCTATGGAACGTTCAACAGTTTGAACCTGGAAGTTATTGGTTGTCATGTCACAGTTAAAGCTGTACTACTTGAATCAAACTGTGAGAGAAGGAGGTGTCGCCTAAACTCGCTTGGAGTGGAGACGTAACTTTAGACACACAACAGCCACAGGGTCGTTTTTTCTGTTTACAATATAGATCTATGGTACCAAAGGTTTACTCTTACTTAGTCTAGTTTACTCCTATTACCACAGCTTTAACAGATAATGCCCATAAACCAAGTTGAAATCACAGCATTTTGACAGTTGGTGTAGTTACCACTGTAGAAAAGGTTGCAAACATTATTCTATAATAGTTTAATATTGAGGTAGTGCAGCTGAAAATTCCACACCAGTAACTATGGTGACAATCACAATGCAGATTTGTTAGCTTATTGCTAATTTCTCTGTAATTCCTGGGCAAATTCACATGAAATAAAAACTGTCACAAAGTTCAAAGTCCTCTCCTCCAGCACATATGAACTATGGTCTAATTATTTCCTCATAAAGGCGTTCAAAAGTGGAGACAATATTCAAAAACACGTGCGTTGGTCAGTAGAAAGGACTTTCTGCATAAGAATAATGTGGCAGGTTTGTGAATCCAGTCACTGTCAAATAATGATCAGGGAAAACATTTCTTTCCCATAGTGCTGTACTGGCATCTGTCCAACTGACAGAGCACACTCCAACATGAACACAACCTATTCTTCTGCATCCAGGCTAATTCCTTCAAACTGTCACGATACTGATTATATTGACTTATCGTTCAATAAATGACACATGAAACATTTTGGGCTCAATATTTATCGTCTGTGACATTCATTTGCATTTTGTTCAATTGTTCAAATGTAATACATTACCCAAAGTAAGATGAGTTTCATTGGATTGCCTGTTTATTGAGGGATATTATAAGATGTAGTACTATGCTGTTATTTTAACATTTAGAGTGGGTTTCTGTGGCGGCTCTGAAAGGAGAAAGTAGTGGCTCAGTGCCGGCTGGTGACACTGAAGGTGTCACTGAAGGTGTTTGTAGTGTCACGTCCGTGTGAAAATGTGTGTGACAGACGTGCTGCTCATGAATGTGTCTGTGTGATGCAGTGTGGTGAGGTCTGCTCTCACTGCTCTCACTGCACAGTGCTCACATGGTCCCAGCTCATGACTGGCCGCAGAATCCAGGCTGCAGCCTCCCGGCAGCACGGACCCGATCACCGGCAATATCACACCAAATGTCTTATTGACATTTTTAACCTTTTGTTCATGTTGTCGAGTTAAAGACCACATTTCTGTCATACTTTTATCTGACTGTTTGAATAATGCACAAATGAATGTGGCTACGTGGACCGGCTGTCTAAATGAACATTGTGACATGTTTGTATCGAGCAGAGTCACTCCATAGTGAGTCCACCAAAACAAGCATCCTGTTACTTCCTCTTCCTGATGTGACACTAAGCACTGCCCTTTCCCTCCAGGCTCAACGAAAACTCCTTATGAATCAACTACTACAATAATAATAATAATAATAATAATAATAATAATAATAATAATAATAATAATAATAATAATAATAATTGAATCAAATATTATTGTTTCGTAAACTTGATCTGGAATATCTGTCTGTTTAAATCAGAAACAGAAAGAGCCCTCAGAGAAGAGATGGAGAAGGCCTGCAGGTGAAGGCATCAGTGGAGCCACTCGGGCGTGAGGAGTGGCAGCAGCACATCAGGACAAACATGGAGAGCTCAGTCCAGTTCTATGAACAGCAAAGATAATTCGAGCACCTAGGACTCTGGTAGAGCCGCTGAAGGATGGTCTTTACAAGTAGGAGGCAAACAGGTGGAGGGCAGAGGAAGTTAGCAATATCACTTATGGGGCTCATTTCATTTCATTTCATTTTTTCATTTTATTTATTTATTTCATTCAAAAGTGATGTTCACAATCACAATAAAACCGCCAAGCCAACACAGTATGAATGAAACGGAGCAGAGGAGAAGAACAAGTCTTATAATATCTGCCCCTTTTGTTACTTCACACTTTACACTTCACATTGTTGTGGTATGTCTAAATACATATATTTACGGTCTTATGTATATTTACAGTATTAACAGATGTTTTTATATTCTATATTCAGTTTTTCAATACATAACATTTGGAAACTTCAGTTGTGCATGATGAGTATGATTAGGACGGACTCTATTCTGATAAGTACAATTGAGATTCAGTTCAGTGAATTTGACACTAGTCCATAATAGAGGTGTGTCATATCTCATTAGGATTACACTGTCATCAGAACAAGGTTAGAATGGACTGCACTGGTCAGTTCTACTTGTGGTATGAGCTTGGATCGAACAGTCACCCTTCAGTGAAAGACCAAGTGCACCTGAGCCACTGTCACGACAGCCTGAGGCAGCACCTGCAGCACCAGGGCAGGGCACCTGCAGCACCAGGGCAGGGCACCTGCAGCACCAGGGCAGGGCACCTGCAGCACCAGGGCAGGGCACCTGCAGCACAAGGGCAGGGCACCTGCAGCACAAGGGCAGGGCACCTGCAGCACCAGGGCAGGGCACCTGCAGCACCAGGGCAGGGCACCAGCCTGAGCGCAGACCCTGTGCTGCAGGGGCCTGTGGGCAGTAGGTGAATAACGCCTGCCTGTGAAACATCATGTTATTGACCGCCCCCCAGGCCCGGACTTACCCGCTCTGGGTTCCGCTCGTTCCCCAGCAGTGCGCTGCGTAATGACATGCTGATGCGGGAGGCAGCGCCTGTTATCGGGGTGAAATGGGGCCGTGGTTGGGCTCGCCTGGGCACGTCTTTGCTGAACCCCGAGAGACTTCACTCGCTCCGCATGGTCACGGCCCGGTCCGCTCCGCTACCGAGGCTGAGGCTGAGCCTGATCTGAAGCGGAACACACCTTCAGCATCGCTCTGGGACGAAACGGCAAAGCGAGGAGCATTAGCCCCACACAGGGACAGCCAGGAACACACGGCTACAGCTAGCTAGTTAGCTACCGCCATTGTTTAGACAAATGTCCGCGGAGCCTCCTCACAATCCCCCACACAGCGGATACACAAGCACGAGTCCGAACCATTGAAGCACTCCCACAAACGGCAGGGCCTTGGCAAAGGAGTGACTCAACAACAAAGCCACGGATGACGGATGTGCATCCCCCCCAGCGGCAGCTCCCGGACAGCTCTGCCCGCCCTCCGGGCCTCGCCTTCGGTGTGACTGCGGCACTAATCCGCGGTCCTTGGATTCGAGCTCCACCGCCGTCTCAGGGCTGTTCGGTGTCGGTGACGGGATCCTGGTGCTCGGGAGTTTCCTCTCCAGACCAGCACTGACAGAAAGAGGAAGGCCGCATAGGAGAGGGGAAGAGGCTGCTGCGCAGGCGCCCTGGGCTCGGCTCGGCGCCTGGATCGTCTGTGCGCCCATGTGTGCGCGCCACACGCACACACTCACACTCACACTCACACTGCTCTCTGCTCCGTGAGCAGACCACGGGACAGACCCACAGACCCGCAGACACTGGGCCGAGGACAGCGCCGTTCAGCACACGAGATATTGTAAGAGAAACATCTCAATGAGTTTCTAACCAGATCAAATCATATCAAATGATTAAAATTCACTTTTTGAGGCGGCTCATCCCTCATTTTCACAAACTTGTATTTTACTCATGGCCCAAAGAAGTTTCTACATTAGTGATACAGAGGCAAGAGATAGACTTCTAGTAATGTAAAGTAAATGTTATGCACTTGAAAGTACCTGTGCTTGAAACGGCCCGTGAACATTCAGGAACAGCAGCAGCAGCAGTCAGTATGTTATGAACCTTACTTCTGTTGGCCAAATTTCATATCCATAAATGTAAGGTCAGTAACGTTTTTGTGGTTCATCTGAATGATCCAAAAGCACTGAAGGCTGTAAATAGGTAATAAGGCTCCTCTTTTACCTCCTGTTATATGTTCAGTTACATATGGGCAAACAAAACCAAAAAAACATCACATTTTGCATTGTTGGATCTTAGGGTTCCAAGGTTCCAAGTAGAACTTGGAAACAAAAAAGACTAAAGCTTTTATTGAAAAGAAAACAATAGTCTGTATTTGCAGCTGAACCACATGCCTGTGCAAAAATGTGCTTTCTATGTCCTTTTCTGTCAAGCATTCACACTGTCCTGACGTCCTGATGGAAAAGGTTTTGAACGTGGTTGGGTTGTTGAGCTGCATAAGCAGGGCCTCTCACAGCACCATTGCTGCTGAGGTGGGACGCAGTAAGACAGTCATTTTGAATTTCTTAAAAGATCCTGAGGGCCATAGATCCAAAAAGCAAAGGAGACCCCAACAAAATGTCACCAGCACTGAGTAAACAGTGTCTACTTAAACTAATACCACCCAAGCAATTACATGTCAATCATATTTTTATTGGACATAACATGTAAACATTCACAGGACAGTGTGGAATAAGTGAGTACACCCTTGGTTTGGTTGAACCTCCTTTGGCAGCAATAACTTCATCCACACGTTTCCTGTAGTTGCAGACGTGCACAACGATCAGGATGAATCTGAATCAAAACTGTTGCAGTTCAGTGAGATTCGGGATGTCCGGTGCGAATAGCTGTAATATCTGGAGCAGCATCCCTCTCACTAATATTTTGTTATCAACAGTCAAACCTGATTTTGATGCAACTTTAAGAAGTGCTCTTTCACATACTTCTAACGTACATAATGACAGTAATGGCTTCCTCCGTGGCGTTCTCACATGAACCCCATTCTTGTTCACTGCTTTACGTATTGTAGACGTGTCAACAGAGATGTCGGCCTGTGCCAGTGATTTCTGTAAGTCTTTAGCTGACACTCTAGGGTTCTTTTCTACCTCATTGAGTATTCTCCGCTGTGCTCTTGGAGTCATCTTTACAGGGCGGTCACTTCTTGGAAGTGAAGCAATAGTGACAAACTGTCTCCATTTAAAGACAATTTTTCTTTATGAACATCAAGTCATTTAGAGATGGTTTTCTAACCTTTTCCAGCTTCATACAAATCAATAATTCTCAATGGTAGGTCTTCAGAGAGCTCTTTTGAGTGAGCATGGAGCACATCATGATGTAATGAAGGTAGAAAAGCGCTATATAAGTCCATTTACCATTTACATCAGACAATGCTTCTCGAGACAATTCTTAACTAGTGTGTGTAATTTTAATTGTGTGTAATTAAGGATCAGACCACATTCAGGACCAAAGGCAGAAATGTAAGAAATTCCAACGGGTGTACTCACTTATTCCTCCCACTGTATACAGTGGGTTGAAAAGATATCCGTACCCCTTTAACTTTTCAACATTTTGCCACACTATAGTCCACAAATATATAATATATATCATTGAAATATAATGTCTATAATTTTGAACTTTTTTTATGAATAAAATCTGAAGAGTGGGTGTAGTATTTGCACCGTGTTCCAAATTTTTATGCAAACTACATTTTTCTCTGATTTTCTAAACTGTCAACTCAGATGAGAGTCAGCATCATTTTCAAGTCTTTAACTGGTAGAGGATCATTTAAATGTGGTTGAAAGAATCTCCCAGCGATAACAGTATTTAAAAAATAAAATAAAACTCATAATCTACTGTTCCAAATTATTATGCAGCTCATCGTTTCAATACATTGTAAAGCTTGTAATTAACTGAAAATGGTCATTTGTTGAATTTGTAGCATTAGGAGGTCATATTTACTGAAATCAAAAGCTATTTCAATCAAAAAAATATCAACAGGTCAAGTTATATTTTACCATAGGAGCCCTTGTGTGATAGCAGCTTCAAAATTCTTAAATCCATTACACTTGTGAGTTTTTGGACAGTTTCTGCTTGGATTTCTTTGCAGGATGTTAGAATAGCCTCCCAGAGCTGCTGTTTGGATGAAAACTGCCTCCCACCCTCATAGAATTTTTTTTGTTGAGGCTCCAAAGGTTCTCAATAGGGTTGAAGTCAGGAGAGGAGGGGGTCCACATCATGAGTTTCTCTCCTTTTATGCCCATAGCAGCCAGTGATGCAGAGGTATTCTTTACAGTAAGACATGGTACGTTGTCATGATGAAGATGATTTTGTTCGGGAAAGCACGGCTCTTTTTGTAGCATAGAACACAGTGGTCAGTCAGAAACTCTTTATCTGACCTCTTTTCAGAGGTCATTTTTACACCTTCAGGCATCCTAAAAGGGCCTAAATTGGCCGACCAGCTCTCTCACCATGATTCTGGCCCAAAACATGACTCCGCCTCCTCCTTACCGACGTCACAGCCTTGTTGGGACATTGTGGCCATTCACCAACCATCCACTACTCCATCCATCTGACCATCCAGGGTTACACGGCCTCATCAGTGAACAAGACTGTTTGAAAATGAGTCCTCATGTATTTCTGAGCCACTGCAGCCGTTTCTGTTCATGAGCTTCAATTAACAGATTAGGGGAGGCCCGGATAGAAGGTTAATGCACAACTGCAGGCACCAGCAGCTTCAAATACCTGTCTGCTGCTCTGTAGCAGCTGTTCTATTCATTTGATGTATTTGTCTGGCTGTATTTGTCTGAATCCGCCCTTATTGTGCCTTTATCTGCACAAACCTGTGTGTGCTCTGAATCATCCACAAATCTCTTAACAGTATGATGATTACGCTTAATCTTTCATGAAATATCGAAGGTTTTCATTCAACTATTTCACGCTTTTCATCAGCAGAGAGATCCTTTATCTTTCCCATATTGCTTGAAAATGATGATCTGCTTAATAGTTTTTCCCTTAACTGGGCTTAACCTGAAAACTAATCATCCCAGGTCTCCGAGATTGATGTCAATGATTCAAAGAGCCTGAGACACAAAACCATCCATGAGTTTCATTGAAAACCTTTTTCTCTTTACCTTTTTGACACTGAAATGCAATTTGCATAATAATTTGGAACGCGGTGTATACCCCTTTTCTTTTAGTGCAACCAATTGCCTTGATGATTTCTGAATGATCATGGCTATGCCCGAAACCATCAAATTATAGCCTCTATGTCTTCACCCTAGCTCCTGATCCTTAACCTTTCATGGGGCCAACTGTTAGATCTCTATGCAGTTAATGAACTTGAGCTTCAGCTGCATTTGCTCAATCCAACCATCCTTACCCAGGGGAAGGGGAAGTGACATCACCAACAGCTGCTGTTCTTCTGCAGACTGCAGGCCAACAAAAGCGCATGCCGCCACCTACTGTATTGCATATGCAACAACAAAGTGTACAAGTAAAGACATTTAAGGAGACCTCTTAACAATCTGCCCCTTTGGGAAGGGGACATGTTGACCTAATGACTAAAGTCCACCTGTGCGTAATCTAATCTACTTTGTGGAACCGCCTTTTGCTGCAATTAATAAATGCAGTACTAATGGTTGTTTTGTGTACAGGTTCCCCCACCTGAGCTGAAGCTCTCTGCAGTTCATCCAGGGTCATCATTGGTCGCAGCTCTGATCAATGCTCTCCTTGTTCGGTCAGTAAGTTTAGGAGGACGGCCGAGTCTTGGTAGATTTCCTTTCCATTGGTGTATGATGATGGTGTATTTAACTGTACTTTGAGAGATATTCAAAGCTTTTGAAATCTTTGTATAACCTAACCTTACCCCGGACCTGTCTGGTGTGTTCTTGGGCTTCATGATGCTTCTGCTCCCCAATAGTCTCTTAACAGACCTCTGAGACCATCACAGAGCAGCTGTATTTGAAGTGCTCAGGGAGTATGGATACTTTTGCACCCCATTTTTCAGTTTTAGATTTTAAGAAAAATCATGTATACAGTTCATTTCACCTCACACTTGTGTGTCATGTTAGTGGACTATAGTGTGGCAAAACGTTTTATATATATGTACATAGTGTGTGTATGTGAGGGGTGCTTTGGCTTCCCCAGTTGGACCCATTATTGACCTTGTCATTCGAGTTAGTTTGCTGTGTTCATTTTTTTTTTACTTTTTGAAAGTACTCACGGAGCTATCCGGGGGACAACGTAGGGACAACGACCGAGACACGGAAGAGGAACGGGAAGGGACTGGTAGAACAAGACCACGGCAGAGCACGTAGAGACTGAAACCGGCGCAGATGTACAGGCCACGGGACGAAGAGTGGAGTGGAGACACGGCGCGCTAAGTGGAAGTCCTAATTTGTCAGCCGGTCGTACCAGCTCCATACCGTGAAACGTGGCCGACCTGCGCCACAGTGTTTTATTGTACCATCCGCTTTTAACAGTAGAGCGACAGGCCCAAGAGGGAAATCACAGCGCACTACGGGTGACTGGCTGTGGCAGCCCGATCAACTCCTTGAACAACACGCTCCGAGATAAGTAGTCAAATCCCGCAAATTCGTCTGCTGTGGAGCAAAACACCTTTGCTTGCTCTGTTGTGGATTGTGGCTTTCTCAGTGTGCTTCGCTTCCACAGTGAGACGGTTTCTGCCGTAATCTGGACCGTATGGCGTGCGCCGCAGATTGACCGCTCATTAGCCATAACGCCACGGTATCCACAAGGGCTCGTGGAGAAGACGTGAAGTCATGAAGACGGACCAGCCAGAACGACATGGAAGCTTTACTCTACGGGCACATTGGAAATAAGTAAAGGGAAGACAATAACAGGTCTATTACAATCAAAAACTCTGTGTTGCAACTGAGTGTTCTTTTTTCTGTCTCACAGTGCTACTACGGGGAGGCGGGACTGTAGGCCTACACAGTCCCGTCGCCAGACGTCAGTCTTAAGGGGGGAATATGAAATCCACGGGGGGACACATTTAGTATTACTATAAAGTACATATTTTTCATATGGTATTCGCGTAGCCCTGGCGCACATTGATCATTACATTAGACATAATCAACAGCAAATATGACCACGCCAACAACAGCTGTAACATCAGTCCTCGTGGCGGAAATGTCAGTACAGTTGCAGGTGGCGTTTCTCCGAGCTGAACCTCCTCATCAACACATCCTTCCACTCAGACTTGAACTTATGAGTAAGGTCCTTTTCAAAAGCAGCTGAATGAGCTGGGCCTTGCGTCTGGGCAGAATACTGCGCAGATGCAACGAAAACACGTTTCTGAGTGTGGAAAACGACCGGACTCTGGGGCTGTAGAACTCTGGGGACGGGCATGGCCTCCTATGGCCCGCCCATAGCAACCATTTTGTCCAGCGTTAATTTGGAGGAGGCAACCACACTCAAAACTCAAGTAACAAAAACATAAAACTAAGGAAAACGTCCAATTCAGTCCCTGGTCCTTGCTGCTGGCTCATCTGATGTTCCATCTGCTCTGCCCAGGATATCTCTTCTCAAGACAATGCGCACAAGTGCCATCCTCTGCGAAGCACGACGGCCAAGGCAGGAACCGCAGATTCGCTCAACATTGGAGGGCGACGACATCTTCGAGCGGGAATATCTGGTGAGTATCTTCAAAGTTGAATCTTGCTAGAGTGGCATCTTCTCGTAGAGTTGAGAGAAAAGGGAGACGAGCATTCCTGGGGTCATTGGAGTGGACAGATCAATCTATCTTCTCAGGGCGGGAAGCGGAGCACCCGAGATTATGCATCGCAAAGTGCGTATTTTTATATACTTTTGTAATAAAACAAACTTTTTATACTCCCTCTTGGTCTTTTGGTCCATTTCTAAACAGTAGAAGTCTCAACACCCTGGTGTTTGAACCTAAAACCTGTGCAATTGCTTTGTGTGTAAATCCTGGAGTGATTATTGCAGTCTTCGAGTAATAGGAGGGGGTATTAAGCAAAATCGACTTTTTCAAGCTTTACATCACGTTATTATGTCATTCCCTCATTAAAAACGTGCCTGAAGTGTTGCCTTGGCACATTCACGTATTTTTGAGTAATCTGTAAAAACTCTGATGGCAGCCATTTTAGGGCGTTCCTAGTCCTCCTAGGAACGCCCCCACCTCCTGGAGACGCCTCCGAGCTTTCGTCACCAGCCGAGTAACCAACCACTGCTCCTCAGCAGAACCCCCTCCCCACTGATGCCACAGACAGCGTGTGGAGGGGGCGTGTCGGAAAGGGTCAGAGGTTCTTAAAGAGACAGAGGCCTATTTCAAGACATTCACTACAGCCATTTTGAGAGAGACATTTTATACAAGGCAGTTATTTTAATTTACTGCATTTACAGACCAACAGAAGGTTTGGTCATCATCGTAGTGTGATATAGACTGGTGCTATGTGACTGAAAAAAGCATAATACCCCCTCTTTAACAATAGAAATTTAAAGGTAAATTCAATTTGTAAAGGTTGTGATTATGGGAGCATGGACCTACTTCCCAAACAACTCCAATGTCAGGGAACAGCTGAGCCGGAGCCAGTTACATCAGAGAGAGCCAATCAATGGAGCAGCAGATCTGACGTCCCCACACACACGTGTGCGATGGAATCGTCAATATGGAATCTAATGGACTCTGGAGCCGGGGCAACAGACTGGACACAGGACAGCTGTGCACTCAGACAGGGGGGGGGGTCAGACGGCACACGCCTGTGGCTCCATCTGACCCTGTGCATGGCCAGTTGGGGTTTTAGCGGCACGGTAACGCAGCGGTTAGCGCTCTCGCTTCACAGCTAGAAAGTCCCGGGTTCGATTCCCACCTGGACGGGGCCTTTCTGTGTGGAGTTTGCATGTTCTCCCCGTGTCTGCGTAGGTTTCCTCCGGGTACTCCGGTTTCCCCTACCACTAAAAACATGTACAATAGACTCCCCTCTGGGGCCAGGACTCCCCTGAAAAAGAGATTCTTAATCTCAGTGGGACTATCCTGGTTAAATAAAGGTCATTAAAATTAAAATTAGTAACAATTCACAAGTTAATGATTCTACAAATAACTGCCAACTAATTTAGCAATCCAAAATATTCCAAACCATGCTGTTGACAATCTGTACTACATAATGTTAATTTGTCGGCTCCAGAGAGACTGACCAAGGAGGAATCAGTGCCAAAGGTCATCAGCACAGGGATGATAACTTTTGTCCGCTGCTGTTAAACGTGTCGTGACATGTGTCCAGATTGTGATGTCATCATCTGTAAGCATTATTTTTAGTAAATATGGTTGGCAAAGGCTAGGCAGCCCAACTACAGCAAACTTGGACCAATGAACAAACAAACTGTAATCTGTAAATATGAATAATGTAATGATATGCACTTGGAATAGCATAAAAAGATAATGTCACACTAAAACCAAGGACTTTAAAGAGCTTCTTGAGAACATTGTTGCAGATTTTGGGATTTATGTAGTCTAGTGAGTTAGGGTCATTAGACTCCATTAGACCCCACTAATTTTGGGGTGGAATCCATGGGGTTTAGATGATTCTGAGTTAGCCCAGGATGTAGACTCAGAGTTTCTATTTTTGCCAGATTTAGTCCTTTAGACTTTTTTCCCCCTGCATTGATTTTATAAGTTTTTTAATAAACGGCACCTTCTGCTGTTGCTCCAATTTTGACATGTCTCTGTCTTCATTCGGTGAGTGTTGCTGTCCTACTGATTGTGATGTTTATTGAAAACTCTTAGCATTTCCTCTGCACTTCCTGGAAGACGCTGGAATGCCCAATTAACATGTTGACATTCTAATGCAAGCAAACATTTTGGTGATGGTTTTCAAAAATCCAGCTTCCCCCGGTAAGCCTTGACCCTGCACGGTCAGGTCTTGTGTGTTAGATTCTCCGGGCTGGAGCTGTTGTGGCTTTGGCCGAGGCGCCTGGACCTAGCACGGTTCGGAGCAGAGTCAGAGCTGATATGACGCTCAGTATGGCCTTATCTGAGAGATCTCCACACATGCCATGCACTCAGAACATGTTTCATCACTCAGAGCAGGGTGTACATCAAAATGACACTAGAAACATGGACAATTAGTGTTAAATGCATCCTCAGATGGCACTTTAGCTTTAGGTGACACACATTTAATAGATTTAATAGTAAGAATAATTTCCTGTTAAACTGATAACTGTAAAGTGATTAAATGCAGTCCGTATGCAGACTGTTTCCATCCCACTTCAGGAAGCTGTCCTTGTTACTCAGTTGCACTGAATAAAGGATCACTGGTGCTGCAAGGTACACAAAATACTTTTTCCTCTTCTCTGTTTGGCCCATGTGTGGGAGAAGTAACCCACTTATTCATTTTTGACTTGTACAAGAGTGAAAAACCAGTGGAAGCATTTTTTGGTGTGTTTTTCACACTGTGCTGCATTTTACTGGTTAATTTAATTAGGGACAAGCAATCAAGCCCACGTTACATATTACAACATTTTAGCTGAGGCCAATTCTCAAAGTCCGTCCCTGTCCTGGAGATTGGATTAAAAATGCAATGAACAAATAAACCCCATTTTTTTGTAATGACCTGCATTTCTTATTTTCCCAACAAACATGAGATAAATGAGAACAAGCAAATGGCTCTTCCAAGTAAGAAAGAGAAGCAATGAACGCCCAAAGTTCTATCAGAGGTGCAGATGTTGGAGAAAATCTTCAAGAGAGCAGCATCGCACACTCAGGTAGCTGATGTCCAAGATATGCGCATTTAGTTGACAATTCAGCAGTGCCCTCTTCAGATTATTTATCTCTTTTTGGAACCACAGCACATGTAGATCAAATCCACTGCTTTTTAAAATTTTGTTCACTAATTTCTATCAAAATAGTTGTGTACAAAAACATTCTTAGGCCCACAGTAATCAAAGTGAACGAGGCACCAGTCTGGAGTGAGAGGTCAGACAGGGCGGCACTTGTGCTCCTTTAAGTTGCGGCGGTCGGAGAAGCCCTTGCCGCAGTGGTCACACATGTAGGGCTTGTGTCCCGTGTGGGTGCGCAGGTGGGCCTTCAGGCTGCAGCTCTGGTTGAAGCTGCGTCCGCACACCTGGCAGCTGTAGGGCTTCTCCCCGGTGTGGACGAGCTGGTGCCGGTGAACGTTGCCGGGGTTACTGAAGCTCTTTCCACATGTGCTACAGGTGTAAGGCTTCTCCCCAGAGTGCACTGCCTGCAAACAAGCACACACAGACACATACACAGTTGAATTAGTCAACTGTCAAAAACAAACATGGACGTCTTTAGGATTTTGACTGGATTGCATTTTTTCTTAAAAAACAACATGCAGAAAAAAGAATCTACCAAATGGAGCTTGCATCATTAGCGGAACGGCTTTTGCTCTCATTTTCTACACTTCATTTAAATTTGAAGAAAACAGATTGCTCAAGTAGACACACATTAAGTGGATAATCTTGTTTAATAATAATAATACATTACTAATATTGCACTTTATAGTTCAAAGAAACGTCAAAGTTTCTTTGAACTAGTAAAACGTGCTTACATTTTACTAATGTTAGTTGTGGTTATTACAGTAGGTAGTTGTAGTTCAATGTTCCCCTCGTACCCTTTGTACCCGTGCCCTCACGGGTACTTCCCTGCCTGATGGTAGGCGAGGGACCGTACCTGATGGTAGGCGAGGGACTGTACCTGATGGTAGGCGAGGGACCGTACCTGATGGTAAGTGAGGGTGGTCTGATGAGCGAAGCTGCGCCCGCAGACAGTGCAATGGAAAGGCCTCGTCTCACTGTCTTTGCTGTGATTATGGATGTGGATCTTGAGGTAGGTTGAGGACTGGAAGCTTTTGTTGCAGATGTGACAAACGTGAGGTCTCGCCCCAGTGTGCTCCTTCTGGTGGCTGCGCAGTTCGGAGAGAGAGCAGAGCTGCTGTTCACATCGCACACAGGTGCAGGG
The DNA here is from genome assembly GCF_951799975.1 of Gobius niger. Lineage (NCBI taxonomy): Eukaryota > Metazoa > Chordata > Actinopteri > Gobiiformes > Gobiidae > Gobius > Gobius niger. The sequence goes on along the minus strand of NC_136852.1, from coordinate 34,501,018 downwards.
CAGAGAGTGGCTCATCAGGTGGTCCTGCATAGACTCCCGGGACTCTGAAGCTCCACAGGCCACACACGTGACAGAGCAGTCCCACGCCATGTCAAAGTCATGGGTCATTTGGTGCGACCGAAGCGTGTTCTTTTGGGTATAAGCCTTTCCGCAGTGGCACTTGTAGGGCTTCACTCCAGTGTGGGTGAGACGATGGGCCTGCAGTGTCACGTTCTGCTCCACAATCAGATATCATTGGGAAAGCAATTAACAAAGACATCTTTATTTAAGAGGCAATGAGTCAACTACACATTGTGATCCCAATACACCAGTGTAAAGTCTCCTACCCCAATACACCAGTGTAAAGTCTCCTACCCCGATACACCTGTGTAAAGCCTCTTACCCTGACACACCTGTGTAAAGCCTCTTACCCTGACACACCTGTGTAAAGCCTCTTACCCTAACACACCTGTGTAAAGCCTCTTACCCTAACACACCTCTGTAAAGCCTCCGCCCCTGACACACCTGTGTAAAGGTGCGTACACACCAAACGCGCGTCCACGCCCCATCTGCCTCTCGTTGGACGCCAAACAACGGCGCTTCACATACTTCATACTCGCGACAAACGCCTGTTTGCTGGCGCGTGAAGGAGGCGTGTCTGGCCACCGATTGTTGAGGGCGCACTCACACTTGACATCCGAACCTGCCACTCTCCAGCTCGTTTGAGGAAAGGCCTGGATGCCCCGAACGGCCCGCGCTCACACTTACACAAACGAACCGAGTGGCCGAGCACGAGGAGTTGTTTACAAGTGTACGTGAGCAGCAGCAGCGCAACATAATGCGAAAGAAAAAAAAACTATACAGCTGCGTGAAATAATGTCTACTATGAGCCCTGTCAAATCTCTTCACTCCACTTTTCTTTGCATTTTACTACAGTTTAACAAAAAGGGCTATGGTGAATATAATAGTCCATTTTAATAAAGCAGAGAAATAGAGAAGTGCGCGTCCCTCTGTCCCGCTCGGACACAGGGCGGGAGAAGCGCAGCCTCTCCCGTAAAGTCAGCCCGAGACGTGCGTGAAGCGGCCAGGGCGTCGGGGTGAGCGGTCGGGGAGACGAGCGGTTTGTGGCCCGGGGTCCGGGGAGCCGCCCGGGAGAGAAGCGGTCGGGGAGCGAGGCAGCCGCTGCTCTGTTTAATAAATACAGCCTTTTCTCACTGTTTTACGTTACAAATGCACCCGCCCATACAACAGCCTCTTGTATCCGTGCGTGTGCGCAAACACGAGCAACCGAGCCGCGCTCTGGCCCACCTCTAAGCGGGACAAAGTCCAGAACCGAGTCCGACTCGGGCATGGTTTGTTGCAGGTAACAGGTGACGCCTGAGCCCAGTCAGCATCCCTGATTGGTTAACAAGGCATAAATGAACGCACGTGTGGATTGGATTACTTGAGTGCATGAAGCAGTGGGCGCGGCCTCCCTGTTCGCTCACCGCGCTGTTCTCCGTGGCTTTCACGCGCGTCCTTCCTCATCCGCTCGCGTTTGCTACGCTTAATACCCGCGGACAGCTTTGCTTGCATTTCGGAGCGCGTTGAAGCGCCTCTACATAGGGTTAACATGGAAGCTGGAGGCGTGGACGCTTTTGGTGTGTACGCACCTTTAAGCCTCCGCCCCTGACACACCTGTGTAAAGCCTCTTACCCTGACACACCTGTGTAAAGCCTCTTACCCTAACACACCTCTGTAAAGCCTCTTACCCTAACACACCTGTGTAAAACCTCCGCCCCTGACACCTGTGTAAAACCTCCGCCCCTGACACACCTGTGTAAAGCCTCCGCCCCTGACACACCTGTGTAAAGCCTCTTACCCTGACACACCTGTGTATTAAAGCCTCCGCCCCTGACACACCTGTGTATTAAAGCCTCCGCCCCTGACACACCTGTGTATTAAAGCCTCCGCCCCTGACACACCTGTGTAAAGCCTCTGCCCCTGACACACCTGTGTAAAGCCTCTGCCCCTGACACACCTGTGTAAAACCTCCGTCCCTGACACACCTGTGTAAAGCCTCTGCCCCTGACACACCTGTGTAAAGCCTCTGCCCCTGACACACCTGTGTAAAACCTCCGTCCCTGACACACCTGTGTAAAGCCTCTGCCCCTGACACACCTGTGTAAAGCCTCTGCCCCTGACACCTGTGTAAAACCTCCGTCCCTGACACACCTGTGTAAAGCCTCCGCCCCTGACACCCGTGTAAAGCCTCCGTCCCTGACACACCTGTGTAAAGGCTCCGCCCCTGACACCTGTGTAAAGCCTCCGTCCCTGACATACCTGTGTAAAGCCTCCGCCCCTGACACCTGTGTAAAGCCTCCGTCCCTGACACACCTGTGTAAAGCCTCCGCCCCTGACACCTGTGTAAAGCCTCCGCCCCGACACCTGTGTAAAGCCTCCGCCCCTGACACCCGTGTAAAGCCTCCGTCCCTGACACACCTGTGTAAAGGCTCCGCCCCTGACACCTGTGTAAAGCCTCCGCCCCTGACACCCGTGTAAAGCCTCCGTCCCTGACACACCTGTGTAAAGCCTCCGTCCCTGACACACCTGTGTAAAGCCTCCGTCCCTGACACACCTGTGTAAAGCCTCCGCCCCTGACACACCTGTGTAAAGCCTCCGTCCCTGACACCTGTGTAAAGCCTCCGTCCCTGACACACCTGTGTAAAGCCTCCGTCCCTGACACACCTGTGTAAAGCCTCCGCCCCTGACACCTGTGTAAAGCCTCCGCCCCTGACACCTGTGTAAAGCCTCCGCCCCTGACACCTGTGTAAAGCCTCCGCCCCTGACACCTGTGTAAAGCCTCCGCCCCTGACACCTGTGTAAAGCCTCCGCCCCTGACACACCTGTGTAAAGCCTCCGCCCCTGACACACCTGTGTAAAGCCTCCGCCCCTGACACACCTGTGTAAAGCCTCCGCCCCTGACACACCTGTGTAAAGCCTCTGCCCCTGACACACCTGTGTAAAGCCTCCGCCCCTGACACCTGTGTAAAGCCTCCGCCCCTGACACACCTGTGTAAAGCCTCCGCCCCTGACACCTGTGTAAAGCCTCCGCCCCTGACACACCTGTGTAAAGCCTCCGCCCCTGACACACCTGTGTAAAGCCTCTGCCCCTGACACACCTGTGTAAAGCCTCCGCCCCTGACACACCTGTGTAAAGCCTCCGCCCCTGACACACCTGTGTAAAGCCTCTGCCCCTGACACACCTGTGTAAAGCCTCTGCCCCTGACACACCTGTGTAAAGCCTCCGCCCCTGACACACCTGTGTAAAGCCTTCGCCCCTGACACACCTGTGTAAAGCCTCTGCCCCTGACACACCTGTGTAAAGCCTCTGCCCCTGACACCTGTGTAAAGCCTCTGCCCCTGACACACCTGTGTAAAGTCTCTGTAGGTATCTGATACACAGTGTACAGTCACATACCTGGATGAAGCCCTTGCCGCAGTAGTCACAAATGTAGGGCTTCTCTCCTGTGTGAAGGAAGATATGGCGCTTCAGGTTGCCAGTGTTGCGGAAAGCCTTGTCACAGTACTGACACTTGTATGGCTTGTTTTGTGTGTGGACGGCTTTGTGCCTGTTCAGGTGGTTTCTGAGATAGAAGGACTTCCCGCAGGTGTCACAGGTGAAGGAGCGCACGCTGCTGTGGAGGCGCTGGTGAGTTGTCAGGCTCTCTTTACGGATGAAGCCCTTTCCGCACACGTCACAGAGGTACGGCTTCACCCCTGCCAATCACAGACCATCAATGACACAACAACCTGATAAACCTTTATGTAATCAAGAACATAGAGCTCCCATTCATGTGGAACAAACAAAAGTTGAGTAATGATACTTGAAGTTTTGGTATGGATCAGTGGCTTCGGGAGAGATAATAATAATTGTTACCATTTCGTTTCGATTCAGTACGAAGAGCTTCTTTTCTTACTGCTTAGCAACTTGCCCAATACCATTTTGTTAGAGCAAAATGGAACATCAATTTGGCTAACAGAAATGTGTTTAAAACCTGTGCAGAAAACACTAGGAATGACTATATAGAGCACCAATGCTAGTTGGGATATCCCGATCCGATATTCAGTATCTGTATCAGTAGCCGGTCCAGGCATTCTGAGAGCATCTGGTTGGATCGGATTCATTGACTGGATCTGGTCCGACCAAAAGGCTCTGGCCTGCAGGTTTACCGCAGCTCTACTAATGCTCAGCTACAGACGCAAAACGGCAGCAGCTTTTAACTCACAGAGGACTTTGCGAGCCGCTAAAAACAAAGTGGCCAAGAAAGATCCTAGTTTCCTTTGCAGTACTGTCATTTAGTCTTTGCAGAGGAGTCAGACTCCAGCAGACTCCAATCCAACAGCGGAGAATAGAGCACACTTGTAGGTACTAGTGATGCGGTTCAGGTCGTGTCGGGTCATGAAACTGTCCTTTGACCCACCGGGCGGGTTGGGGCGGGTCAAAAAATGCAGGTTGCGTACACTCTTTGCCGCCGTACGTGCATTCATTGAATACAGTCACAACTTATTTCGTCATCGTTCGAGCATGTTTTGATGTAAATATGTGTCGGATTTTCATAAAACAAGCAGCGTTTTGCAGCTTGTGAACCAGATAACGCGTTTATGGAGCTCAATGTCTCCTATTGTCCACCCTATGAAAGCCTGTGAGTGTGTTCGCGTTACCTCCGCTGTCTGCCCCTCTCCTGATCCCAGTGCACAGGAGGGAGAGCGAGTATGAGGGGATGACACGCCCGGACGGTTCTTTTCAAGCACCTTTTTGGACGGAATGAGAGCTGTGGTCATTTCAGACGGATCATATTTGTATCGTGTCATTTTGAATGGTTGCGGGCGCAGGGCAGGTTATAAAAATAGAAACAACATTGTGGGGCGGGCCAGTGCGGGTAGAACCTGCGCTAAATATGGGCCCCACGGGCTGAAAAAAGCCCAGCACTAGTAGGTACCCACTTTATACATAATAATTAGCCATGTGTTCATATAACCTGGCTAACACCAGGCTGCTGTGTGCGCTCGAATTATTTCGAACTGCACAACAGCCTGGGGACCATGGCCAAATCTCCGGTGGATTTGGGAACCAATCACAGAGCGAGGAGGGACGGCAAGACGATGACGCGCTATTCGATATACGGAAGCTTGTAGTTTATTTACGGATAATTTAAAAAAAAGTTTATTTACGGATCCAACATGACAGCAGCAGACACGATGGTATTTTTTGATCAAGCTTTAGACCTTGTTCTAAATAATTTAGCTCAAAAGTTTACAGCGGGTACGTCATACGTCATCTCATACGATGATATGATTGGCTGGGGCTACGTGCAGACGCATGAGACTTTTTTTTTTTTTTTTCGTATCGCCCAATAAACGACTATGGACGATCGTAAACCACACCTCTCCTACGAGAAAATGAATTGGTGGTCCCCAGACTAAATATCACTTGTGATTTTAGTCTGGTGTTAGCCAGGCTAGTGTTCATATACAATAGACTTGAAAAATACCTTTAGAGCAGATAGAGCCGAAACAATATTATCTGCTGCTTTGCCATTGTTCTTGAAAGAGCCTCAAATGGTAAAATTCTAAAACTGGAAAATTTCCATTTTAAACTTAATATTACTCAACTCTACTTTCTAAATTAAACATAATGTACATGCTTATAAAAGCATCGGCCTGTAATAGACTTTGTAATAATAATGATAAATTGTAGATCTATGGCATATAGTAATTACACAAAGGATATAATATATATGAAAATAAAATTTATATTATATAATAATATAACATAATATAATAAGAAAAGACTATATCAGATCGGTATCAGCCAGCATGAAGTGTTATAAAAAATTGGATCAGGACTTCCCTAATTGCTACCCTTCAGTGTTAGAAATATAAGAGCGTATTCCTCTCGGTCCTTCGTGTCTTTACAATCCGGTCTGCCTCAGGTGTGTGTATAGTGTGAAAACCATTGTGGCATCAAAAGGCTGCAAAGAATGATAGTGAGAAAGATGAAGCTGAGGCACTTTGGGAAGCGGCCCTAGTCAAATCCAATCTGAGTGCAGCAACGAAAGGCCAAGCCAACTTTTTTTCTGCTGTTAACGGTATATCTGATTTGAGAGTATTATCTGCTGTTCCAACTTAAATAGGCTAAAACAGTGTGTGTACTCCCCCCTCATGGCTAAATAGTATATCTAAACCTCTTTTTTGTAAAAGCAGAACTCCGAAGTGTAGGTTTTCTGTATTACATCCATAAATGCAGCACGAATGCGCACCGTGGCGAGAGATTTTTCCATGTGTATCTGACTCTGTTCCCAGTGTTTCTCAGCGGCAATTTCAATTTCATTAGGGCTTGATTTTTTATCTGTTCAAAACTTTGCTAATACCACTATATAGTTTTCTGCACAAACCCTGATAAGGGACAAAGCTTGTGTGATATTCTGTGCCTGGGACTCTCAGCCCTGCTCTCTGGTTGTCCAGAAGAAAGAGACCATTAAAGTTGTTGCTCCCTCACCAGTGTGCACAAGCATGTGGAAATCCAAGCTCTTCTGTCTGTAGAAAACCTTTGCGCACACCGAGCAGCTGAGGGGCTCCATGGGTTCAGAGAGTACTTTAGACTTCGAGCCCCTCCGTCTTCTGGCAGCCCTCTCCACAGAAGCATTCCTCACCTTCTGCACAAGCCTGCTAATGTAGGCGGTCTGTTTGCCAATGTAGGCCAGGTGAGCGTTCACTGGCTCCACTGCTGATTCAAACTGAAATACAGAGGATTAGGTTTAGTTTCTTTACAATCTCAAACACATTTTGATCATTATCTGACCGTTGGTTGATTAGAAAAATCTATATTGATAGTGGTGTCAAAATTATAGTGTGTGGACAAGATTTTTGTTAAAATAACAAAAATCTGTTCTTTCGTGTGTGGTGTGATCTGATGTGGCAACAGGTGCAATTCTGACCTGCTCATCCATGAACCCGTCTGCGTCAGCTGGGCCATCCACTGGCTGGTCGTTCTGCTGGTCGTTCTGCTGGTCGTTCTGCTGGTCGAGCTGCTCGTCGTGCTGCTCGTCGTGCTGCTCGTCGTGCTGCTCGTCGCGCTGCTCGTCGCGCTGCTCGTCGCGCTGCTCGTCGCGCTGCTCGTCGCGCTGCTCGTCGCGCTGCTCGTCGCGCTGCTCGTCGTGCTGCTCGTCAATATTGTTGTTGATCAGCTCATTAAGCTGCTGTTTGTCCTGCTCAGTACTCAGTTTATGGCCCCCCTCTCTCTCCAAGAGCCAGTCTGGGCCATCCTGCTCCACTTCCTCGTCCTGTGCCGTGACCCTTTGGACTCCGCCCTGAGAGGGACACAAAAATTCAATAAGGTTTTTCGATCGATATGAGAGAAAAAAAAACTCGATTCGTTTTCTATATCGTCCAGGTTTACTGATGTTTACGGACGCTTTGAAACTTCAGGGGCCTTTGTGAATTGAACTAGAGAAGGCTCCGTGACCATGCTGTAGGAATGTTTTTGTAGCTTGCTCTCCAGTACCAGGCATCGGAGGGAACTTTCAAAGAGCACTGGTTTGAGCAACTAATTGTAGAACGTTGGCCTAACCGTTATTGATGGACAATAACCACTAGCTTTCTTGTAATTAAGTTGTTTATTTACTTAGCATGAGGACTGCTTACTTGTCGAGATTTTCCTAATTGTATGGAGCCAGTTTACATGAAAACTTAAGAGCAAGTCACTGAACTCCAAATGTTTATGTGATGAACTGAGAAGAATGCATGCATTGCTAGTATTGGTGCTGAGTAATACAGATGTAGCGTCCACTTCTAACTCTATGAAACACTGCGCTAACGTGGGAATGAGTAAAATATCCATATATCTATATAGTGAATGTGTGCACTACTGGTTCTGTTTATAACAGACAGTAATATGTAAGTTTTGGTGCCAGTGTGACTGTGGAAGAAAATGTGTAGATCTTTTTTTTACTGTTTTTTTAATTTTTTTATTATAGTGGTTGAATTTTCAAGCCTGTCATATTGTTTTTGTGGCTGAAGGTCCTTCCTACAATCCAACAATATTTTTTTTTCGTGCGTGTTTTTCTCCACTTTTGGATGCCTTTGGGAAGAGAAGGTTGGGACCATGGCTCATGTGTGCAAGAGGAGAGGGCTTTGAGCTTTGTGACGGTCTTCGTTTTTCATGTGGATAGGCCCGGGAAGTGCGGAGTGTTTTTGTGTGTGTGTGTGTGTCTTTCGCTGTACTGATGTTATGCTGGGCAACCCGTGAATAAATATATTATTTAAAAACAAAAAACTTTAAAGGTCTGGCAAAAATGCTGGTGTTACGGGGTCCTTGTTGCAACTGAAATGCAGGGATCCTGCACTCTGGATACTGCCTGTATTTGAAAAAATAGTTTTTAAGTTGTATTAAAAAAAAAAAAAGCACTGGTTTGTATAAAGTGATAGAGTGCAATTTACATAAATCATGAATATGCAACATCAGACATGTATTCATATCATATTCATATAAATTGTGTTTTATTGTTTGAAAAGACAGATTTTCTAAACTAAACTTGACATTGTGACTTGTGTTACAAAGTTTTGACATTGTAGTTGGTGGTCAACAGATCGATTACTTGTAAGGCTATTCAGTTAACAAAATACCACCAACTATTAATAAAACACTTTCCTTTTTAAGCACCACACATTCAATGACAGATCAAACACAGCAGCTACTTTTGGCTTTGAGTGAAACATTTGATGTGTGGTGACTGGCTCGTAAGTCTTCATTTACAATTGGCTCTATATAATTAGGAGAATCTGGATAAGTGAGCAGTCCTATAGCTGTCAGCAGAAATAAACAACTTCATTACAAGAATCAATAATAAAGAATTGATAAAAAGCACTTGCCTTCCTGGACTTCCAGTGTCTGAAGAAGGGCATGCGTTTGAGGGCCGTGTCACAGATCACCACCACTGCAGAGGACACACACTTTAGCACAGGGAGCATCACCAAAGTCAGCATTCAAAGCAGTCCGAAAGTCTTCGAGCATTATCGCATTCTAGTTTGCAGTTCATATCATTTTAAAGGTCTTATATCATGCAAAATCGACATTTTGGGGCTTTTAACCATGTTGTTATACTATTTCCTTATCAAAAACACTCCCAGAGTGGTTTTTGGCTTCATTCATGCAGCTCTCAGTAATCCTCCTGAATCCTGCTCTGAGCAGCTGCTCCGCCCTCTGCTGGTGAACGACTGACCTGCTCAGTTGTGTCGTCACATGTAATGTCTTAATTCTGTGCTTAGGGCCTGATTTTAATTTGTAAACCAGCTTTTTTGTTATTTCTGTTGTAAGTAGGGATGCACCGATACCACTTTTTCTAAAACCGATACGAGTACTTGGATTTAAGTACTCGCCAATACCGAATACCGATACGAGTACAAGGCATTTTCTTCAACATTCTTACTTTTTTCACAGCAGATTGTTTTGTAAATTAGTAAATTTACTCATGTACATTTCCTTAAGTAAAGTAGGTGACACATTTAAGAACAGTTATATTAGAATTTATTTATTTATTTTTATTTCACTCAATATAATTTTTAATTTTTATTGCACTGTCCATCATAGACAGAACAGCCCATGTCCAAAAGCTCCCAATGCCTGTGCTTTATTCATTTATGTGTTTTAATTTAACAATAGTACTGAGATGTTACTTAAATGGTCTCTTTCGTCTTTACTTCAGCTCCTGTAGATTTTCTCATGTGTTTGTAGCAACTTAGCGAGTAACTACAGCGTTTTCATTGTTCTGCTGCAGCTCATTTTGGCTCAATATAAACATGCTGTATGTCTTTAATTTGGATTTTCTGAGGATTTTTTAGTCTCTGGGTTAGTTTTTCAGATGAATAAACCCCTGGGCATAAAACAGCGCCATAATGGCCAAAACTGCTAGCCACGAGTTAGCAACGTTAGCCTGTATGTTGTAAACACTGCAGACTCCACGCTGCAGCACTAACAACATTTAGCATTTAGCATTCAGCACAGACTCTGATTTAGAGAGCGCAGTCTGTAATAAAGTCAGCTCTATGTGGATTGTTGTATTTCCACTAAAGTATTCTCCAGTTTGTGGCTTCTTCTCTCCTCAGCTGAGAGCTGCGCCTCGTAGGTGCGCTGCCCGCCACGTCAAATGGTATCGGTTTCTGGTATCGGGACCTCATGAATGAGTAGGGGTATGAGTACAAGCATGTGGTATCGGCCCGATACCCGACACAAATAAAGGAAAAAGAAAAAAAAAAAAGGATGTGCCCGAGGTGCTTCCAGGTCAGCTGGGGCCAAAACAAACACATCCCCTGAGCGTCTGAACAGATCAGTCATGTTTGCGCTGCAGCTGAAGATGGAGCTCGTTACCTACTCTGGACACACCTGTTCTTTTTGCTTACTTAACGATAATGTCACGGAGAAAGAGAAGCGCGTTTGGCTACGAGGACTTTATTCAACCTTCCTAAAGAAGAGGCCACTCGTCAGAAGTTGTTTTTTCTCTGGGATTCAGCGACTATCACCAAAATATTGTTTTTCTGTGACTGTCTCTGATGGATGTTTGGTGAACCTTCACCAGAATCAAAGTGGATTAACTTTAATAACCAACGCGAGTTCCATAAATGTAAACAGCGATGGACCAGAGTGGTGAATTTATCAAAACGCGTGTTAGCTTGTGTGTTAGCCATTTATGAAGCTGTGTTGCAGATGTCAACTCCTTATAAGTGCACCGTGAAGTAACTTCACTTATTGCTGTTTACTTGTATTACGGTAAAGTTGTATGTGCGGAGAGAGGGGGCGGAGTTAACTGAATCGAAGCGTTGTGTCCATAGTGGTAGAGGTACAATATATCATATAAATGCCTATTCTTAACTTTGGAAAGGCTAAAATATGAACCAATGTCAATGCCTTTAAGAAACGGGACACAATAGAAATGTTAGCAAAGTTCCACACAGTCCTGTTTTTAGCAAAAGTGTCCGTGAAATACAAACACTGAATATGGAACGATTAATATATACATAAATCCTTCCAACGTTAAGTGATGACATATTTCTGAACAAAGTTGCGCTAATATAATAATCAAACATTGGACAGTCTTCACAGGCATTTTTGGGATTGTTGTGTGCTACAATGCCTGATTTCATGGCCAATTTCCTGCTTAACACATTGAGTGCCGTGCTGTTTTTGGGATTTAGCTATTGAGTGCCAACAATCCAGACCATTTTTTATGATATTTGTAGCACCACAGCGTATTCTATGTTATAGACTATATAGACTACTATAGTGCTATGGACACATGCTATGGCTCGTTTGAAAGATGAGACTCTAAGCTCTCAGTAGGTGAAGACGGTTTAATTCGACATGCCTCAGTTCCTGAGAAATCCTAAGTAAACAGAGGCTAGTTTTTTTTTATATAATGCGTGTTTTATGAAACACAACTGTGGCTTTGGCTGAATTAAGCAAAGAACATCGACTACTGGGGCATGGTCATTTCTGCCACGTTGTGATTAAATGTCCAGATTGTGACTTTTCACAAGTTGTAGATCTTCATTTATTTGATAAAATATGAATCATAAAAAAAGTGAAGCATGTCCCCCCACCTCCTTCACGCTCTCATCCACTCAGCTGTGCAGTGGGCTCAGCAAACAGGCACTGCTGTGAGGCAGGCTCTGACTCCACACAAATCTGACCAAATAGAGCCATGAATAAGAATCAGAGGAGAGCACACAAAAAGACGAATGTTATTTCGCTCATCGACATTGAGCTTCGATGCAACAGTGAGTTTAAGTTTGCACAGTAAATAAAGCACCAGCCCCTCACACAAACGCCACTGCTTCACGGGGGAACAGGAACCAAACTGCTGATTTATCCAGTGTAAGTTAAACGCTGTCCTGAGAGAAAGAGTGAATAGCAATGTTCTCTGTGTAGGTGCCAACAAGCAGCACGTGCGCCCGCCCCCCGCACCACCTCCCTCCCCTCCCAGCGCTGCAGGAACAAGTATAATCATATTTTATATCCAATAGTCTAAACCTATAGCTTAGATTTTTATTTGAGATTATACTGACAGTAATAAAAAAAATGTACACAAAAAAAAGAAAAAAAAAACTCTTCCTCATCCTTCGCGGGCGGTCTCTTCTTCCTCCAAGCTCGGGTCCTCTACAGTCGGCCTGGGAGCTTGAGGGTTCTGCGCAGTATCTTTGCTGTTCCTAGAACTGCACTTTTCTGGACCGAGATGTCTGATGTATTTCCTGGGATCTGCTGGAGCCACTCCTCCAGTTTGGGGGTCACTGCCCCGAGTGCCCCAACGACCACGGGCACCACTGATGCCTTCACCCTCCAGGTTTTCTCCAGCTCTTCTCTGAGCCCCTGGTATGTCTCTAGTTTCACGTGTTCCTTTTTCCTGATATTGAAGTCGCTTGGTATTGCTATGTCGACCACAACAGCTTTCCTCTGCTCTTTGTCCACCACCACAATGTCCGGTTGGTTCGCCATTACCATTCTGTCCGTCTGTACTTGGAACCACCTTTGTAGGTGTTTCCCACTTTGACCTTGGGGTTTCCAGCCCATACTCTGCACAGATGTTCCTGTACACTATACCAGCCACTTGGTTATGGCGCTCCATGTAAGCTTTCCCTGCAGCATCTTACACCCTGCAGTTATGTAAAGCTGGATTGTCTCATTGGCCTCTTAGCACAGTCTACACCTGGGGTCTTGTCTGGTGTGATAGATCTGGGCCTCTATTGCTCTGGTGCTCAAGGCCTGCTCCTGTGCAGCCATGATGAGCCTCTGTGCTGTCCTTTAGTCCGGCTCTGTCTAGCCATTGGTAGGATTTCTGAATATCAGCCACTTCAGTTATGTTTGGGTGGTACCTGCCGTGTAGGGGCTTGTCCTCCCATGACGGGACCTCCAGCACCTCATCTTCTGTTCCCCATTGTCTGAGACATTCACTGAGCACGTCATCTGTTGGAGCCTTGTCCTTGATGTACTTATGGATCTTGGATGTTTCATCCTGGATAGTGGCTCTCACACTCACTAGTCCTCGGCCTCCTTCCTTACGGCTAGCGTACAGTCTCAGGGTGCTGGATTTGGGGTGGAACCCTCCGTGCATGGTTAGGCGCTTTCGTGTCTTAACATCTGTGGTCTGTATCTCATCCTTTGGCAGCTTATTATTCCTGCAGGGTATCTGATTACTGGCAGGGCGTAGCTGTTTATTGCCCGGGACTTGTTCTTGCCATTGAGCTGCTTCTTAGGACCTGCCTTACTCGTTGGAGGTATTTGGCCGTAGCCGCTTTCCTTGTCACCTCTTCGAGGTTGCCATTTGCTTGTGGGATTCCGAGGTACTTGTAACTGTCCTCAACGTCTGCTATTGTTCCTTCTGGGAGTGAGACCCCTTCTGTGTGGACTACCTTCCCTCTCTTAGTCACCATCCGACCGCACTTCTCTAGTCCGAATGACATTCCAATGTCTGCACTGTATATCCGGGTGGTCTGGATCAGTAAGTCGATGTCTCGCTCATTCTTAGCGTACAGCTTGATGTCATCCATGTAGAGGAGGTGACTGATGGTGGCCCCGTTCCTGAGTCGGGATCCATACCCAGTCTTGTTGATTATTTGGCTGAGGGGGTTCAGACCTATGCAGAACAGCAGTGGGGACAGGGCGTCTCCTTGGAATATGCCACATTTGATGGAGACTTGTACAAGTGGCTTGCCATTGGCTTCAAGGGTGGTTTTCCACAACCTCATCGAGTTTGCAATGAAGGCTCTTAGAGTCCTGTTGATGTTGTATAGCTCCAGGCATTCAATAAACCGGCCCTAAAATCTTACCTCTACTTATACCTGATATTATCCTGCCAGTGGAATGAAATTGGGTTTTATCCTCCTTCAGTAAATTAGACAATACATTACAGTAGACATTTGAGAGGAAAAAACTGATTTGAAATCCTGGATGTCTTTTAACTTCTTGAATCTAAACCAGGAGAAATCCCCAGCAGCTCTGGCCTTCAGTTGACCTGTGCTTTTTAAATGACTTTGTAAAAAAAAGTTGGGACAAATTTGTGTGTCAAAATGGATTTAACTAAGCATGAAAGCTGTTTAAACAAGCTGTTTTCAGTCACTTTTTAAAATACATATTTTTTTCTCTTGCCTTTGAAAATGTTTGTTCTTGATTATGTATATATTTTTTGTATACAGCAATTTTGCCAAGCTGTAAAGTTTTTAAGTGCTTTAAAAATAAAGTTGGTATGGTTACTAATTATAAAACCTTTTATTCGCTCAAGAACTAGCAGGCAGCTAGCGTTATTGTGATAACGGTCCTGAAAAACAACCCTGAAACTTGCTCTTAAAACTCTTCCCAGTCAAGTATTGGAATGTTTGAAATTAGTTTGTAAAGTTTGGACTGAGTTTGGACCAAATCTAACAAACAAACAAAACCGATTGCTCAATTTTGAATATATAGTTAAGTGAGCCAATCTAAAATTACTATTCAAGATTGTTAATAATGTGGCACCTCCACCACTAAAAACGTTTGTCCAATTAACATCTGATCAGAGTCAGAACAACAAGGTCAACAGTCAATGGCCAATGTACCAAAACGAAAAACTGCATTAGGACAATCGGCATTTTCTTTTAAAACTATCTCAGAATGGAACAAAATTCCTACTGCACTAAAACTATGCAAAGACATAAAACAATTTTGCCTGGGTGTGAAACAACATTTTCTGGGAAATCAAACATGTCAGCATTAAAGAAAACAACAACAGCAACAACTAAATGTGACATCTGAGAAGGGTAGGGGTGGGTATAGACTATAGAGGAACAAGTTTTCCCTTTAATAAAATGTACTTTTTAAAAATTGTATATAAATGTAAATACTGTCTGTAAATATCATGAACTGTATTTTATTATGCTTTTTGTAGTGTTTTGTAATTGTCTGTCTCGGGGACTGCAGATGGAAATGAGCTCCAAGAGCTAAAGTCTGGTACAAAGCATATTAATCATATGTTAATTAATGCTCCTGTACATGTCCCTGTCAAATAAATAAAATAAAATAAAATAGATTAGTGCCTTAAATTGAGATGGCTCAGCGCTACAGGAGCGCGGCTGAAGCATGTGGCAAACAGTCTCATTCTAACCTCTACGGCACTGCTCGCTGGAGGGCCGACAGCTCTGCAGTCCATTGGGCTTCTCCTGGCTCTCCAGGACCAGCCGGAGGTCACTCTCTGTGGTCTCCAACCTCCTGCGCAGCTCCTCCACCTCACCCACCTGCACCACCAAACACAACTGTCAGAGAACAAGCCAGGGGGTCATGTTTTGGCCTGGAATCATGGGGAGAGAGCTGGTCAGCCCCTTTAGGCTCCCTGAAGGTGTGAGAATTACCACTGAAAAGTAATCAGGTAAAGACAAAGCAACAATTATAAATCAGACTATTTCCTGTGGTACATATTTGGTTGCATATCCTTTGTAGTCAGCCTGAAGTCTAGAAGGCACAGACGTCACCAGACGCTGGGTTTCATCCCTGATGCTCTCCCAGGCCTCTACTGTTAATGTGTTCTTGGGGCATTTTCCCTTCAGTTTGTTCTTCAACAAGTGAAATGCTGCTCAGCTGGATTCATGTCAGGTGATTAAATAAACATTTCACTTCAAATCAGAATCAGAATAGTTTTTATTGCCATTGTTTGAGAACAGGTTCACATTTTTTCTCGGTTCAGACGTTCAGACGTCCCCCTCCTCCCCTGACCTCAACCCTACTGAAAACCTTTTGAGCATCAACAAGCAAAACATCTATGAGGGTGGGAGGCAGTTTTCATTCAAACAGCAGCTCTGGGAGGATATTCTGTCCAAAAACTCACAAGTTTAATGGATTTAAGAATTTTGAAGCTTTTGATTGAAATAGATGTTGATTTCAGTAAATATGATCTCCTAATGCTGCAAATTCAACAGACGACATTTTGAAAAAATACTGTTATTATTGGGAGTTTTTTTTCCAATCACATTAACTGTTAAAGACTTGAAAATGAAGCTGACTCTCATTTGCATTTACAATTTAGAAAATCTGACAAAAATATAATTAGCGTAATAATTTAGAAAGTGGCACATTGTTCATAGTTCCTGGTGTCTGAAGAAAAATGTTTGGGTGAGTAATATTCTATTAAGTGTAAGAAATTAATGTCATCCTTGCCTTACATCCTTTTATGAAGTTATCTCCTTAACATAATGCAACAGTAAAGACTATTGTGATGAAACAGCAACGGGAGAAGCGGGAGCCATAGGACAGACAGGGTTGACATGGCAACACAGCAGATTTATACGAAGAAATGATGATGAACCTGTGGTTGAAAACTCCACAGGGGGTGCATACACATGATGTCACAGTGTTCAGCGGTGATAGATGCCCCTCTTTAGTTAGTTCAGTACCTTAGCCTCTTGGAACAGTTGGCAGAGTTTCTCCACTGCGTCCTGAGCCAGAGCCGCCATGATGAGACTTAAATGGAACACCTGGAGGCAAACAGACACCAGAAAGACATCAGTGACAACTGTCCGGTCCTTGGCACAGATCTCCCCCGAGCTTCCTCACCTTCTGGTCCACAGGCTGGGCCTCGGCTGTGCTCACGCTGCCCCCGGCGTGGCCGTCCACAACTTTGGACACTTCTGAGACCGCAGCGCTGACCATCATCTCCAGAATGTTGGCCACCTGAGCCTCTACGTCCGCCATTGTCAACCCAGCTGTAGGACTGCGTTTCCGGCTCACATGGAGGTCACCGTAAACCCCGCGGTGCTGTGGGTTTGTTTGTTTGTTTCCTTCCTCTTCTGGGTTTGTGATGGCAGCGGCGTGGCAACCAACGGCTCTGGTGCTTTACCGCCACCTAGTGTCAGGGCGGGGCGGCTCCGAAATGGGCCAATCCTAGATCTAAATAATGGACCACTTTGGTCTTTTAAAGTGATAGTATGTGCGTTTTCAAAGTGAGGAGAGATAGAATAAATTTTTAATTTTAACTAATATGTAAAAGAAATCAAACCATAGCCTACATTTAAACCTGGTTCGATCCATCATTCTGATTTCGTCACCAAAAACATAGGACATTTTTTTCTCTATTCACCCGCAACGTCTCACCTTCCTGCTTCTGTTTATTTCACTCTCAAAACACAGACCCTCATATTTAATATACTTGTTCCTGTCACTCAAAAGTTTTAGACCCCCCCCCTGACTTATTATGTAGTTATTTAAAAAAAAAAAGAAGATGAATTGGGCCTTTTTAGTCCTACACAATCATATTACAATCATTATATCCATTGAATCCAGTCAGAGGTGAGTTTATTGACCCGACAGGAGCTTTTCCTCTTCTTAACAAAGACGTGTATCTTGGATCAGGGGGTGATTTGTACACCAGCCATTAAATCAAGTCTAAACAGTACAAGGTTTAATGTGGAATGATACAAACACTTTTACTCTCCACTGAAGTCCCCTTGTCACATATAAGTTGTCCATGACCGAAATGAAGTCCATCCATGTTGGACTCAGTGATTCTCATTCTCAGTAGGTTGCGTTTATGTTAAGAACATTTTTCTTATGCTGAAAGTCCTTTCTACTGAGCAACATCACACTCGTGTTTTTGAAAATTGTCTCCATATTTGGACGCCTTTATGAGGAAAGGCACCTGGTCTGGAACACCCATTGTAGACTGCTACAGTGGGTGTTCCAGCTCATTTGACCATCGTTCAAATATTTTGGATTGATGTTCAAAACTATCTCTCTCAATTAATCATTTTAAAGGCCAAAGATGCCTGTATCTACTTCGATCAAAAAATGGATAAGTATCACTTACATAAAATGAATTGGGCTGACAAAAAACACACTTTAATGCTTTTCTTTCTTAACTTATATATTTCTACTATGAATTCAATTAAAAATAACAGGGCATGTGAAAATGCATATCCCAGAAAAGCATAATCTTAAACCTGGCTCCTCCCAATGTTTTTTGTATGGGTGTTGTTTTTGAAAAATTAATAAATTAAATATCTTCCTCTGGTAAGATGTTGTATCCCCTGGCACTGTTTCCTCTTTGCTGTTGTACTTATGTAATGTATTAATGAAAGAAAAAAAAGCCCTCAGATGCAGTGGTAAGAGGACACTCAGCTCTGTTTTGGAGGAGCCCACTCCCGAGGAAGGATCCTGGCAACTAAGAAACATCCACTAGCTTCAGTTTCCTCTTGTAGCTTCACAGTGACAGCAGCTAATGCTAATGCTAATGCTAATCTCACAGACACAGAGCAGAAGCATCAGCTGTCAGTCAAACATTTTTTGTGGAGATAGCTACAATGGGTGTTACACATTGTCCCCTGCTTGTATGCCGAGCGTCACAAGGCAACAATCCAACAGAGACAGAGATAAAACACAAAAATAACTCGCTCATGACTTATACAGATACTTATTTCATTTGTCATGGGTATACGACAATCCTCCAGGAGTTCTTATGGTTCTACAGTGTACACCTGTGTATCACATAGACTACTCCATCGGGTTGGTCCACAGCTCAGTGTTGAGTCCACAGCGGTGCTTCTTCATCAGGCGGGAGTCTGCGAAGCCCTGGCCACAGAATCTGCAGCAGAACGGCCTCTCTCCGGTGTGCACCTGCATGTGGAACTGCACGTGTGCGAGCTGACGGAAACGCACATGACACACCTCGCACTCGTACGGCTTGTGTCCTGTGTGGATGAGCAGATGTTTGTTGTAGTTGGCGTGAACTCGAAAGGCCTTCCCACACTGCTCACACTTGTGGGGTTTCTCCCCAGTGTGCTGCAATCTATGGCATTTGAGGGAGTGGTGGTTGATGAAGGATCTCTCACACATGTCGCACTCAAAGGGCCGCTCTCCAGAGTGCAGGCGCAAGTGGTAGTCATACGTGGCTTTGTAGAAGAAGGCTTTTTCACATAAGTGACACTCGTACTGCTTCTTCTTGAAGTGGACCAGCTGGTGTTTGAGCAGAGCACTGTTGTCCTCAAAGCAGCGGTGACAGGTCTTACAGCTAAAGGGAGTCAGGTCCACAGTGCTCCGGTCCGTCCGCACTATCACTCTGCGCTGTATGGCCCTGGCCAGACCTCTGGCTCGGCCCGCACCCCTCACGCCCCGTGCATTGCTCGGCTCATGGATCATTTTGTGTCTCTGGAGCTGGAAGTTGTAGAGGAAGGTGCGCCCACAGAGGTCACACATGGCGGTCTTGGGTGCTCCGTGGATGAGCATGTGAGCCTTGAGCTTGTTCTGGACAAAGCTCTGACCACAGATCTGGCACTTGTAGGGTCGCTCGCCGCTGTGGAGGCGCATGTGGCGCTTCAAATTCTGCTGAAAGGTGAAGCTGGCTCCACAGAGCTCACAGAGGATTCTTCTACCGCTGTGCACAGACTCATGTAACTGCAAAGACCTCTTCTGTTTGAAAACCTTGTTACACTGGGAGCACTTGAAGGGCTCCTCTCCAGTGTGGATGCGCTCGTGGCACTTGAGGGCAAATTTACTTCGAAAACTCTGTGTGCACTCTGAGCAGTGGTAAGGCTTCGTGTCACTGTGCACAGCTTGGTGGGCGCTCAGGTAGGACTTTTTCTTGAATGCTTTCCCGCAAGTGGGACATGAGAAGGATCTAGCAGCACTGTGTAGCCGCTTGTGGTTATTCAGGGAGACTTTGCTTTTGAACGTCTTGTCACAGATGTGGCACTTGAATGTGCTGAGGTCATCCTCAGCGTGGCCTGTTGAGTCCTCGTCCAGGCTTTGGACTGTTGCACCTGCAGAGACAGTGGGAGACGTCACTGTGGTTGATCTTTGGTGAAGGAGGATACTATATGATCTATCTTTTATGGTTACCTTTCTGTGGGCTTGGTGTCGTCCTCCGGTCAGTGCTCTTACTCTTCTTACTCTTACTCCTCCACTGAGTCCTTTTGTTCTGATTCTGTGGGTTGCTCTTCATCTGGCTCTCCATCAGCTCCAGTTGGCTCCTCAGGGCCCGGGTCTCACGCCTCAGGAACTGAACAAATATGTTGCTGATCTTTCTGGTTGCTTCTTGAGCCACCATAGTTACTATCATTCCTTCAGACTCCTGCAATGAGAAAAAAGAAAGAATTATTTCATGTTTTTTTATTCTTATGGGTAACACATAACAACAATATTATTTAGCCAACACAAATTGTGTCTCTCTAACTGTGTGGATATTTATTATACTGTACATCTCCACTGCATCACAACTCTGAACAGACACTCGTTATAGTTACTATTAGACTGCGAGTGTCCACAGTACTTTATTTTACCACAATAAGATGAAGAAGATAAAATAGAGATTGACAGACTACGTGAACAACACAAAATGTGCACGTTTTTTTGGAACCCACCTTCATCCTGAGAAGGGAGCTTATTGTGCCCAGTACTGATCCAGAACTGGACTTTCATTAGAAATGTTTGTTTCCTTTATTTGGCCTCAAACAAAGCTGAGGCTTACTTACAACTTGATTCATATACTCAAAATATTCAAAGTCAAGGTTTGCTCAGGTTTTAAAGACAGAACCATAAAGTAGTTGGAAAGCCACAGAATACCGGTAGTCTTGACCAGGAGTTCCCACACACCCTGAAAATCACTAGACTCAGGGGGGGAAAACGCGGGACCTCCCACTGTAAAATATAATTAGCATTTTCAGGGTTTGTTTGGACACTATATAGATGTTTGGCTTAATTTCACTAGAGTGGTGGGTTCTGGGACTGACTACTTCTCATCGGTCTTTTAAGCCTATTTCTTTATATGTTATTTAAAGCTGTAAATTAAAACATAGAATTCATTTGTTATTCAGGAGGCTCCAAGGAATCTTCAGTTGTATTTAAGGGGGCTGCAGCACTTTGTTCTTTGGTAACGACTGCAGTAGAGTATATTGTTCTCAAGCAAAAATACATTAAATTCAATGTCATAAATAAAAATATGAACATCTTATTTTGAAATCATCTCACAACCCCCAATTTGGGAACTACTGATTTAGATCATTCAAAGTCACACTACTACGTTAGACTAGACGAGAGCATATTACAGTAGATGAGATTAAACCGTAAAGTGTTATCGTAATGTCATTTGAAAGCATTCATTAGATCAAAGTGAAGGTCTTTTTTCCCTGATATGATGCCCATGCTGTCTGAAAAGGTCCCGGGACAACCGGCTCGTGTCAGCCTCTGAGCACACTGTTAACCCGCATCAAAACAAGAGCAGTATATTACATACAGCTAAACCGAGAGAATGAAAGGTAAAGAGAGCAATCGTCTCTGAGAGAATGGTCTGGACTGGCAGAAGCCCACTCCGCCATGTGTGTTCGCTGCGTTCGGCCGGTTTGCCTGAGCGATCTCCACTCGAAATAGTCTTTGGTTCCGCACGAGAGAAGAACAGATGAGAGGTTTTATCAGTAAACAGACAAATCCACAGGCCTGTTGCACTACAGTCTATGTGTGGCACTACAGTCTACGTGTGGCACTACAGTCTACGTGTGGCACTACAGTCTACGTGTGGCACTACAGTCCACGTGTGGCACTACAGTCCACGTGTGGCACTACAGTCTACGTGTGGCACTGCAGTCTACCTGTGGCACTGCAGTCTACGTGTGGCACTACAGTCCACGTGTGGCACTGCAGTCTACGTGTGGCACTGCAGTCTACGTGTGGCACTGCAGTCTACGTGTGGCACTGCAGTCCAAGTGTGGCACTGCAGTCTACGTGTGGCACTGCAGTCCAAGTGTGGCACTGCAGTCTACGTGTGGCACTACAGTCTACGTGTGGCACTGCAGTCCACGGCTGCGTCCGAAACCATCAAATTGTAGCCTCTAAGCACTAACATTAGCAACTAACTCCTTAACCTTTCATGGGTCGACTGTTAGACCTCTATGCAGTTAGTGAACTAGAGCTTCAGCTGCATTTGCACAATCCGTCCGTCCTTAAACAGGTGAAGGGGAAGTGACATCACCAACAGCTGCTTTTCTTCTTCTTTAAAGTTATTGGTGGAGTGCAGGCCAAACAAAAGTGCATGTCGCCCCCTACTGTACAGTGTCAACAACAACATAGTGTCCAAACAAAGACATTTAAGGAGAAAAAAAAATCCAAATGATCCATACATTTCCCTTTAGTGTTATTTTATTTCAACAGCTGTTTCATAAAGCTACAGTAGCAAATGATCCATGTGGCTTAAAGCAGTACTAAGTAACTCTTCCCCCTAGAGGCCATAAGCGCAACTGCAGGTGTAGTAGCAAGTTACGATTTTTCAGCTTATTAATTGTCTTGGAGAGTAAATACTACGCTGACAGGAAAGGCGAAGGGAGAGAGGGTTACTGTGCATCCAATTATACAATGGAAATATTTTTTTTCACTCAAACCTGGCTGTAAATACTGTTTAAAGTGACGTTAGCCCGCAGTTAGCTTTGCCCGTTAGCGTGTTAGCTTCTTCTTCGTGATTCCATTAGTGTGTATTGCTTTCTCCGCACCGGTGGCAGTCAAGTTGCAAACATGGTTTTCTGGTCAGAGACACCAGGGGGAGATGAAAGACCCTCCAATCATCCCATAAACACTTGTATTACCCCCACAGGGACTACGGGGAGGATTTATTAAGGTAAACACGTTACTTAGTACTGCTTTAAGTTTCTAGTAAATGAAAACAAAAGCATTTAATCCGTTTACTGAGTTTCCTCTTTAACACTGACATGTGACTGAGCTGTGGGGACGACAACATGGACTTATCACTTTTATAAAGTTTGGCTTGTGCAGAATCTTTATTTTTAATTATTTTTATTTTCATTATTAAATGTGCTCCTGTCAATCAACAGTGGTTGCACATACATCACTCGAGGGTGGAGCCGAGGGGGGTGGGGGATTGGCGCAGTGGCTTATGGGATGGCACATAGCTCCTAATCACTGGTTAGTTAGCATCAGAGGTCCCTATGCTAAAGTGGCCATGATAGTTAGCATCAACCTAACTGATTTACCAATTCGGAAGCATCTTGCCATGGCGGACGCTGACGCAAATCCGGTTTGGCGTAAGAGCTCTTAGCAATCTGCTCGTTTCGGAAGGAGTCTACGTGTGGCACTCACCTCTCCTGGAGCAGGGGCCAGCTGCAGAGCCGTGTGAATGGCGGTGTCTATCACGGCCCAGGTGGCGCTATAGAGCGCGTTATCCAGAACACTTCCCTTCATCATAATGCTGCTACAATAACTCTATTTATTTGCATCAGTAGAAATAGTTCGTCCGTTGCCATTTTGACACGGAAGTATCCTCTGGGGGCGGGGCCAGGGCCGGAAAGAGAACTGACCGTGGGGGCGTGACCAAACCTCATGGCTCAGTCTTGCTGGCCCCTGTATTCTATGGCCCCTGTGCGGAAGTGTTTCATTTGTATCTCTACGAGACACAATGGCTGTTTCTCAATTGCGAGGATCCGTCCTCCGTTTGGCCACTTTGTTGACGTCCTCGGTGGCGGCTCCTCCAAAACGGAGCGGAGTGTCCTCTCCCTGCCGCCTTTGAGCTCAAATGGAACGGCCTCCGGAGCGGCTGCGTCAGGTCACGTGTCAATCTATGCTCATTAAAACAACTGTTTTATAAATAACAGAGGCCAGGAAACTGTTTATGTGGAACACAACTTTTTTTAAAGTGAGTTCAAACTAATAAAGTTTTGCGAGAAAAGAAAAAAGAAACTATGCTGCAGCGCATCATGGGTAATTTCAGCTCTCCGAGGCAGCGGAGGATCCACTGCTGTATCCTTCGTAAATGAGCCAAACGGAGGAGTCGAGCTGCGAGGGGTCCAGGTGAAATGGAACACCACTTGGCGGCGCCGTGATGACGCAAATGACGTCCGAAGTGGTCGAGACGCCGAGGATCCTGGCAATTGGGAAACAGCCATTGAGAGTATGCAAGCCTCGAGCAAGTCCGAGTCGGTCATGGGGTCAAGTCGAGTCATAGCTTTTATGAAGCCAATTCAAGTCTTTCTTTAGCCGGCAAGTCACCTCAAGTCGCAATTTTCAAAATGTGTTTAATCTACTTGAAAATAACAAGTGCTTTCTCAAGATATAGCGATTTTGAAAATTTAGGCTAAAATCAAACTTTTTGATTTGGATTTATAGTGTAATATCTAAATCACCACAAAAATTAAAAATATATATATATTTTAAATGCTCCAGTCTCGGACAGCATTTTAAGGAAGGGGGCCCGGGGGGGCTACTTAAAAAAAACTTTTAATAACTATAAAGTCACAGCAAGTCATTGAGAGTCATTGGCCTCAAGACCAAGTTATGTCTCTCATGTCACAAACAGCAAGTCCCAAGTCAAGTCTTTTTAGAGCTTTGGTCTAAGTAAGTCTCAAGTCCCAAAAATTGCGACTCGAGTCGAGTAATTTGACTAAAGTCTCCCACCTCTGGACAATACTCAACTTAAACCGCAACAGAGACATACTTTCATAAACTATGGTAGTAAGCTTTGGAAAACAAGCAGGAATAGAAGGATAACTGGGATAACTGCTCGCCCTGAACAGGGAAAATGGCGTCAGAGCGAGGCCTGACCACAACAATACTACTACCCAGTAGAGGCTGGATTCAAACCCACAAAGAAAATGTTTAATTGGGGGGGAGTGACAAACGGAGGTCTATTTGAATGTATGTGTTTAATGTGTATGATGGTAACGCGCTGTCAAGACGCCATCAAGGGGCCTGTTCTCTAAGATAGAGTTAGATCTAGCCAAAACAAACCCCGTCTACTAGCCTGCTGTGGGTACTACTTTCTACTAACAGTAGACAAGAGAACAAGGCTTAAAGTACTTTACGTGATAGTTGTATTTTCTTCATAACTCTTAGTCATAATTCATAATTCAACAGTTGATTTTCTATAAAAACTCTAGATGCATAACTGAAAATGTACAACTTGAACCTGAAAATGGTTGGCAGTTTGTGCTTTAGTCCACTTAAAGCTTCCTTTAAGAGCATGGCTGGGTAGAACACAATGACAGCACACCATGTTGCCAGCCTGAAGAAAATCTGAAAACTTCTTATGAAGGTGAAAAATAGTTGCTGAAGTGGAGCTATTTTTGGACCTTCTAATAATCCAAAGTTGTTTCCATCAAATGTGACGCTCTACTCAGAATTAACATTCAAAGCTCAACATGTAAATAACAGACAACTTCTAACGAAATTATGTTTTTATAAACAGAAAGGCACAAAACTGTACACATTGCATTTGGATTCCTCTCCCAAGGCAGCTTTTGTCATGAGACATCGCAGCTGTGCTTCTTGAGCTGCCTGGAGTCTGAAAAGCCCCGGCCACACGCGGCACAGGAGTAGAGTTTCTGTCCCGTATGAACCTGCATGTGAGCCTTGAGCTGGTTGGACTGGTGGAACTTCTTCTGGCAGTACACGCACTCGAAGGGCTTGTCTCCGCTGTGTATGCGCATGTGCCTGTAGAAGTTCCCGTCGGTGCGGAAGGCTTTGCCACACTGCTCACACTTGTAGGGCTTCTCTCCCGTGTGGATGCGCTCATGCTGCTTCAGGCTGCTGGACTGGAAGAACCTCTTCCCGCACACTTCGCACACAAACGGCTTGTCACCGGTGTGGCTGCGCTGGTGGTAGCTGAACGAGTACTTGTTGTGGAAAGACTTTTCACACACCCCACAGGTGAACTCCTTCTGCTCACTGTGGCCTTTCTCATGCAGTTTGAGGGACCATGCGGCAGTGAAACCTCGCAGGCAGATTTTGCAGCTGAAAGGTTTGATCGCAGCCCTGTTTCGGCGGCGAGGTTGTGAGAACCCCTGCAGCCCGTCTGCTTCATCCCGGTTGGCGTGGACATACTTCTGATGAACCTGCAGCCGGCAGTTGAACAGAAAGGTCTTGCCGCACAGGTCACACATGAAGGGCTTGGTGGCGCCGTGGATGAGCATGTGGGACTTGAGCTTGTTGTTGTCGGAGAAGCTCTTGCCGCACTCCTGGCAGCTGAAGGGAGTCTCGCCCGTGTGGATGCGGATGTGCCTCTTCAAGTTGTTGTTGAGGCTGAAGCGTGCGCCGCAGATGTGGCAGGTGAAGGGCTTTTCTCCGGTGTGCACCACGCTGTGACGCTTGAGGGCCGTGCCGGTGCGGTACGAGCGGTTACATACTGAGCAGACAAAAGGCGTGACACCCGTGTGTTTCCTCCGGTGCACCGTCAGGGAGTGTGCGTACTTGAAGGTTTCCTCACACTCAGAGCACTTGTACTTCTTGGTGTTTGTGTGGACCATTTGGTGGAAGCGGAGCGTATCTTTGCTCTTGAACTCTTTGCCGCAGGTGGCGCAGCTGTAGGGCCGCTCCTCGGTGTGGACCACCATGTGGCAGCGCAGCTGCACGGAGCTCTTGCAGGTCTTGTCACACAGGTGGCACTGAAAGTTGACTGGCTCCTTGTCGTGGCGCACACGGTGGTTCTCCAGGGACTGCTGCAGCCTGAAGCAGCGCCCACACTGCTCACAGCTGAAGGGCTTGGGTGGAGCCTGCTGGTGGCGTGAGAGGTGGTTCTGCAGAGACTGTTCCTTTCTGAAGGCTCTCTTACACTGAGGGCAGGGAAAGGGCAGCGGTTGCTTCACCCCGTGATTCTGGACATGCCTCTCGAGACTCTCCTCGTCCACAAATGTGCGCTCACATTGCGCACATGGGTAGGGCTTGAAGTGCACCTTTATGTGCTTGTTCAAATCTTCTTTCCAGTGAAATCCCAGGTTACAGAAATCACAAAAGTAGCGTTTCACAGTCTTCAGAGTTCTCCCTGAAACTCGACTGGCCACAACTTCCACTGGCTCTGTGTCCTGAGCCATATCCGCCACAGAACCTGCAATAGACAGTCAGTGGTCTTCAGTGGGGGAGACATTATGAAGAGTGCGTCATATACATCCTTACATGTGTAGGCTTTTGAAGAAGCTCTTCTCTTCCTCTTGGGTCGCTCGGCTGGAGAGCCATCAGGAAAATTCTGTTAGAACACAGACAGGGTTCAGGTGACATCCCAACATTCAAAACAGCCTATAGCAGAGGTCACTAAACAACGGACCTCAGTCCAGAGCCGGACCCGAATCAGACGAGCGTCTGTCTGCGTGTGCGTAATATCTCCCCCACTGAACCCATACAAATACAAAGTGGTATCATTGTGGACATGCCAGACTAACTCTGCTTAGCTTCGAGGTCTGGGCAGATCAGGTATTCACAATGTGCTACAGCCTGTCACTGCAGTTTCTTAACAACAGCACGGATTCAGATTCTTAGTTTGACTGTTACTGAAAAAACATTGATATTCAAATAAATAATGCTACAAAGTGCATTTCTTGGTGAATATTGCTTGCAGTATTTATATGCTGAAAAGCACAAAAATCTTCCTACGTCTGAAAATGTGTCATCTTCATCATGATTTCAGCTTTAATGGATTTTTTAATGCTTATTACATAAATTTGTTGGAAAACACAGAAGCCTATCCTGCATTAATTACAGAGGAAATGTTGTTCTTATTTGAAGAAGATTGATGGTGGGCCCCAACACAATACCAAATGAGAACACTTTCGTGTGGGGAGTATCTGACAGCTAATTGTGATTTCTGCAACTGGCAACACAAGGAGCGGGAGAGTTCTCACACATAGGGCAGGCAGGAGGTGACTGAACTTCAAACTTACAAACCCCAATCCCTTCCACTCACCGGGCTGGAGTCAGGGCTATGGGGGGCCTCCAGGGGCCCAGGGTCTGGATCAGTGGACACAAACAGCACAGGAGCCTCTGAAAGGCAAAAACACAGAAATCAGAATAGGGGCTACACAATTATATCACAAACAATATCGCCACCCAATATGAGGCGACGCAAAATCTGTATCGCAAGAAGCCACAATATATCACGATATGACTGAAGTCTTCCATCGGACTGAGATCCAGAATTTTGTTAACTCAGCACAATTCACTGACCCAGATGGAATAATCTAACTGGTTTTGAGAAAGTGCCACGAAGCTTTAGCAACGCCTCTGTACATTCTATTCAAAATTATGCCCCTAGCCTGGAAAATGGCACACGTGACACTGATCTACAAAAACAAGGGGAATAGGTCAGATCTGCATCTGATGATCTCTCACATCTGATTCCTGGTGAAATTCTGTCATCAACAAGCCAGGCACTGTAAATGATTGTCTGCGTTATGCTGATGACACTGCACTGTTTGTTGCATCCCAACAGCTCCCTCTAATGGTAGAGAAAGTAAATCCACATCTTCTGGACATTGCTAAGTGGGCTGAAACGTAGGGTATGCAATTTAACCCAAGAAATGTTTCTTTCCAAAATGCAAAATACAAATATTGACATACAATCCCGCTGTTGTTCTATGTCAATTGTTGTCTTCTTACCATATTTTACCATCTTATTTATTTTATTTTCTTATGCACGCCCCCAATAGGCTTATAGTTTAAAGTTTTATAGTTATTTTTTATTTAGATTCTGTGTTATATGTTTTACGTTGCACGTCTGCACCAAGAACAATTCCTTGTTTGTGAACCTCTTCTCAAACCATGGCAATAAAAACGATTCTGATTCTGATGGGCTGATTCATGGGCTGTCCAGTCGATATGGTTAAAGAACATCTCCATATAAGATTCTGGATTACAAACGACCTCAAATTTGACAAACAAGTGGACTACGCCTGCTGGAAGGTAGCATCTCCAATGTTCCTCCTTCGCAGACTCTCCCTCTCTGTTAATGACAAGGATCTATTAACAAGACTGTATAAATGTTATATTCTGCCTCACTCTAAAAGTCACACATAAACCGCTTGGAAAAACAATGTCGAGCCATTAGGATCATACTACACTATATTCCTATATGCAACCACTTACAGATGGAGACTCTTGAAGAACTCAAACTGGCTCCATTAAAACACAGGAGAAACTTTGCAGTGATGTGCTATTGTTACAAGCTGTTACGTGGATTAGGGCCAAGTATCGCACATCGTTAGAGCGATATCATTTTTTGACATTGTTGTAATTTTATACATCGCTGGGGACACGATATAATGTATGTTACGCTCAGCTCCATCAGAGCAGCATAAACACTGACTGAAACACGGGGACAAGTTCAATGAAATGATGCAAATTGCTTGAGTAGATGATATTTGCAAGGAAATTAGTATGGCGCAAAAGAAAAGAATGAAACATCATTGCTTTAATCTTCCAAATAGGCGTAAGGCTGGAATTATGAAGTAATTTGCCCCATTGTCAGTTATATCCTCAAATACATCGTTATTGTGATATTTCTTTTTAATATCGTGATAAATCCCTAACGTGGATTACTCCCAAACTCCAGTCCCTGCCAATCATTACAGCACTCCTTTTTTTTTTATGATTTAACAAAAACTTTATAAGTTCTAAAAGCACCTCGATTAGCCTGCATCTTGTGTAATCATCTCATTTTCCTTTTAGATCAAATGAATAGGATTATTATTATGAATAATATTATATTATGAATAGGATATTTTCCAAGTATTTGGTGTTTTCTTTCTTGGTGAATATCCTGGTGATCGGTGACGCATAGCTGAAGCCTTCTTCGTGCATTCAAACACTTAACATTTGATTGATTGATTTTTAAATTCGAAAAATCAATGGAGATGTAGAAAGAGTTGACTTCCCGCACCGGGCCGAGCCTCCACTGTCAGCTCTAAAACACGTTTTTCCTCCAATATTGTGCAGCCCTAACCCCGGCACCGTTAGTCCCTCACCCAGCAGAGATCCGTCCTGCAGCAGCACGGGCCCGGGCTCCTCAGAGCAGCTCTGCGGGGGCCTCCGCTGCATCGCGCCCTCCAGCTCCAGCAGCCGGGCCCGCAGACACGCCACCTCTCCGGCGAGCTCCGCGGACAGCTCGGTGAACACGGCGTGGATGTCCAGGATCAGGCAGCTCTGGATGCTCCTGAAGTGCAGTGTGTGCGCCTCCTGGATGTCTGGCAGCGGCGCGTCTCTGCCCCAGGCCTCCCGGCACGCCAGCACCGTGGCCTGGACAGCGGCTTCCACCAGCGCCGTCACCGCGCTCGCAAACTTGGGCTCCATGATCGCGCTGGCTCACGGCTCCTCTCACACGGACATGTCTGGACTTGTCCGCCGCAGTCTGCCCAGTCTATGTGCGTTATGAAGCTCGTAACTCAGCGAGGAATAACCACTGAACCAACCAAACAAAACCGTGTTCTTCCGTGTCTGACGGAGCTCTGACCCCTGACCCGGATGTGTCCCAAAGAATGCGAGTGTCGCCCCCTATCGGCCTGGAGTGTGCTTGGATGACAAAGTAGTAAGGAGGATGGTTTAAATACAGGCTGCGTCCGAAACGAGCAGATTGCTAAGAGCTCTTACACCAAACCGGATGTGCGTCAGCGTCCGCCATGGCAAGTTGCTTCCGAATTGGTAAATCAGTTAGTAGTCAGGGACCCAAACTCTCAAAACTGGGTTGAACCTGACACCGTCTGATATATGCTTTATTTGTGTTTTTTCTGTTAACTTTGACCCTAAGGACCAATAATTGGAGGGTCTGCTCTGCTGGAAATATTGCGGAAAAAAATTGTGGCCATTTTAGTGCATGCACCCTGTATTTTTATCAGAAAAATGTGAAAAACGACTTTTTTCCCTCAAATCCTCAGTGGGTTGAGTAGGCTGTCAATAAATGCATCCCAGATACACAGAACACATGTGCTGAGAACATCCACTGAAAAAATCGCTCTTAAAACACATTTCTACACATTTTTGCATCAATTTAATACAAAAAAATGTGTTGTTTTCTCACTTTCTTTCCAATATTTGTATCTTTACTTCATTGGCAATCAACTATTCCACCCAGTTATGGCATCAGTCAATATGCCATTATTTTAAACAGACTGTAGACACATTCCACATAAAAAATGATCAAAATCCAACCAACATTATTGGATCTGTGATGATTTAAAGACCAATAAGTGACCGACAGACTCAGAACCTTGGAACTGTCAAAAGTCACTTTTGACACTGGTCCATATTTTGGTTGAGGCCATTTCCAGCCCATTAGATAATGATTTACACCAATGTATTTGGTATCATTGGAAAGAAGACATTGTCATGTTTCATTTGAGCCCAAAGGTTCTACTCTGTAACAATTACCGTGGTAACCAAAGCTCCTCAGACTCAAATGTGAGAACATTTTTTCACAATTTTCACAAAAAAATGTTTTACTACGTTTAACGCTGTTTCTTCCAGGAACATCACAGACACAAATCTCTGATACTGGGCAACTCTCTAGACTCTGAGGGTTCAGGAAATGTATAACATGTCAGAACTTTCTCAGCTTAAGGCCTCACTGTGAGCCATGAAGTAAAAGAATGTCCACATCATATGAGCCTCTCCCATAGAAATAAGCCTATATCTGCCAGGTTGGAACAGCTGGTGAGACTTTCTGACCAGGACAGGCCCAACGTAACTTGAAATTACATTTAAGGAGAACAACAGTTCTGTATTTTTACATAAAGCTGTTCATCTGTTTTTTATACTATGTAAGTCTTTATCTATCCTTTACTATGCCATATACACAATATACATCTGTTGATTTCACTCCAATATACATCCCTTTAAATCTGTAAAAAAAAATCCTCAAGAATCCAAGATAATTCCAACAGTGTGTCTTTGTAGACACCACATGGTTATGCCTAAAATACTACACATTTGTTATACATTAGATAGTAATGTGGTTGGTAATGTATTTGCTGAGGAAAACTGCTCTGAAGCTGGATTTTCCATAAACCACATGTTTACAATGAACAACAGCCTTTTTACTGTTTAGTAAATTAATAAAGTAAGTAATTTGATGTAGTCCGTTCACTAAAGTTGGTTTACTACATTACTAATGCACGGCACAAAACTAAAGCTTAGGGCTCGTCCAGGACTAAATCACAGAGGCAGTCGTCTGAGCAAAACAGTCCATACTGGATTAAACCATTTCTCTTCGCTTTTCTGAAGTTGTTTAAGTTCTTTGTACATGTTAAAATTGTCACACTTTAAAAAAAAATATATTCATGTATTTCAGTTTTGGTCATAAAGGACCTGCATCATGCTCTTTTACTCATTCCAAAGTAAACTATAAACATTTATATGATATATTGTATCTCTATTTGTGAGAAATATAAGTATTTTCTGGGGTTATATTTCCAACCCGGAAGACAAGACACTTGGACTCAATTAACTCCGCCCCCTCTCTGCGCTCATGCAACATTAGCAGTAAAATAAATCTAAATATCACAGCAATAAGTGAAGTTACTTCATAATGCAGTTATAAGGACTTGACGTCTGCCTGACATTATCGTTAGGTAAGAAAAAAGAACAGGCGTGTCCAGAGTAGGTTAGAAAGAGTTCCTTTTTCACATCCTTCAGTGCAAACATGATGTCTGTTCAGACGCTCAGGGGGTGCGTTTGTTTTCCCGCAGGGGCAGCGCGGACGTGTCAGGCACTTCCTTTTCTTTCTTTTTTTAAAATTAATTAACTTTTTTTTACAAATTAAAATCGGGTTTTCCAGCAGAGGGCGGAGCTGCTCAGAGCAGGATTCAGGAGGATTGCTGAAAACTGTGAGAATGAAGCCAAAAAACACTCTGGGGGTGTTTTTGATTAGGAAATAGCACAACAAAGTCGATTTTGCATGATATAGCCCCTTTAATGTTGTGTAATTTATTTATTTTATTCGCTGGCACATTGAATCGGTACTACCCACAAGAAATGTGCTTTATGAATGATTAAATAAAAAGTAACTTTTATGACCAGAATCTCTAGGCGCAGCCAGGGACCGAAGGGTTGCTGGTTTGGGAACCTCAGGATCTCATCTCTGCTGTTTGCAGATGATGTTGTTCTGTTGGACCTTCAGCTGCTCTGGTTTGCAGCCGAGTGTGAAGCGGACGAAATTAGTTACCTTCACAAGATGGCTTGGGGTAAGGCAGTTACATGGGAGGAGCTTGGAATAGAACCACTGCTCCTTCCTGTCAGGAGCGGCCAGATGAGGTGGCTCTGGGACACATTGGATGGACTATATCTCTCTGTGGCCAGGGAATGCCTCGGGATTCCTTCAGAAGGGCTGGAGTTAGTATTTGTGAAGAGTGATATCTGTGAATCTCAGCTTTGACTGCTGCATCCATGACCAGACCGTGGGTAAATTGTAAGAAAATGGATGGATGGGTGCAAACCTGGGTCAAAGGGCTTTGCACAGACGAGAATCCAGTAGAATCCAGTTCCAGTACTCTAAAACACCTCAGTACTTCTAACCTAGCTTCTGGCTCAAAATCTAGAGATAGCTCCACAGGCAGCGTGATGGCTCTGCTCCTGACAGGTTTCTCTGAAGCTTGAAGGATGAGTCAAATGCAGAGGGTAAATTTGGGAGTCTATGAATACATTAAATACTATACTGGACTCCAAAGAGCATTGAAAATATTATTATTAAATATTATTAATATAAAGACAAATGCCATCAAGAACATTTCAGACATTGTAAAAAGTTGTGGATCAAGTGAGGCTGAAAAGTGAACCACACAAGGCAGGACTTGATCACCTCGACTGGGTCGTCTGGATATGAGTGTCTGATGTAGAAAGACCCAAAGTACACAATGACTCCAGGAAGGTCACTATGGATGTTTCTGAGTTGCACCAAGTTTGTTAGCACTGGCCTGAATATATTAATACAGGAGGAAGAGGAGCTGACCAGTGCAGGACACCATGCTCTGACACAGGGACAAACCCAGGAGGCGCTGCACTGTTTTCAGAACAGCACTGAGAGCAGGCTGCCAGGTTTCCTCTGGGTACTCCTGATCTCCAAAAACATGCTGGTCAGGCAGCACGCTCAGTCGCAGCGACTCAGGGCTAACCCACAGAGCCGGTTCTTCCTATACGCAGACTACGCAAGGTGCGTAGGGCCCCCGCGGCTGCAAGGGCCCCGCATCTCAGTCAAACTACCGTGTTGTTTCACTGATTAATCAACGTGTTGTTACGGGGACAGGCTCTGACAGCGCGCACTCACTCTCCGCCTACTTCGCCACATATAACACCAAAACGGAGCAGTCTGAAGTGGATGATCAGGAGAGACCGACCGCCTTCCCCCGGTCTCTTCCAAAGCGCGAGTGCTTCTCCGCTCGTGTCCCGCTCGGCCGTCTGTCTCCCGGTGCTCGTTTCGCCTCATGCGTGGCTCCTCCACGGCTGCATCACGTCCACGTGTCCCGGCGCAGCTCTCATGTTTTCTCTGCTCAGACTCGGGGCATCGGCTAAAACACTCATTTAAACTCTCTTCTTGTTGTGTCTGGTGGAGAATCAGGACAGTAGTTTGATGGATAGACGAGAGTAAAGCCGTGTCTGTGGCCTTTTTGTCTCAAAGAGGAGTTGAATCCACACGGTTCTCACGAGCACAGTAACTTACAGTAACTCTGGTTCTCTGAATGTGCACAGTCTATAAGGCCTGCTACTTTTTTCGGATGAAAGCAAATTTTGCATGTCATTCGGAAATCAAGGTGCCAGAGTCTGGAGGAAGACTGGGGAGAAGGAAATGCCAAAATGCCTGAAGTCCAGTGTCAAGTACCCACAGTCAGTGATGGTCTGGGGTGCCATGTCAGCTGCTGGTGTTGGTCCACTGTGTTTTATCAATGCAGCTAACTATCAGGAGATTTTGGAGCACTTCATGCTTCCATCTGCTAAAAAGCTTTATGGAGATGAAGATTTCATTTTTCAGCACGACCTGGCACCTGCTCACAGTGCCAAAACCACTGGTAAATGGTTTACTGACCATTGTATTACTGTGCTCAATTGGCCTGCCAACTCTCCTGACCTGAACCCCATAGAGAATCTGTGGGATATTGCGAAGAGAAAGTTGAGAGACGCAAGACCCAACACTCTGGATGAGCTTAAGGCCGCTATCGAAGCATCCTGGGCCTCCATAACACCTCAGCAGTGCCACAGCCTGATTACCTCCATGCCACGCCTCATTGAAGCAGTCATTTCTGCAAAAGGATTCCCGACCAAGTATTGAGTGCATAACTGAACATAATTATTTGAAGGTTGACTTTTTTTGTATTAAAAACACTTTTCTTTTATTGGTCGGATGAATTATGCTAATTTTTTGAGATAGGAATTTGGGGTTTTCATGAGCTGTATGCCAAAATCATCAGTTTTAAAACAATAAAAGACCAGAAATATTTCAGTTGGTGTGCAATGAATCTAAAATATATGAAAGTTGAACTTTTATCATTACATTATGGAAAAGAATGAACTTTATCACAATATGCTAATTTTTTTAGAAGGACCTGTAGACCAGTAGTCGTCCTAAATCCCAGTTGGACAATGGCTTAGTGGTTAGTGATTCTGATTGATTGAATTGCGGTCATTATTTTCCACTTCTGCCCTGCTTTACTGTACAGTGGAACTGTTTTTGGCCGTAAATAGGTCCGCCCTTTGCCGAATAACCATGGGATGCTACTGTAGGGCCCCCATGTGGATTTTTGCTTAGGGCCCCAGAAGGGCCAGCACCGGCTCTGCTAACCCAACACCTGAACACAATGTCAGTGTATAATTATACACTGACAAAGCACTTACTTATACTTATATCCTGTGGAGTGCAGTTTCTTTTAGAACATCGTTAAAAAGTGCATTCATTTCTGTTATTCAACTTACTGTATTTTTCGCACTATAAGGCGCACATGAAAGCCTTTAATTTTAACAGTGCACTTTATATCTTGGTGCGCCCTTTGTATCAACTTCTGTCTGTGTTTACACACCTACAGGTTTACAGGTAAACCAGCATTAATTAGTGCGCCTTGTATTCCGGTGCGCCTTATTTATGAAAATAAACATTATCAGTGATAACGCGCCTTATAATCAGGTGCACCTAAAGGGGCGAAACACACGGTAAACTGTGAAACTAATATATGATAGACTCATTACATGCAAAGTGAGACATGTATGGCCTTTATTCATTATACTTTGGATGATTATGGCCCAGCTTGTAAAAAACACAAATTAAAAATCCTAAAATTAGAATATTTTGAAAATGCCATAATCATGATAACAAACAAAAGCTTGACATATGCAACTTTGTCACGATTCTATATCATATATTAGTTTCACATTTTAACTTGAATTACAGAAATAAATGAACTTTTGAACGATATTCTAATTTTCCGAGTTTCACCTGTACTGTTAAAGGCTACAGAATACGGATATATATGTTTTCTTTTACAATTTAAGATACAGCTTATATGATACAGAATAATTATAATTTTTATAAATGTAATTTCAAGTTACGTTGGGCCTGTCCTGGTCAGAAAGTCTCACCAGCTGTTCCAACCTGGCAGATATAGGCTTATTTCTATGGGAGAGGCTCATATGAGGTGGACATTCTTTTACTTCATGGCTCACAGTGAGGCCTTAAGCTGAGAAAGTTCTGACATGTTATACATTTCCTGAACCCTCAGAGTCTAGAGAGTTGCCCAGTATCAGAGATTTGTGTCTGTGATGTTTCTGGAAGAAACAGCGTTAAACGTAGTAAAACATTTTTTTGTGAAAATTGTGAAAAAATGTTCTCACATTTGAGTCTGAGGAGCTATGGTTACCACGGTAATTGTTACAGAGTAGCACCTTTGGGCTCAAATGAAACATGACAATGTCTTCTTTCCAATGATACCAAATATATTGGTGTAAATCATTATCTAATGGGCTGGAAATGGCCTCAACCAAAATATGGACCAGTGTCAAAAGTGACTTTTGACAGTTCCGAGGTTCTGAGTCTGTCGGTCAATTATTGGTCTTTAAATCATCACAGATCCAATGATTTTGGTCTGATTTTGATCATTTTTTCTGTGGAATGTGTCTACAGTCTGTTTAAAATAATGGCATATTGACTGATGCCATAACTGGGTGGAATAGTTGATTGCCAATGAAGTAAAGATACAAATATTGGAAAA
Source organism: Gobius niger (assembly GCF_951799975.1). Taxonomy (NCBI): domain Eukaryota; kingdom Metazoa; phylum Chordata; class Actinopteri; order Gobiiformes; family Gobiidae; genus Gobius; species Gobius niger. The sequence goes on along the minus strand of NC_136852.1, from coordinate 34,464,049 downwards.
AAGTGAGAAAACAACACATTTTTTTGTATTAAATTGATGCAAAAATGTGTAGAAATGTGTTTTTAGAGCGATTTTTCCAGTGGATGTTCTCAGCACATGTGTTCTGTGTATCTGGGATGCATTTATTGACAGCCTACTCAACCCACTGAGGATTTGAGGGAAAAAAGTCGTTTTTCACATTTTTCTGATAAAAATACAGGGTGCATGCACTAAAATGGCCACAATTTTTTTCCGCAATATTTCCAGCAGAGCAGACCCTCCGATTATTGGTCCTTAGGGTCAAAGTTAACAGAAAAAACACAAATAAAGCATATATCAGACGGTGTCAGGTTAAACCCAATTTAAAGACATTTTGAGAGTTTGGGTCCCTGACTATAGGAAGTAGTTAGGAAAAGGAGCCTTGATGCTAACTATCATGGCCACTTTAGCATAGGGACCTCTGATGCTAACTAACCGGTGATTAGGAGCTATGTGCAGGGCTGCCAACGCTTTCACCGTGAGACACACGCATTTGAGTGCCTTCACACGCTCTCACGCCACACTCCTCATATCACACGCTCAACCAAGACATAGCCTACTGACTTTCTGACTTTTTGCAGTGAGCGGCTGCAGACGCTTTATTTTGTCTGTGTGCCTGTCCAGGCTCCTCTGGTGATGTGTCGGTCGCGAACGATCCGGCTCTGAACGAGTCTTTACAGTGGACGATATATGAACGGGTTCGCGGAGGTGAACGGCTCCTTTTTTGTATTAGATGTGCATGCTTATTTTGCAAAACAAAAGTCACTGCTGGAGTGGGGCGGATGGAGAGAGGAGTGGCAGAGGGACTGCGAATGCACGTGATGCAGGATGTGAGCGCGGCCTGTGGAAAAGGGGTTTTAGAGCGCGGCTCCGGGAAACAGCGAGAGAGCGCCCGAACGCTCCCAGCGCCAGCTCTCCCGGGCCATGGGAGAGAAAAAGGCGCGTGGGTTCCGTGAGTGACAAGGCGGCTACAGGAGCCCCGACACTCACATCTTCCACCTGTTCACTCAGCTCACTCCACTCTTGGCCGCCTCTGAAGCGACATCACCGCGCCGCCTGCCTCCTCCTCCGCCCCGGTCACCTCCCTCCACCGCAGCTCGGCTGCAGCTCCACGGGGAGCTCAAAGTGAGCAGCATAAGGCAATGAGTTTGAGAAATAAAAGTCCTAATGAAATAGGCCTAATAAACAACAGTTACAGAGGAGATCGCGCCGAAGCTAGACCTCTTTCACTTAAGTTTTTTTCCCCCCTCTTGCACGAGGGAGAGATAAGCAGAGAAAGAGTAGTTATTAATCATATTCAAAGTTTTATCATCAAGCATCCTCTAACATACGGTAAAATACAGGGATCAAATTTTCAGATTTTCTAAAGCTTGTGCTACTTGCTTTTTGTTGGTAATAATTATGACTGACGCAGAGAAACAGAGATAACTAAAAACACTGAAATAGAAGTCAAACAATGCCTAACATAAATGTTTTTAAAAGTGATGCCAAGTTTAAATATATATTTTTAATTGACTAATATAAAATGAATACATTATAATAACAGGAAACACGAGTTAAACTTATCACTGACTTCAGAGCGGGGGATGTTTTAAATTTGTTTCTGAGCTGCATGTTACTGACTGTCCTTAATTATGCACAATGCTTTGTGTCATAGTATCTTTTGGCAGGGCTGTAACGATGAAGGGGCCTCTGGGCATTTGCTGAGAGGCCCCAATTTGAAAGGGGCCCAGAAATATAATTCTTTAACAGCAGTAAATAGACCAGCTAAAATTATTATTGATGATCTAAAATGCACCAGATTGCAGGAAATCATATCTGAATTTTAAAAAAATTCTTGGGGGAGGACCCCCAAACCCCCCCTTCAGAGTGCCCTCCCACATTTTCAATAGGTACTGATGGTGGGGTGGTGCCAAACCCCCTCTGATCCAATATGCAGCTCCTAATGTGCTCAGTAATGTAAATCCTACTTGTTTTTGGCTTATAATTTATTACGATTTTGATGCATATCTTGCATAAATTGCACAAAGCATGAAAGTGCTGGCGAAAATCCAGAAAAAGATGGAAGAGGAAAAATAATAAAGAACATGAAAATCAATAATTGACTGCGGAAGAATTCCGCAGTCAATCAATTAGGCAAATTAAACCAGGAGAGAGGGAGCTTACATCCTGTTTTCACATCGCCATAACATGAACAAGTCATATTTTCAGGTATACTGAAAAATAGAAACAATATTGTGCCTATTGTGCATGTTTTTTGTTGATGGGATGGGCCCTGGTCATTCTTTAGTTTCCCACTGCTGGAGTGGTGTTTCCTGTGTGGACCTGGTCATTGGGGGAATGTTTGGTGCTGTCTTTAACGTTTCCTAAATATAATGGATTGAGTCTGCAGTTCATTTCATTTATGTATTCATACTTCGTACAGTTTTTGTTTTTGTTGCTGTTGTTTAGAACTTCAGTTCAGATCCATTGACATAGAGCCACTGTGAGTAATGCTAGAGACAGGACAACACAAAGAGAAATCCACAGGTCTTTATTGGTTTGATGGCTGTAAGAACAGAAGAACCAGAGGAGCTGTGTCTCCAGAGGACGTGTCCCTCGTGTCCCCTTCAGCTCGGCTTGTGTCCAACATGCAAATCCATCATTGCATTGATCTGGCATTCACACTTAGTTGAGATGCATTACAAAAATCATATAAAACTCCAAAGGAAAATGTCCGTAGTGGTTTGTAGAAACACCAACAGCGCCTGAACATGTGAAATCAGATACAAATACAAAGAGGTTCCACGTGCTAAAGATAGGATTAGACTTCATTCATCTCACAGTGGAGAAATGTGATGTTGCAGAATCCCAGATGGAGGGCAGGGGCTGGCTCGTATGGTGGAGGCACTATTTTGATAAGCGTCGACAGAGAATGCAAAAAAACATATTTTTGGGAGGGATTGTGTCAAGGTCAAGTTCCTTTATCTGTCGAACAGAGACAGGAGATAGTGTCGTGCTTGCATACTCTGATCTCATTTGGATTCATTTTTGGGGTTGGTCGGCCTCACCGTGAACACCCCTTCACATACATTTTAGGAAGTCTTTCCTAAATGCAGAAGACAGTGGTTCTCAAACTTTTAAAATATTTTACCTTCCAACAAATAGGCCTACCACCAGGCCTGGGTCAGGATCAAATCAACCATTTGTAAAACAGGAAAAAAATAAATGAAAAAATGAAAGTTGTTGTGGTAAAACAATGTTTGCTGTCTTTATGTAAATAAAGTTTTAATAGAAAATGTTCTTTTTGTACAGTAAGTTGATGCTTTGTGTGTGCGCTCAGTCACACAAATAGACCAAAGATGTTGTTAGCATTTAGCCTCTCCTCCTCTCTGGGGGCCAAACGTCGATCACCAGGAAATCATTGAGATCACGCTCACTCCCAGACAACATGTCTGAAATATCTTTGAAAAAGCATGTCGTTTGGCAGACCTGGCGGACATTTTTGTTATGGGCAATGAGGACCTAATATTTGGTCACAGTCAGGTCTGTTCGCCTACAGCAAACACCGATGTTTGTTTTTTAATTGTTTTTTTAACCATAAAAATATGTGTAATAAAATACATGCTTGTCTGTTCTTGGCTAAAATGTTAGTGTGGCTTTAAATGCATGATCAAAGCATGAATGATTCCTCTCTGGGGCCAGGACTCCCCTGAAAAAGAGATTCTTAATCTCAGTGGGACTATCCTGGTTAAATAAAGGTCAATAAATAAATAAATAATGACATAATCTCTGATTACAATGAATAAAATCCCAAATTGCGGATGACCCTGAGAACCACCTAAAGTGGGACACTGACCCAGTGGTGGTGAAGGTATATTACTCCAATAAAAGTACCTCAGTCAAAAACTGAAGATAAAGTACTGAAGTATTTGCTATATAAATTACTTCATGTGATTGTCTGTAAGATCAAAGCGAGTGACAGATTTCAAAGTAAACAATCAAGGTCCCTCCCCCTCCCCTCCTGAATGGACCTGACAGGCCGGTCACAGGAAAGCTCGTCTCATTGGTCAAAGTGATGGCACTGGGGATTCTCATTAGTTGCCAAACTCAGCAAAGGGAGGGACGATAGAAATAAATAACAATTTAATATTACTTAGGTCAAATTGCAAACCCAGGCAGCAAATTGTACACAATCTATTACTTTTGAACTTACAGACTATCACTTTAAGTATTCAATGTAGAAAGTACGTCTGAATTCTCCCCGTACAACAACAGACAGGGACAAACCTTCCTCGCCATGAGCCAGAGTCAGAGCCATTTGACAGCAGATCTGCACAGCGCCACCTATTGTTCTGGAGTGAGCCTGCTGTGTAGAAAGAGGCTAACTGCCACGCTGGAGTTACCACCTCTACACATAGCACAGTCTGAGAACCACTGTCATAGGATGTGATCACTGACCTCAAGACCTCAGGTGAAAAGTGAAAATGACTGACGCCCTCAGAGTATCTGTACAAATCTGCCGTGTCGATTATTTTGAAGGTTCCCCTGTTTTTAACCAAGGACTTCTGAAATACGAGCAAGGTCAATGTTGAGGCGGGCTGCACATGCGCAAACATGGTCAGAGTCCGGAAGTTGGGACTTACATCGGTCAAACATCAGTGCAAATGAGCCAGAACTGCAAGGAAATCACAATCTGAAAACATTGTTAAGTAGAATTGTAACACCTAGTCGAAATAAAAACTTGAGCTTGTGCCTGAGGAATGCGCCCACAAATAGATACTGTTTGTTGGTCAGTGTAGTCACTCATTGAAATCACTTTTTATCACAATGGCTATTGCTGTACGTCGTCCATACCATCTCTGTAGTGCAGTCATCAAAACCTTTGTTCCATAATAAAAAAAAATAAGCTAAGCGCAACACACTGGCTTAAATGGCATGTGTCCGTCACGGTGACGTTTATAACACTGCATCTGCTGCTGTGGTGTTTAAAGAGCCTTAAAATGCTGGAAATACTTCACGTTTATGTCCAAACTCCCCGTGTTTACGCACGCACAACTTTACGCAACATTGACCAAGCACCGACAGTATTTCCCTCAGGTTATTCTAGTCCAGTGCAAATTGACAGAATTTTGAAAAATTTGAAAACTGGTATCAATCGAATAATTATGTCCTAAAGTAAAAGTAACGTCAGCAACCCAAATCAATAAAAGCATTGTGTCATTATTCTGTCTTATCAGTTTCCATCAAAAAGACAAGTGAATTACTGACATGCCTAATGTCCATGGGGTCAGTTTTACCGAGGTCCATGGTCATCCCTTTCCCGTGTGAATAGGAACAGCAAATAACAAATAACCACTGTCAAAATGTACTCTGTCACAAAAGAGAATGTGTTATAACTTTGGATATAACTTCTGACCCGTTTTGATTTTGAATTCACTTTTAGTCAAGTTTTTGTCAACGGAAAAGTTCATGTACCTAACCCTAACCCTTCATGTACATTTCAACTATTCCACTATTTAGTCAACCTTGCATTTGTTATCATTTTATTCAAACATATTTGATCTAATTTCATGGAGCTTCTCACTCATCAACACGAGATGATGATGATGATGATGATGTGAGGCTCTGTGTCACTGAGGTTCATATGTTTTAGTAGTCATGCACTCCTTCTCATTTACTTTTAGTCAGCAAAAAAACATGACCTTGACTAAAATGATGTTGAGACATTTTAGTTGCAAAATTAACACTGCCAATGAACCATAACTTTTATTTTTCAATATCAGTGACCAAATGGCAGCGCTTTTGTAGAATGGCCCATTGACAGAAAATGTGACCATAGAAACAGAGCTGCCCTCCACCGGGGTATGGACTGTTCAGAACGTTTGGATGCTTCGAGTGCTGTGGACATAAGGCAGCCCGAGTGTGACAATGGAGACATATTTGGGTCATAGCTCCAGTTCATAGAAAAATAAGACAGATTGGGACAGGGACATTCGGGAGTGCGAGCAGGGATGCAGTGAGAATGAGGTCCTACTGTCCAAACATCTCCGTTCAGCCCATAGGGGGCGCTATGGCTTATGAACATAGGACCCACACATGTGCAGGTCTATGCGATTTGCTGGGGAGGGTCGGGGTCAAGGGTGGTGCTCGGAAGACTGAGGGGTACGGAGCTGGAAGAGCCCTACTGCCTGAGCAGAAATCACACTACGCAAGATGTCTGCAGGTCCAACATGTGTTCTATCATGAAATGTTCTTATGCAAACCAGCGCCTCCAAGTGCAAATCATTCCAAGGACAAATTAGGATTTATGGATAGAGCCAGATGGAAATGTATGGATTTATTAAAATTTATTTAAAACACATACTATATTCAGAAGGGAGTTTAGATATTGCGTTTTGTCTTTGAATAAACTAGTTTGTGCTGAAATCAAATCTGCATCAAAAAACTACTACCTTTTTGTTAAAGCAGAACTAAGTAACTTGTTTACCGTAATAAATCCTTTCCGTAGTCCCTCTGGGGGTAATACAAGTGTTAATGGGATGATTGAGGGGTCTTTCATGTCCCACTGGCCAGAAAACCAATACACGCTAGTGGAATCACGAAGAAGAAGCTAACGGGCAAAGCTAATTGCGGGCTAGCACCACTTAAACAGTATTTACAGCCGAGTGAAAAAAAATATTTCCATTGTGTAATTGAGTTGTGGCACAAAGTCCAATATCCCTCTGTCCCTTTGTCTTTTCTGTCAGCGTAGTATTTACTCTCACGGACAATAAAAAAAACACACAAAAAAACAACAGCATGCAGTGACGCTTATGGCCTGTAGGGGCAAAAGTCACTTAGTTCTGCTTTAAAAAGTTTCACATTTGATATCAATAAATTCTTCAGACAAAACCTCACCATATTGTTCAGTATAGTTGAGTTCAAGAGGCTGCAGGAGCTAATTAAAATGTGAATGTTGTTGCAGAGTGTGAGAAGAAGGTTTGTGAAATGATGCATCTCTGGAGGAAACCCCTTATTGTGGAGGCTAGCCCAGGGGCCTTCAACGTGGGGCTCGTGACCTCTTCGGGGCAGCGGCAGCAACGCAGACTGAGGGTGCATCGGAGATCGAAAAGGTGCGCAAAGAGTGACTCTCTCTGTGAAGCGACATTTTGATGCGACGGGACGTGCAGACCTTGTAGAGTGAGGCTGCAGTTCACGCTTTCCACCGCAGGCCCGGTTTGCCTTGGTTACCTTGACAATTTTGCTCTGCTTCTTATAATTTACTAACAAAAAAAGCGATTTCATATTAACACGACAGGATAACACATTTCATAGCAAAAGTATCTAAAATGAGCAAAATGTAGGGGTACGTTTGGGGCTTGGTCTGGACAGTGTGTCCAACATGTACAGCATTTTGAATTTAAAATGGCTGAATTTGATCTGGTTTTCATATGTTGAATACAAGGTTCTGTAAACTCCAGCCTGTTGGATCCTGACAGTGATACTAAGCGGCTCTAATGAAGATGATGCAATGATGGGAACAAAACCAAACACTTGACAGCAGATGCCAAAGTCACTCAACTCAAAACGCCCGAAGATCATGGGAGCTGTGAGAACAAGCCCTGGTCACCTCCTCACGCTCGGCAAGAGATGGTCTCCACCAGACAGCGGCAAATTTGTGCTTTTAACTGAAGTGTGTCAGTCAGTGGGTCAGCTCGAGAACATAAAGAGTGAGATGCTCTGAGTAGGGGGTGGAGGAGATGGTCCTGAGGAGGTGGTGGAGGAGGAGATGGTTCTGAGGAAGCGGTGGAGGAGGAGATGGTTCTGAGGAGGAGATGGTTCTGAGGAGGAGATGGTTCTGACGAGGAGATGGTTCTGACGAGGAGATGGTTCTGAGGAGGTGGTGGAGGAGGAGATGGTTCTGAGGAAGCGGTGGAGGAGGAGATGGTTCTGAGGAGGAGATGGTTCTGACGAGGAGATGGTTCTGACGAGGAGATGGTTCTGAGGAGGTGGTGGAGGAGGAGATGGTTCTGAGGAAGCGGTGGAGGAGGAGATGGTTCTGAGGAGGAGATGGTTCTGACGAGGAGATGGTTCTGAGGAGGTGGTGGAGGAGGAGATGGTTCTGAGGAGGTGGTAGAGGAAATGGTGGAGGAGGTGGCTGAGGAGGTGGTGCAGGAGAGTAATTTATTAAGAGGGCCCTTTAGAAAAATCTAGTTTAAACATATTAATCTGCTAAGTTGCCAAAGTCAAGTGAGATGTTTTGCGTCGCTAGGACTGATGGGTTTCGGCATGAACATGAAGGAGCAGACTGGACAGAGTTAGGCAGGAGGCCTAGAGGAAGCCCAAAGACATAATTCAAGACTGGTGTGAGACAAGTACCGTCTGAGAAAAAAAAAAAAAAGACCAACACAGGGACTTGATTCAAGTCAAGTTAAAGACAGAGTTTAGTGAGATTTAAACCATGGTCCCACTCCATGGACAGAGCCTCATTCTCACTCATGTCCTCCAGGTGTCCAACTCCAACTTAATACGACCAGAGACATGTTCTCACTCAGAGTGACGGACTCAAACAGACACTGCTCAGATCACAGAAAACAAACAGGAAACATGAAGCTACTCCCGGTTCACTCCAGGCTGAGGAGCGCTGGGACAATGTTCTCCTGGAGACACGCCTTGCTCCCCTGTCCTTGCCTGTCCCCCTCCGTCCTCTGCTGATAGCCCAGGGATCGAGGAGGCTCATAGCGGGACCAGAACCATAGTCGAATCATCTCTGGTTCACTTCTTCTTGCTGGACTTGTCCGAGCGTTTAGACTCAGATTTTGCAGTTTTCTCTGAGCGCTCTCCTCGGTCCTTGTCCCTCTCAGACCCGCGTTCGGGCCCACGGTCAGAGCCCCTGTCGGATCCGCGCTCGGGCCCCCGGTCGGACCCGCGCTCGGAACCCCGCTCGGGCCCCCGGTCGGGCCCCCGGTCGGAGCGGTTATCGGCCTTGCTGCCCTCCTGCCGCGTGCCCTCGTCGGTGGATGAGGTAGTGGGTTGAGGCTGGCCCCATCTGCCAATCTCTTGGTGCTCTGAGATACTGGTGCTGATGCTGCCTACCCAGGCCCTCAGGTCGTCCTGCAGGACAGGAGAGGACGTCAGAGTCTCACATGGCTTTAGCACAGGATGAGGAAAGGACGAGGAAAAGGCCTTACCTCGTCTTTTGCGTGGAATAAGAACTCACTGCCATCTTTTGTCCTGTATAACAGAAAATATGTTTGTTTAGTACTCATACATCTATGTGACGTTGGACTTTCTATTATATTCAGTGAATGATGATGATTATAGTAAAGCGACTTTGTGTTGATATAAGATGTTTTACTATACACAACAAGAATCTCTGAGACTGTATTATATGAAAATGATGGAAAATGCCTCTTCCACTTTATTTTACTGGCCGGATATTTGGAACTGATGCCCAATACCAATTTTTTTTCCCTAGGATCGGCTCTGACACTGATACCAGTGTTGGATCGGTACATCCTCAGTTACAAAGACGTTTTGACTCAATGTTGCCCTTATTCAGACTTCATTACACAGCCACACCCCAAAAAATAATAGAATAAAATATAATTATCAATCATATAAATTATTTTTATATACATTCATTTCCATTTGTTTCACTAGCGCACAAAGCCTTTTTCTTGACCAAAATAGCATGCTATAGTTTTTCTATCCCAATCCTTTTAATTATGATTATCAGAACATGTTAGCACACTTTTCTTTTCATGAAAAGTGTGCACAACGGTTGTGTTGGAGGAGGAACCTCTACTTCTGAAGTAACTTTACCAATTTTCACCACAATCTTACACGGCTCCCCAGAGGCACACTTTCTGTTCCAAAGTTATGTCAGAAAATCAGCGATGTTGTACATGGGCAGGAGCATGAACCTCATGGGTTCAAAAATTAAAGTGCAATTCGGCACCCCCTCCTGTAGATGGCGTCCTAGGTGGCTGCCTGGGCCCTGTTCCAAATTCTGATACGTCAATTTGCACGGGACTAGAATTACCCTTGAGACCTCAGAGTTTGCAGAATTACCCTAAATGAAATGAAAATGACCAACATGGCAGGTTTGGTCTAGGTCTTTCTAATCCCGTGCGAATAGGCCTTTACAGACTATCACTTTAAGGCCCAGCCACTGCAGTCGGCCTTCCTCTACACGTGTCTCACTTGAGTGTGAAGACATTCTTCTTCTTCTTGTATCCGTTGGTGACGTCACACTGACAGTGTGACAGGCTGAGCGCCGCCTCGTTGTTGTAGGGCGTGCCGGTGCTCTTGGCGTCCTTGAAGAAGCCCAACTCCCCCTTGTTCAACACGCAGTAAAGGTTAACCCAGGACCTGCTGTGGAAAGAGAGAGAGAGGGTGCGGTTAGGGGGCGGAGCGACCTCTGAGCCCACACTCACCTGAGTCCAGCCTGGACAGGTGCACGAGCCGCGGCCACAACACCGGAACAACACCACACACACGAACGGAGACGGAGACAGGCAGGGACAGTCGGGGACGAGGGGAACAGGCGGGGGGAGGGGGGGATCACGGCGGGGCGACCACACTTACCTTGGAGAGGAGCACAGGGACGGTCCACAGCGTGCACGGGAGACAGGAGCACAACACAAGGCAGTTGGTTAAATCCCATTTCAACGTGAAAGTGTCTCCTCACACCTCCACTGGAGAACAGGGACACGCTCAATTCAGTATTTAGAATGGGATTGATAATGTGTCAGAATGCTTCTTTTTCCTCTCTATGATCATGCTCATATTCTGTGCCAGGATTAAGGCTTTGCCAATGTGGAGCACCACTGACTCCGACTAATATGATAAGATTCTAATGTGAGTGCTGTTGCTGCACATATACCGAAACATGAAGAGTTCCCACAGCGCCCCCTGGTTTCCCGTGGAGGAGCAGCAGTGGAAGATGCACAGTAATGTTACCGTCATATTGCATGTTCAGTTCACATGTGTTCCACTCATCCGGAGGAGCGGTGATGTGGCACATGCGCTTTTCTCATTGTGCCCTACAGAGACACTGTAGACAATGGAGGGTGAGGCAGATTCACCCTGATAGTGGGATTATTTGTTAACATATTTTATGTTTTACTATTATATTGTTAGGGTTAGGTTAGGGTTGTTATGTTATCTTTATCCATCAACAGTAGCATCTAGTTACATTCGTTTTTTTTTTTATGAAATAACACAGTTCCTGGCTCAGGTGCATTAAGTAGATCAACATCAACCTTCCTAAAAGCTGATTGGTCTAGATCTGCTTTATCCAGCAGAGGTGACACAATATTCACCAAAAACAAGATAGCGGCCACAGATGCTCCTGTTCTGAAGGCTGACAGGTCTGGGTCTGGTCGCTTTAGCTTCATGAGACGTGTTGAGTTAGACGGAGCAACTTGGTGAGCCTCGTGACTGGGCCATATTAGACTCTAATCTGAGGCTTGGTGGTTTTTACATTTAACGCATTATACAACTAAAAATAATAAGAACAAATGGCATACACCCTCCAGACAGTTAGCGAACCGGGTACTCCGGGAAACTTTGTTGATGTATTTTTCCTATAGCTGTGAGCATCAAACAACGCACATTATGCTTTCAGCTGTTGTCAACCATAAACCTCATTTAGAAATCATTAATTAAAGGGACTATACGGAGTTTAAACATGTTAAAATGATGTATTCTCCTCCCCTACATGTTCCAGTCATGTCCTATTGTGTAGAATGAGCTCAGACCTGTTTTGCCGGAGTCAGCGAGATTCAAATGGCAGACTATTCCAGACTGTATCCACATGTATCTGTTAACATGGAGGATCAGTCTGGCTCGTGCGCCTCAGCAGGAGTCAGGACTAGAACCCTCTCTGTAGACTACAATGAGAAAGTGCTGTGGCTACGTGAACATGCAGCTCTCATGCAGCGTGTGCTGTTTCTAAGGACAGAGCAGGGCTATTGTGAGAAGAGACAAAAGATTTAAGAATCAAAATAAGATTATGATGTCATAGGATGGCATTAGGTTAAAGGTTTGATCATTTCACAAGATGAGAATACATTTTTTTAAGTTTTTCTTTTCTTTGGAGTGATTTTGACAACGTGCACTCTTCTGTAGCATATATTAGAGGATATTTTCTGACTTGGTGAAAAACAAGACAATCTCACAGAAAACTGTGTATTCATCACGTTGTAAGAACCACACAGCCACACATCACGAGAATCTGGAAAGACCCTAAGGTTCTGTAGCACTGGTTGGAAAACACTGATAGAATAAGATTAGATTTCTATTTTAGAAAAAAGTCAGCTTCAGCAGAATGAGTGAACAAGGCCAGAGCCGAGTCACCGAGAGATGAACCTTTCATTTAAAGCAACTGGCTAGTTTTAGACGCCTTTTCATTAAACCTATTCAAATAAAGCATGCTTCTCTAACATTACTAACTAATGAAATGAGTGTCAGAAACAGTTCATGTACTGTATAACTGCCGATAGTGGCGCAGAGAGAAAGCATGTGACCAGAAGGTTGGTGGTTCCAGTCCTGCAGGTGAGAGCCTGCCTCCAGAGTCGGACGCTGGTGTATGAGTGAGAGGGAACAGTGGCGTGTCTAGGGGGTGGCCTAGAATCCAATAGGCCAGGTGCCCCCCCACTCAGAACCGGAACGGTTTGATGCGTACGAAGGGTGGGACAGCGGTGCATTCTTCTCTGAGCCATGACCAATATGTTTTAGCATTACCCGGACTACTTTCACGTCGTTCTGCGGCGCAACGCTTTGCTTAGCACTGTTTACAGTCTATGGTCTGAGGCTTCGCCATCACCTCTCAGGCCAGGCTCAAATGAAGACATGGCTCTGTGAAATAGCTAAACTCTGAAGACAGGAGACTTGGAGGTCTGAGCAGGAGATCAGAGGCTCCAGTGGCGCTTGGTCTGTCCTCTCAACTGTGAGGACCTCCTCACACTGAGCAGTCTCATGTTTGAGCAGCACTGCTCTCGGTCTCAGTTGGTTCAGACATAAGATAAGATAAGATAAGATAAGATGGTACTTTATTGATCTCACAGATGGAGAAATTGCATTTGATGAGAGAGCATCCGGCAGCAGCACCCATTCAGTGCGCACCACTCTTAATCTACATACATAATCTACATACATAATCTAATCTACATACATAATCTAGTCCTCACATGTAATGTGTTCAAATCAATCAATCAAAACTTTATTTATAAAGCGCCTTTCATACAAGGTTGTAACACAAAGTGCTTTACAGATTAAAAGCAGTTCCCGCCCACCCAACCACCCACTCTTCCAAACAGACAACACTGCTCACCCCACCCCCCTCCCCATAGCCACACACACACAGGCCTTTGGCTGGTTTAGATGTGGTTCAGTCCTATTGTAGCTCTAATATTTTTTTTTTTTTTTTTTTTTGTCCTTATCTTCGATAAGTCCTGGTTTGGCCCTGACTTAGTCCTACTTTTGACAAAGCAGTGCTGTAAATACATTTTATTTTTGTATTTTCTTGCTATCAGAAGCAAGTAGTATGGCTGTTGTTGCAATGATGTACTTTAAATGTGTTTTAGTAGTTGTTGTACCAGTCTGTCTAGTCACACTTGGGTATGTAAATGTTCCCCCGGGGTTTGTGTTTTGTAAGGATTTAAAAGCTGCATCACGTCAGGTAGCAAACACATTTTAATTGCGCTATGGCTGAAATGACAAAACTAGGAAGACCAGCTTCAGTGTCGCCAAATCCAGCCTCTCTTCCACCGTGGCATGGACACAGTATTTAGTTTCAGCAATTGTTTCACAAGAAGAGGGAAAAAATGTCTCAACCATGTGTTTAAAACATTTATCAGAAAGCGGGACATGGATTTTTTGTTTTAACTGCAGATCTTTGATTTATGGGTGCCACCCCAGCAGAACTAGGTGCCCCTCCTGTGCCACTCCAGAGAAAAAAGTTGTGTGTGTGTGCGTGCGTGCGTGTGTATGTTTGTGGGTCAGTGGGGTAAAAGCGTGTGTGTGTAATGTTTGTATGTATCCGGAGGTTGTCCCAGGCGCATTGTTTTAAATGTTGTAATCTGTAAAGCACTTTGTGATGCCTTTCGGTATGAAAAGCACTTTATAAATAAAGTTTCATTGATTGATAGATTGATTGATGTAAAGTGCTTGAGTGCCTAATGATGGTAGAAAATAAATGTGACTATTTATAAAAACTTGTGATGTTTGTGATTTCAGACACAGCCTCTACTCTGTTTCAGCTTTGTTTAAAGCATATGGCTCTGGGGCAGTGGAAGCAGCAGCAGCAGCAGCAGCAGTGATGAGGTCAGGGCTGAATCCACCTCCTCATGACCCGCACACGTTCAGCCACCAGGAGGCGATGCGCTGCATCAGCTCTGCATGCATCCACAGCAGCAGCATCACGCTAGTCAAATAGTCATGTTATAGATGGGACTTCAACAACAGTATTCAGCAGCACTGACCACACTAACTACAGGGGCGTGTCTCATTGACCACTCAAAATATAGATTTATTTTAGAGTTTTACTTCTAATCCTTTTATCAATCAAATACATGTTTATTCATAATATCAATAGAGAAACAGCCACACATCTATGCCAGTTTACCAGAGTGGTGATCTCTATATAGGCCTGATTAACTCAGGACAACTTGACATCAATGCCAGAGATTTTGTGGGTTATTCCTGAACGATCATTAGATACAGCAGCTCCAATGTGAGAGCACATGCCTTGCCTTGCCTTGAGTCGTGCCGTCTCCTGTATCAGACCCTGCGGTTTTCACGGAAATCTTTACAAGACTGCTGTGAACCGCTCCCGTTCAACAAGATCAGCGAGTCACAGGTAAAGTAACCCGTCCACTTTCTCTGTATACACGGAACCATCAGTAAATGTGTGTGTCCAGTGCTGTGGCGCTACCAAAGAAAGTAGAACAAGACTGTACACCATGTTCCAAATTATTATGTATATTTATGTATTTCAGTGTCATAAAGGTACAACGTTTTTCAATGAAACTCATGGATGGTTTTGTGTCTCAGAGCTCTGAATCACTGACATCAACCTCAGACGCCTGTGATGATTCGTTTTCAGGTTAAGCCCAGTTAAGGGGAAAACTGCTGAAAAAGGGTGTTCCACTTTATTATGCAGATCATCATTTTCAAGCAACATGAAAAGCGTGAAATACGTAGTTGAATGCCTTGGACTAGGAATGAAAACCTTTCATATTTCACAAAAAAAGGAGCAGAATCATCATACTGATTCAGAGCACACATGGGTTTGTGCAGATAAAGGCACATTGAGGACGGTTTCTGCCAGACAAACACATCAGATTAAGAGAACAGATGCTACAAAGCAGCATACAGGTATTTGAAGCTGCTGGTGCCTCTGGAGTCTCCCGAAGATCACGGTGTAGGACCCTCCAGAGGCTGCAGTTGTGCATAAACCTTCTATAGCTTTTGATTTCTGTAAATATGACCTCCTAATGCTGCAAATTCAACAAATGACCATTTTCAGTTAATTACAAGCTTTAAAATGTATTGACATAATGAGTTGCATAATAATTTGGAACAGTAGATTTTGAGTTGTTTATTAGATTTATTTTTGAATAAAATACTGTGATCACTGGGAGTTTATTTCAGTCACATTCATGTTATTCTCACAGTTCAAGGCTTGAAAAATATGTTTCTTATTTTTTGTCATTTGAGTTGACAGTTTAGAAAATCCAAATCAAATAATTTGGAACGCGTTGTAGATAGCACTTTCTGAACAATATTTGGAAGAGAAGAGGAGGTGAACTTATTCTTCTAAAGCAGAAAAACTGTCAAACTCTTGCAGTGCCGTGTTTTCTCCTCGTCACCTGTGGCTCGCTGTGGGACAGAGGAGCAGAGGATTGTGCTGTAAAAGTTATCTAAGGGCAGTACATTATGGATCACAGACACAAGCGCTGTGATGTCCTCGTTTTTGGGAAAAGTTGCGGAAAGGCTGTAACAATGGAGCCATGTAAACAGATCTGATATGCTGGACTGATAAAATATTCTTGCATTTAGTTAACTTTGTATGGACAAAGCCTAAATATGCCATATAACCTTTCATTGTTAACGCCACATTAATGCACACGCTGCAGTAGTCCGTCCTGCAGAAGGTTTAAAACTGCTTCTCATATGTTTGAACCTCATATTTATCATATCAGATAGTGTATCTGGATTTTCTCCACCTCAAAATATGCACTTTGCAGTAAGCACAATGATTTATTCAATGTCATCAAAGGAAGGCACTGTCCATTTTGCACATGTGCAACTGTTAAATCAGGCCCTTGATTAAAAATGTGAGTTGATCCTCAGGCTCCACCTCTGAGCCAATGAAAAAAGTCTGGACACGCCCCTGATAAACTATATTCAACATCAATCTGATTTCATGAATAAATAATAAATAAATGAATCAATATGTGAGGAACACACTATTTGACTGTGGTTGCAGAAGCAGGACACGCAGCTGTCTACATGCGGGACACCCACCTGTTGGTGCTCTTCTTCATGCTCTCGATGTCTAGCTTGCGGAAGAGGAATCCCTCTTGATGGGCAGTGTGCGCGGGTGGCTGAGGAGCAGCCGGGCTCTGAGCTGGGGCAGACCTAGACCTCCTGCTGGGCTCCCCTCCCTCTTTGGGCCTAGGGCGGCGTCGAGGTTTAGGCCTGTCCCGAGCTCGCGGACGATCCTGCCGGGAAGACTTCTCTGGGAGGCCGTTAGGCAGACGAGGCACCTCCCCTCGGGCCTGGGGACATCAGAACACCTGTTACCATGAGCCAAACAAACCATTAGTAGAAGCCTCACCACCAGCTGAGACCTGACCTGAGCGGCTTCTCTCTCCTGGAGCTGCTCCACGATGTCGGCCATGGTGGACCTCTTCTCCCTGGAACAACACAGGTTAGACAGTGTTCCTATTGGACCAATGTGCGACAGAAAACACTGACCCCCCAGCGGAGCGCCGGTCAGACTGCTCCCTGTCCATCTCACTGGACTCCTGTCGCTCCAGTTTGTGCCTATCCCGCTCTCTGCGCCGGGCCTCGTGGCCCCCGTGGCCCCCTGGAGCCTCGTGTTCACTGGATGTCTGCCTCTCCAGAGTGCGCCTGCGCTCCTGCTCTCTCCACACTTCTTGGGGAAGCTCATCTCTGCGTGCCTGGATCAACTGCTCACTAGACAGGGGCCGCTCCATCTTGTAGCTGTGGGCCTGGGGCTGAGCGAGGCCCTCAGTGCGGGACCCCCGGGGCCCTCTTGTGGGGTCACTGTGCAGTCTCTCGCGACAGGGCTCCTGCAGGACCACTTCAGCCATGATGTTGACGTCTGCTCTGTCAGGGCCAGGCTCTCTGTCTCTGCCTCGCTCACGGGACTTCTCCAGACGGCTTGCCACCAGCAGGGGGGTGACTGCGTCATCCAGGTGCTTGATCTTGGGCTGCCGAAGATACTGAGACCTGGGCCCCTGCTCCTCTGGGGCTCGAACGGTCAGGAGCGGGCTCACAGACTTTGAAACTTGGCTCCTGACAGCACTGGTGCTTTCCCGCGCCTGATTGGCTGACACCAGCATGGCTGCTGTGGCAATGGAAGCAATGGATGATAGAGCAGGCTGACCCAACCCGACAGCCACCCCCACAACCCCAACATTACCACTGTGTTGGGGGTCGGGCGTGCTCTTATGCCCGTTTACCACAGAGCTGTAGTTAGGGGCCGGGGAGCCCAGGCGCCGCACAGAGGCAGATGGGGGAGGGCTGGGTTGATTTTGCTCATAAATGGTTTGTCTCGTGACAAGAGACACCGGTGGCTGACTTTGAGAGTCTGGGGGCTCCAGGAAGACCTTACGGCCCAGTAGGGGGGTGGGCGGCAGCTTTCCCTGCTCCGCCTTTAGCTTTTCCACCTGCATACAGAGCACATGGATGAGATTCATGCCTAAGAGGGATCCTGGAGGTTATTTAAGGTGCTATAATGAAAGTTTACCGAGGTGAGGCGGCGTAGTGAGCTGAAGCGCTCCTCCCAGTTGGCTGCTGCTTTGCGGAAGGCCTCGTGGCGGCGGATCAGCTGCTCCACTTCGTCCACACTGGTGCCCAGCTCTGAGCTGTTGAGCAGGGGCTCCTGTGCCGTGAGCCAGGCCTCTGCTACCACTGCCTCCTGGGCAAACTGGTGCACCTCCAGCACTATTGGAAACAAGGCATTAGTGTCCAAAAAGTCCTGTGTGGGGCTGTGAAGAGACGAGCTACTCACACTGCTGCAGGAAGTCCCAATGCTTGTCCCACTTCTCAGAGAGCTCATGCTCCTTACTAACCACCTTGTCCAGTTTGTCCTTAATCTGAGCAGAGCATAAGTTAGTGAGTAGGTCATGTGTTAGTGAGTAGGTCATGTGTTAGTGAGTAGATCATATGTTAGTGAGTAGGTCATATGTTTGTGAGTAGGTCATATGTTAGTAGGTCATATGTTTGTGAGTAGGTCATATGTTAGTGAGTAGGTCATGTGTTAGTGAGTAGATCATATGTTAGTGAGTAGGTCATATGTTTGTGAGTAGGTCATATGTTTGTGAGTAGGTCATGTGTTAGTGAGTAGGTCATGTGTTAGTGAGTAGGTCATGTGTCATGTGTCATGTGTTAGTGAGTAGGTCATGTGTTAGTGAGTAGGTCATGTGTTAGTGAGTAGGTCATGTGTCATGTGTCATGTGTTAGTGAGTAGGTCATGTGTTAGTGAGTAGATCATATGTTAGTGAGTAGGTCATATGTTTGTGAGTAGGTCATGTGTTTGTGAGTAGGTCATGTGTTAGTGAGTAGGTCATGTGTCATGTGTCATGTGTTAGTGAGTAGGTCATGTGTTAGTGAGTAGGTCATGTGTCATGTGTCATGTGTTAGTGAGTAGGTCATGTGTTAGTGAGTAGGTCATGTGTCATGTGTCATGTGTTAGTGAGTAGGTCATGTGTTAGTGAGTAGGTCATGTGTCATGTGTCATGTGTTAGTGAGTAGGTCATGTGTTAGTGAGTAGGTCATGTGTCATGTGTCATGTGTTAGTGAGTAGGTCATGTGTTAGTGAGTAGGTCATATGTTAGTGAGTAGATCATATGTTTGTGAGTAGGTCATATGTTAGTAGGTCATATGTTAGTGAGTAGGTCATATGTTAGTGAGTAGGTCATGTGTTTGTGAGTAGGTCATGTGTTTGTGAGTAGGTCATGTTGTGACGGATTGACACTTTGTTATTCTTTTTGTTTTTTATTTTTATTATGATTGTTAAGTTCTTTTTAGGGGTGCCAGTCAGGTTTCCCTCCTGACGTATAGGATAAAGGGGTTTGTTATAATCGGTGAGTTTTCCTTACAATGCTGCAATGCTACAATCCTCACAAGGGCATGTGCTACATGGCATAAACCCTTTTGTATATATGACATACTATGAACACCATCAACACAGACAGAACATGTGGGTTATGCAAGTGTGTATTATAAATAAATACTGATATCCAAATAATATCAGTAGTGTTCAGATTTTTCTTCCCCCCGTACACAAAATAAATCCCCACTCAAAAAGGGAAAAAGTCCACAGGAGCCAGAAAGTGCCCCCCAATTTCCTCCGCTCCACAGCGTATCTAAATAAACAAACACTGTGGTTGGCTTAATTTGTCCCTTCCAACATTTCCTTTTCAAAAATACACACACAAAAGCATTAACTTGTACGTACTGCGAGAGCACTAAGTGACGTCACACTGACGTATTGCGGAAGTGCGGTCTAGCCAGCACCAGAGTGATCTACAGTAAACATCAGTATTATTTCAGCATACTTTTATCAAGGCTCGAAACCACAGCAAAAACGCAGAATAATACATCAATCAAGGCACAAAGAAAGAAAACTCACGGACAATCTAGAGTCCAAGCGGACCTGTACGTGCGGTGCGCGGAATGACGTCACCGACGTACGTAGCAACCAGGAAGCGGTAGGTCCGGTTCAGCAAAGACTTGTTTGTGGAAGAATTGACCACGCTCGTTGGGAGTGTGCTTAAGTGTTGCTTTGCTACCCCTCAGGATCCGAGGCTGCTACTTCCCTGTCCCGCAAAGGTATGCCATTTTACTAGCGCAAACCCAGGAGGCTTAACCGGCGGCGGGGACAGGGGGAGCGAATAGGAGAAGGGGGAGAAATGGGCGTTGTGTGTGAGGTCAGAGAGGGAGGCTGGACAAGGGAGTAAACCGGGTGTGGTGAAGGCGAGGGTATAGGTGACTGACCATGCACAGACGGGTGCCTGGTTGTCACAATGTGTTTGTGAGTAGGTCATATGTTAGTAGGTCATATGTTAGTGAGTAGGTCATATGTTAGTGAGTAGGTCATGTGTTTGTGAGTAGGTCATATGTTAGTAGGTCATATGTTAGTGAGTAGGTCATATGTTAGTGAGTAGGTCATGTGTTTGTGAGTAGGTCATATGTTAGTGAGTAGGTCATATGTTAGTGAGTAGGTCATGTGTTTGTGAGTAGGTCATGTGTTAGTGAGTAGGTCATGTGTTAGTGAGTAGGTCATGTGTCATGTGTCATGTGTTAGTGAGTAGGTCATGTGTTAGTGAGTAGGTCATGTGTCATGTGTCATGTGTTAGTGAGTAGGTCATGTGTTAGTGAGTAGGTCATGGCTCTCACCTCTGGTGCAGCAGGGTTGCGTGCTGCCAACAGGGTTTTGCCCATCTCCACACACTCCAGCACGCTGTGGCGCCGGGCCTCCACCTCACTCTTCAGGCTCTGGTGATAGTTCATGAGGACTTCCACAGAGGACACATCCCTGTGAGCAAAGGTGTTGGTAACTATGATAACTGCCAACATGCTGTATTTTCCACAGGGTTTATGTTTTGGTACCACATGAAACATTTTGGATTTCCCTTTAAACCTTTACATGTTTAGGTTTTTTATTGTAGTTTCATATTGTGACCTACAGTGACATCAATTTTGATTTTGAAAATCAAATGTATTGGATATATGTCGACTCCATGGTGTGTACCTGGGCTTCTCGCCTGTGCCGATCTGGCAGATGACAGACTCCATCCACATGATGTTGTCGCGCACCAGGCTGAAGAAGCGCAGCTTGTCGGCCTCTGTGGTGATCTGTACGCGGCACTCCTCACAGCAGGTCAGCAGCTCCTTCCAGCACATCATCACCTCATGCTCTCGACAGGCGATAGCATCAGCCTTCTCCCCCGCATACACGGCCCGGAGCTGCGCCGCATTCTCCTGCACCTGCCGCACCTGAGAGAGGGGCGGGGCATGCACAGACCTCACACCTTTATGGTCACAGTCATTAAATTGCACAGACTGCAATGCGGCATTTAGGTTATGATATCCATTGCGTCTACTTATGTTTAGATCTGACCTCTCAATGGTGGGTCAGCACCCACAAGTGGGTTGCATAGCCGTCTTTGGGGCCAATTTAATAAAATAAAGAAACATGCCATTGCCATACAACACTAAGCCCGTTTATCAATGATGTCAGTAACCTCAGCCTAAAAAAGAGGTCATGACTGGTTTAGGTATGGGATTCCACTCTAACTGCCATCGGAATACAGAAAAAAATTCCTTTCGATACTTTTTTTCTTCTAAACTGTGAGAAGAGCTGTGTCCAGATGAGTAGCTGATAGGGCAGCGGTGGGAGATGTAGGGCTGAGCCTCGATCCCCACGATGGTCTTATAGACCTAAAAAGGGGCGCTGGGCGCCTGACCCTGGACAGTTTACAGGAATTGAAAATACTGCAGTATTTTTGGTAGGGATGCACCAATCCGAAACTAATAACGGAGCCAAAACATGAATAAAATGCTACATCAGATATCAATTCCAAATATCCCATACTAAACCAATATCGGTTTTGGTTCTCACCATTTTAAAAACACAACTTTCACCAACTAAAACTCAGTAAATATGAACATGCTGCACCTCATTTTGAAGAATGAAATCGCTGAGTTAGTTAGAACCTCTTTATCACTGTAATACAGGCGATTTCAAATGGTCAATTAGATGCATGTCCAGTAGCCCACCTATAACTAGATTCTATTTGATCCTATTTTCCAGCTTGCACTCGCACTCGAGTGTGTGAGTGTGTGTGTGTGAGTGAGAGGGGATACCTGCGTGACCAGGTGCTGGATGTCCTGCTCAAAGGCGTGCAGTAGCCTCTGGAGGGCGCTGCTGTTGGCTTGTCGTGCCTGGACCTCAGGGAGCCGTCGGTGCTTGTCTGAGATCTGAGCCAGAATCTGCAAAACAGGAGTGGGCAAATGTTTGGGCACTTTGAACTGTAGGACAAGGCTGTAGCCGGGCCTCTGGGGGGGCAAACATGGACACGGTGGATCCACTCATTGAGCGTTTACCGAAACACATATCAGTATCTCGCAATTTTTAACTGCCAAGGATCTGGTAAATGTAGTTTATGGATCGAGAAACAATCTGAGTTCATGCGTCTTCTGTTGTGTGTAAAGCCGCTCTATGTTCATTTGCCAGTAAACATCTGTACTTTTGAGCAGAGATCATTAATTGGCACACTCCAGTCCAGATCCAAACCTTGGATCTGACCTTTGAGCCTGACCGTGCAGAACCCTGTTGTGCGGCAGAGTGACTCCCAAGCGTCCTGAATGACAGGAACAGCATGGGTCGTCTCTGGAGGAGAGCAGCCTAAAGCAGTTTACATGAATTATCTAGTTAAATATTCACACAGATAATTAGCGGTTAATGAGCACTGATAGAGAGAGCTGAGGGTAGGTCTCAGGTAACGTCAGATCCTACACTAAAGCTGCTCAGTCAGAGAGTGTTTTGTCCACTGACCTCCCTGCAGTCGGAGAAGAACTTGTGGAGCTGATGAGAGGCGGCTAACATCTGCGCGCGGGTGTCCATCAGCTCCAGCAGGTCTTGCCAGGCCTCATTAACGGCGTCCTTCCACTCGGCGATGGTAGCAGCCTCAGCGTGGCCGTAGTCGATCAACTCATCCACCATCTGGTTGACCGCCGACACGCGCTCCTGCCCCACGCTGCCCGTCTCTGTGGCGAAGGCCGTGAACTTCTCCTGCAGCACCTGTGTGAATGGAGCTCTTCAGGGGCAGTTGGATATGATTGACAGCAGCGGTTCCTGAACATTATTGTCATTTTATTCAAACGCAACACAATTGTTATTGCATCACAACAATAAGAAGAAGAAGCAAAAGTGCAGAGCTCAATGGTGCAAAATTCCACCCATGTGAAAAGGTTAGAAGATTAGTTGGCTCTCACTTATCTCACTCTTATTTTTCAATGTAGTAGAGATTTGAATATTGTCAACTGGACACTGGACAGGGTTGACTCACTTGTGAATGGAGTGGTCGGACTAAACTTAATTCAAAAGGTGGGGGTCAGGACTGCCCTGAACCCGCTCACTTTCTATTCACAATAATTAAGAGTAACGTTTCTTTTAAGGAATAGGCCACTGTTTTTACATACTGAGATATGTTCTTACCTAACCTTAGTCAAGTTAATATATCCCCGTCTGGTCTTTGTCCGTGCGCTCTGTCACGCAAGCGGAGCACATACGCAGCCTCTCCCACATGTCATATAGCTCCAAAAAAGCTCACGATAGAAGCTACCAAGCTCTTCCACGTGTTCCCTATTTAAATAAAGTTACGTGAAGTGTTTTCATGCGAAGTATATTTACACAGAGAGCTGTAGAGAGCTAGCAGAGAACAGTTGAAGAAGCGTGGATAACTTGTGAACAATGCCTTTTACGTGCATCGTGCCGGGCTGTGATAACAAGCAGAAAGTATATAGTGTAGTAATGTTTCACAGATTTCCATTTCACCCCGGACAACGACACAGGACTGCGCAGCACTTTCCCAAAATATATTTTCTGCTTGTTGTAAAAGGCTCTGTATAAGTCACGCAGCTTCTATTGACGGAAGTGAGCGGGGAAGTCTTTAGGAGTTACTGCGCGGACGCTGTGCTCCTCGTATCATTACGCCTCACAATATAGTTCCCCTTTTTATCTGCTTATAAAATCAACATGTTACATTTCTATGTAAATATACTTCGCATGAAAACACTTCACGTAACTTTATTTAAATAGGGAACACGTGGAAGAGCTTGGTAGCTTCTATCGTGAGCTTTTTTGGAGCTATATGACATGTGGGAGAGGCTGCGTATGTGCTCCGTTTGCGTGACAGAGCGCACGGACAAAGACCAGACGGGGATATATTAACTCGACTAAGGTTAGGTAAGAACATATCTCAGTATGTAAAAACGGTGGCCTATTCCTTTAAGCAGTGGTTCTCAACCTTTTGGAGCCGCGACCCCCATTATAACAGTTAAACCCCCCGCCCGGGTCACACCGTGAGAAATCGGAACATTAGCCTGCATAATTCTTAAAAAACAAAGAAAAAAACAAATGGCTAAAATAAAATTCATCCAATTACAAACATATAATGGCACTCTGGTAAAATAGCACAAACATGCAACAATAAAATATTATAGTATACGCTAAAAGAAGTATGTATGTTTTATCTACATGATCTGGCGACTCTCCAAATTCGTCTCACGACCCCCTTGGGGGTCCCGACCCCTAGGTTGAGAATCACTGCTTTAAAGGGACTAGATGGACGTTGACATATTTATACTCGCTACTGCCACCTCAGGTCACATGTGTAACTGCACCTTCTATATTAAGCTTGTGCATGACGGCCCGAAGCAACACCTTGCTGAGTGACAGAGCAGGATTTTAGGTCTGGGCTTATTCTACACATTAGGACATGGCTGGAACATGTAGGGGGTAGAAAATACATAATTTTAACAATTTTAAACTCTGTATAGTCCCTTCAAAATATTTTTTCTAAAGTAGAAGTAAAAAGTAGTGGCCCAAATATTCTTTAGAGTAAAAAAGTACCAGGAGAGAATCTTACCTGTGTACTGTGAGTACTGTGTAACTGATTGAGTGTAAAAGTTTGATTCATGTTTTAGTTGTGGCATAAATGATGAGAAACAAAACATGAAATCATGTGAAAATGTAAAGAAAATCCCATAATCTTCATAAATTATTATAAAGAAAAGAAAGCACATTTTTTTCCCCGTCAAAATGAAGATGTGTGGAAGCATTTACTCACAGAGGCACCAGTTACTATTATGTTACTCTCTTTTTAATATTACTCAAGAAGAAGTAAAAAGTACTTTATTAAAAAACTACTTGCAAAAGTACAATTACTTCAGAAAGTTTCTTAAGTACATTTACTTGAGTAAATGTAACTGAGTACTACCCACCTCTGCTAGAGCTTGGTCCAATAAAATCAAGCTCAACCCGAGCAATTGAATTGTTGGCCTGAGCCCGAAACAAACCCGACATGCCCGGTCAGAACCTCTGCGCCCTGCATCCAGCAGCAGCACCCAGTGTGAGAGGTACGTGCTCGGCAACCACACCTGGGCAGGGCAGGGGTGTGTGTGGTGTGGGGCATGTGAGGCGCACAGGCTGTCAGCAAACAAAAAACAATACAAATCTCGGCTCGACCCGGCCGCTCAGTCATAAAAGCTAAACTACATCTCTACACAACACATCAGCAATAAAAGTAACTTTTGATTACAGTGAGGTCAAAATAATGTATGACTCAATACTGCAGATGACAAATGATTTGAAGTTGTGGTTGATTTCTGAAATACAGACAAATACAGACAAAAGTGTGATCTCCACCATCAGCAGCGGGACTCACCGTGACATGCTCATAGTCCTGGCCCAGCTCAGGAGAACTGGCCACCACCTCCCTCTGAGCGATCCACTGCTCCAGCTCGTCCACCTCGCGGTTCAGCTGGTAGAGCCAATATTGCTGCTCCAAACGGCTCTTCCTTTCCTCCACCAGGTCCTTCAGAGACACGTAGAGCCGGTCCACCTGCGCCTGCCGCTTACTGATGCGCTCACTGAAGCCACAGGAAAAAGAGGTCAGAGCAGTAGCCAGGACACGCTCACATATAACAAAGAATTAAGCTAAAAAACCTTCCACTATAAGGCTATATGGGGCATGCACTAAGAATATTAAATAAATTAGACAACATGAAAAGTGCACACTCACCAGTCGGGATGGCCCATCTCCAGCAGCTGCCTGCACTGCTGGGACAGCAGACCAATGGTCTCTGCGTAGTCCTCAATTGTCTGCTCCAGGACAAGATGCTTTTTCAACAGCTGTAAAGTGCTGGGCTCATCCTGCAGAGGGACACACTGGTCACAAGTACTGTATACTGTCTATATCTGGCAAAAACAACCACACGTTATATACAGGTGCTCGTCAGTTAGAATCATGAAAAGGTTTATTTCAGAAATTCAACTTAAAATGTGAAACTAATATATGATATAGACTCATTATGGCTTACAGTCCATTTTGAAATTTATATTAAAATTTTATGAGATTTTTAATTTGGGGTTTTTGTAAGCTGTGAGCTCTTCTTCTTCTTCTTCTTCTTCTTCTTCTTCTTCTTCTTCTTCTTCTTCTTCTTCTTCTTTTGTGTCTCAGGGCTCTTTGAATCACTGACATCAATCTCAGACGCCTAGGATGATTAATTGTCAGGTTAAGTACTCAAGTTAACTACTGAAAAAGGACGTTTTTACATTATTAAGCGAACCATTAAGCCAATAGGGGAAAGAAAAAGGATCTCTTTGCTGATGAAAAGCGTGAAATAGTTGAATGTCTTGGTCTAGGTATGAAAACCTTCGATATTTCAAAAAAGATTAAGCGTAATCATCGTACTATTAAAGAGGGGGTATTATGCTTTTTTCAGCCACATAGCACCAGTCTATATCACACTACAATGATGACGAAACCTTCTGTTGGTCTGTCAATGCAGTAAATTAGAATAACTGCCTTGTATAAAATTGCTCTTTCAAAATGGCGGTAGCAAATGACTTGAAATAGGCCTCTGTCTCTTTAAGAACCTCTGACCCTTTCTGACACGCCCCCTCCACACGCTGTCTGTGGCATCACAACAACACTGCGCTCGTCGTCTCAACAGTATTGAAACTACGATCGGTGCATTTTAATTTTTATTGTTGGAAAGGAGCTACTGTTTATCACTTTGTGAACAATGGCCACACAGGATATTATTTGGAGACGAACCTTCCACACCGGACGCTTGGAAGGGGCTCTTGCCTGAAAAATAACTGCTGTTTGGAGGCTATCTCTTTGCATCTGCCATGCCCTATGGATCTCTAACTATACCCCCATGGACGACACCAGGATCTGCAGGAGCCCATACGATTCAAAGACGGACATTATCTGTGCAGGTGGACAATGGTTTTTCGAGGTTACCCGTTAGCTTGTTATAATCGACTACAGCTCATTGTTGATGAAAAGTCTGCAATAACCCACAAATGTGTAAAGCCAGGCTCAGTGTGTGATCATTGTAAAGGCTGCTTCGAGTAGTTGCTGCTTTATTGACATTATTTGTGCATAATATGCTGCCTGTTTTCAATGAATGTTGTGAAGGTGAAGGTTGTTAGCTTGGCGCGGCTAATAGTGCCTTAGCTCCGGGAGAAAACCACTCGGCTACGACTCACTGTAGATGAAATGTGAGCAATAAACTACAAAATCAACAAGCCCGGCTCAGTGTGTGATCATCATAAAGGCTGCTTCAAGCAGTTGCCTGTTTTAGTGACGTTTTCAATGCATAATATGCTGCTTGTATTCAGTGAATTTTCCCGTTAGCTTATCGCGGCTAGCTTGTTAGCTCCGGGAGAAAACCACTCGGCTACGACTCACTGTAGATGAAATGTGAGCAATAAACTACGAAATCAACAAGCCCGGCTCAGTGTGTGATCATCATAAAGGCTGCTTCAGGCAGTTGCCTGTTTTAGTGACGTTTTCAATGCATAATATGCTGCTTGTATTCAGTGAATTTTCCCGTTAGCTTGACGTGGCTAGCTTGTTAGCTCCGGGAGAAAGCCACTCTATGACCCATTGTAGATGAAATGTGAGCAATAAACGTCCATATCAACAAGCCTGGCTCCGTGTGTGATCATTGTTAAACGGTTCTTTATGTGTGTGGTGGTTTTATTGACTTTATATGTGCATATCTCTCGTTTTCACGTGATGACTCGAGGTTTAGCTTAGCATTAGCTTTCTCCGGAGGCTCTGTGCATCATCAAGGCCCTATATTCCCAGCGCAGAACCAGACACTGAAATAAGTGTTCTTGTCACCGGTTTTAATCCTGGGTGTTTAGGTAACAGAAA
Source organism: Gobius niger (assembly GCF_951799975.1). Classification (NCBI taxonomy): domain Eukaryota; kingdom Metazoa; phylum Chordata; class Actinopteri; order Gobiiformes; family Gobiidae; genus Gobius; species Gobius niger. Next base: position 34,435,847 of record NC_136852.1, on the reverse strand, counting down.
CACTGATGTGTGTCTTTGTAAAAGTCTGCTGTGGCTCCGGTTCACAACACATGAAGCTAATCCTCCATGATGACTCTGTTTACATCTTAGGGCTAGACACTGCGGGGAGGGGGTTCTGCTGAGGAGCAGTGGTTGGTTACTCGGCTGGTGACGAAAGGTCGGAGGCGTATCCTGGAGGTCGAGGGCGTTTCCTGAAGGAATCAGGCGTTTTATCCCTAAAATGGCCGCCATCAGAGTTTCTACAGATTACTCGAAAATACGTGAATGTGCCAAGGCAACACTTCAGGCATGGTTTTAATGAGGGAATGACTTAATAACATGATGTAAAGCTTGAAAAAGTCGATTTTGCATAATACCCCCCCTTTAAGAGATTTGTGGCTGATTCGGAGCACACACGGGTTTGTGCAGATAAAGGCACAATGAGGACGGTTTCTGTCAGACAAATACATCAGATTAAGAGAACAGCTGCTACAAAGCAGCAAACAGGTATTTGAAGCTGCTGATGCCTCTGGAGTCTCCCGAACATCAGGTTGTAGAACCCTCCAGAGGCTGCAGTTGTGCATAAACCTTCTATCCGGACTCCCCTAAACTGTTCATTGAATAGACCGGCCTCTGGCTGTGGCCAAAGTGCGCTAGTCCGTGTCTGATGTGACGTGAACAGACTGCTGGCCTCTGATTGGTAACCAGAGAGTGGACAGCCCTCACTATTGACATGCAGGTCATACGGATTGAATATTTCACAACATCATACTGCTGTTCTAAAAGGGGATTTTAGCCGCTGTTTGCGCAGCTTTAGCTGATGTCAGCATAACATTTGCATGTAGCTTACCTTCATAGTTGTATTTAGTGGTTTCTTTTCTGTTTTAATACAGCTTGGCACCTCTGAATGATTCCATAAGTCCCACCAGAGAGCAGTATTTGTCCACATTTGTTCTCATCGCGGCTCTAAAAACTTTTAATGATGACCTGTACAGCGTGCTCTTCGTGGTGGCGTAGCACACAACAAATGTGTGGTGGAAACAGAAGTGTGTGTGGGGTAGAGTCGATATGTGCGCGTAGATCGTGCCATGCGTGGCCGGGTCGTGCTCTGTCTCATGTCTCCCTGAAGGTGTGACCTCTGAAAAATATGTGGAGTTTCTGACTGACTACAAAAAGAAGAGCTGTTTACATGCTGTAAAGAATACCTCTGCATCACTGGCTGCTATGGGCATAAAAGGAGCAAAACTCATGATGTGGACCCCCTCCTCCCCTGACCTCAACACTATTGAGAACCTTTGGCGCCTCAAGTAAAATATTTATGAGGGTGGGAGGCAGTTCACATCCAAACAGCAGCTCTGGGAGGCTATTCTGACATCCTGCAAAGAAATCCAAGCAGAAACTCTCCAAAAACTGTAAAAATATAACATGACCAGTTTTTTTGATTGAAAAAGCTTTTGGAACGCGGTGTACATGGGCTCACATGCCTATAATGTCTTGCAGCAACATAATGTGACAGTCCCACCTTGCCCTTCTCCTCATTCATCATGTGCAGCTCCTGCTCGCTCAGCCAGGCCTCCACCTCTGCAGTGTCGAAGTAGTACTGCTGCGCCTGGTACATGGCGTCCAGCACCAGCTGCCTCCGCTCCGTCTCTGCCCACAGCAGAGTCCAGAGCTGGGCCAGCTGCTCCAGCCCTGCCCTGGCGCTGTCAGCATAGCAGCTGCGCAAGGAGGCGATGACCCCTGCCCGCTCCAGCACCTCGTCCACCCTGCTGCGGTGGCCCTCCAGCTCTCTCTGCAGAGTCTGAAGCACATTGCATGTTAGTGTACTGCATGTAGTCGAGGGGAGTCACAAGCAACCCATGCACCTCTACTACATGATGTGTACCTGGTTCTTCTTCATGAGCTGCTGCACTGCCTGCAGACTGCCACCGTGTTCCTGAGACATGGCCAGGGGGAGGCGTTCTTGCACCCACAGCTGCAACACAAGTCAACTTTAATGGCCAAGTAGAGCTATGGTGAGAAGTGGGTATATAGATAAAATATTTACTCAATCAAGAGTAATGTTGCTTCAACATCATTTTACTTCAGTAGGAGTAAAAAGTAGTAATCCAAATAATTACTGAAGTAAAAAATAAACAAGATTAGTGTTGGTGCAACTAAACAAAATCAAAATCATTTTAATTTTTATTATCTTTATTTGAATTGGGACAGTGCACATTAATCAACATGTGTTTCTTCAACATGTAAATGTGCCGGAGTTAGCCATGTAGGCTAATTTTCATCCGTAGTCCCATGGCAGGTTGAATCCAAAGATACTTCCTTTGGATGTTAAAATGAAGCTCACTTCCAGATTGATTGACTGAACCCCCAGAACCCTCACACATTCAGAATAAAAATCATTGAAACGCCGCATCACCAGTATATATGACTGTGACATGGTCATGACCATGGCTGTGTGTAAACTCACAATCTCGTCCTCCAGGTCCCGGCCCACTTGGTGCAGCTCTTTGGAGGCCAGCAGCAGGCGCCGTCTCTCCTTGAGGGGTTCGATGAGGCGCACCATGCGTGCTTCCACAGCCGTCTGCCATTGCTCCACGCTGCCTTTAGTGCGGCCCTGCTCGGCTAAGGAGCAAGTCTGGGTCTGCAGCTGCCCTGCCTCCACACACCACTGTTCCACCTGGCTCTCCATGCCCTGCCCACGGAACATCATACCCAGTCTGTCAGTGTGGGACCAAACACATTTCAGAAGTATCTGTGGCTTATAACCATTCCTTTGGGCACCTTAGCTTTGATATGTTCTGTTCTCTAACTTTAAATTACTATGAATGGACATACTCACTTACACCTCAGCACCACCTCAGCTGCACAGGTGGGAGGTATTGCGAGAAGTAGAAACGAGCTAAGGCAGAAGCTGTCAGTGTCCCTTTCAGAGCTCCAAACGCATTCTCTCTGAGCGCTAACGCTTTATTACAACTGACAACTGTGCTATAAGTAGATCTTCTGCAGCGTCTGCAGGCATTTTTATCATCAAAAAGTCAAGTCCTGTAGGTATATTTTCAATTAGTAGGGCAGATAAGGCAAAAGGTTCACTTTGTAATACAAGTGCCAGAATGAGTCAGGAATGTTCTCTGGGCCTGTCTCAGAATGCAACAAGGCAGAACTTGAACTGTCTCTGGCAGCCTTTCCCAAAATCTGGAGCAATAAGAGGAATTTACTCTATTTAAAAAATATTTATAAAAACAATGATTTAAAGAGAATAGATGAACGCTGTCATTTTATACTCACTACTGCCACCTCAGGTCTTATGCGTAACTGCAGTTTCTACAGTTTCTACAAGTAACAACGTTTTGAGTGACGGTGCAGGATTTTAGAGGCAGTTGTGGTGAACAGGTCTGAGCTCATTCTACACATTAGGACATGACTGGAACATGTAGGGGGAGGAAATACATCATTTTAACATTTACACTCTGTATAGTCCCTTTAAAGTAATATATTTTCAAACTCCAATATTTTCTATGTAATCTTTTTGTAGACATGCTTAGGGAGGAGGCCCCAGACCCCTCTTTGGGAACCCCAGACCAAATAACACTATTTGATTACAATCATGTCAGGATACATTTCATAACTCCGTCACAAAGACTGTGTGTGTTATTGTCTTTGAAATGAAGCCGATCCAAATAGGCTCAGGTCTGACAGTGAAACCTTTTGCCAAACAGCAGTCGTACTGAAGGTTTCACAAAGTCAACGACTTAACCAAAAAATGTCTCACTCAGCTCCTCTAAATACAGAGTAAAGAACTGTTAAAGCTTACCAAATGTGCACTGCAGTTCACAAAGGAATTAATTTTGAAATATTAACTCAGTAAAATGAAATCTTGCCATGACCCCTATAAAATGTCTGCAGAAGCAGTTTATTTGGTCAGGTTGTTATTATACAGCATGGAGGTGTCGGAGAGGGGACTTCAGCTCCAAAAGCAACACTGAGTCTTGTTAAAAAAAAAAAAAATGAGTGCAAAGATGTGCATGTTACTGTACCCTGGTCAGTGCGCAGTGAGAAATATGCAGAAACACGATGCATTCCAACATCAGAGACCTACAGCTCCAGCTCCCAGCGGACACTGGCCCTTCAGGAGGATCTTGGAATGCAACAGGGTGGACATGAAAGCAGATGACCTTTCTACAAACCATCAAAACAAAGCAAAATTAATGTGGTGGAAACCAAAGAATACAGAACAGCAAATGAAAATACAAGCTGAAAAGAAGAAATATGATGATACAAACAAACAAACAAACAAACAAACAAACAAACAAACAAACAAACAAACAAACAAACAAACAAACAAACAAACAAACACACAAACACCTCTGTCCGCTAAGAGCAGGAACTAAAGGAACCTGGATCTGAACACAGATGTAAAGTGGAAGTGTAGGATGAGCTCATGGTTTGAGTCATGCTGTGGAAATGTTTATGAAATATTCACTAAAGAATCCTGCAGACTGTAAGGGTCAACTATTTGAGTAAAGATGCAAAATAACTCAGACAAGGCTCAGCTGAAGGGGCCCTTGTGGATGGGGCCCCTGAGTATGTGTGTAGGCTGCCTTTAGCCTCTAAGAGTGCAGTGCTCCTTGTTATTCACAGTTTGAGACAGTGATTAAAAATATACATATTTCAATCATTTGTTAGACGAGGGGACAATGTTCCAACGAGGTTAAACTGAGACGCTGCAGGTGAACAGGGAAAAACATCACATTTAGAGATTTCACTTTGACATGTTGGAGTACATCACTGTTAGAAAGAAAGAAAAAAGGGTTCTGTCATTTTATGTTTTCATATAAAAATAGATATAGATAAAAATGGCCAAAATTGCAGATCATTTTGTGACAAAATGTAAAGCTGGCCTTATCCAGATTTAAATTTGTGGGTTCATTTTGTGACATTTGTGAAATATTTTGGAGCTTGTTTAATTTTTGAATAAACTATTAAATAGTGAAAACATCAGTACTAAATATTCAAATTTCACCTTGTTTTTTGGGTTCAAAGGTAAAAAAAAAAAGCTTCCAAATGTTAAGTTGGAGTCGGTAAAGTGCAGATGTTAAAGAGTTTTGAATAATCGGCCCTAAAGTTTAGTCCCTTTGTCTGCACATGCGCTCTGTGTATATTTGTCCTGTCTTTAGCCGCTGCTGTCTCCCACAAAGGAAATGACCATATTTGGATTACAGCATCATCTCGGTCTCAGCCTTTTGTGCAACACGTGGATACCAAACATGTCAGTATTTGTAAATGAATAAGTGTGGTAAAGGGCCGGAGTTTTGTACTCTGACATTAACACTGCACAAGTTGTTTGGACATACAGTTGTGCTCAAAAGTTTACATACCCTGGGCAGAAATGATATTTTGACTATGTGTCAGACTTTTGGTCAAACAACTGAGTTTACTCTTTTGAAATCATAATGAAAAAAAAAAAAAAAACGACCAAAATGACCCTGTTTAAAAGTTCACATACCCCGGTGATAAAATGCACACGTTGACACAAAGGGGCTTGAATGGCTATTAAAGGTAATGCAGCCTGTTATTAAAGAATACTGGAGGAAAGAGTCATCAGCCTGGAAGCTGCACAGGACAACGATCCAAAGCACAAGGCTATGTCCACCTCTCATTGGCTCCAGCAGAATAAAGTGAAGGTTCTGGAGTGTCCATCAGTTTCCTGACCTCAATATCATTGAGCCACTGCAAAACAGTCCAGGAATTTACAGGAACTGGTGGCTTTTTGTCAAAAAGAATGGGCAGTTTTACCATCCGAGGAAATAAAGAGGCCCATCCACAAGTACCACAAAAGAATCCAAGCTGTTATTGAGGCATTACACAGTATTAAGAACTGGGGTGTGTAAACTTTTGATCAGGGTCATTTTTGTAGTTTCTATTTATATTTAGAAAGAGCGAACTGAGTTGCTTCACCAACTTTTGAACATAATTGTACGTCCTCTTTGAAACGAGGTGTGACCTGTTCAACCACAAAATAAAATACAAAAACACCGCAAAATTCCGAACTGGCCGTGCACAGTGGTATTTTCTGTTTTCTCGTACCTGCAGTTTCTTCAGCTGCTTGTTAACACTGGTCAGGTCCTGCCCCTGGTCCACGTAGGTCAGCTGCTCCTCCAGTTGCCCCAGCCGCTGGTCCAGGCTGTCGTAGCTCTGCACCAGGAGCTCTGCCTTGTTGGCCTCAAACAGCTGACGGGCGCGGGCCTGGGTAGTGCTCTCCAGCTCCAGCCAACACTCCCTCATCTCCTCCAGCTTCCTCTGTACCACACTGCTCAGCTCGGGCTTCTCCTGGATCAGCTGCTGGCCCTCCTGGGAACACAGATGACCTTCTGACTGTCTGCTGGAGTCATGTTGTTTTGAAGTTACTCTGAAAAACACACATGCTCCCTCTCTAGCCATGATGGAATGTTATCTGCATACCCTCTGTACCAGCGGCCCACCCATATAACAAACAGCCACTACCTAAATGAATATTTATTACAATCCATGAACCCTATAGAAGATAGTGTGAATAGTGAGATATATATTTTTCCACGGATTCTGAAAGAAGACGAGCATGAAGCTGAAATCATGATCAAATGCACCGTTCTAACAGACTGTGGGGTCCTCAGTAGACAAATGTTGTAAGTAATGTTCTCTGGAAAAGCACACACTGAAAATGGCTCCGTAATCCACTTTAAATATTATATATATATTTTTTACTTTTCTTCCTGAAATGTCCACTTAACCGATGTCATACTAATGAGTACTGAGCATCAAGCTGAGTAAGAATTAAAGACATGAAAACCTGTCATGACATGGCGAAACCACAGCCCTCTCTCACCCACCCCCACACCTTCAGCCTCCGCCACCCCCTCCCGCTCCTCAAACCCCTCCCACACCTCGTCCAAGCTTCTGCCTTTGTTGTGAGAGGAACACAGATGGGGTGACGCTCGTGTGCTTTGTTCCCATGTTAGAGTTGTGTCTGTCTTCTTTGGATTGTGTTCAGTTTTATGTCTTTTAACTGTCTTTAAAGGCCCATTGAGGGACCTTAAGTGCTGCAAATGAGCTTCTGTTGTCAATGTTTTTGTATTTGTTTCTATCTAATAAACCAAATAAAAAAGTAAAGTGGCTAAAACAATGGATGGACTTTTAGAGGTCGACTGAGCTGATGGGTATGGGAACTATGTTGTGAGGCCCAATAATACAAGTAGCTCAAAATCCGTGCAGTAATATCTTTAGACGCCGAACTACTCCTGTATTAATACGCCTTACAATATAGTTCCCCTTTCATCCACTTAGAAAATCCACATTGTTTAATTTTGTGTAATTTTACTTTGAAATATAACATAACCATATTTAAATAGGGGAAACGTTGAAGACCTTGGTAGCTTCTATCTTGACCTTGCTTGGAGCTATAGAGGAGGAGAGGCTAAATGCTAACGCCGTCTATGCTGTGTTTATGTGACTGAGGGCACGAGTGAAGACCAGACAGGTCCTAAAGAACTCGTCTAAGCTCAGGTAAGAACATATCTCAGTATGTAAAAACACTGGCCTGTTCCTTTAAAATGGTTCTTCCTTTTAGTTCCAGCTTTTTCTGAAACCTTCATAAGACTCGACTTTTTGACAGTTCCACTGAAAAATCTTTTTTACTACTCGCCTTACATACTAGCCTGACTTTACGAACAGTGATGTCTGTAGCACTGACACTTTGAATACAGACCGTTCTCTCCAAGCCTTTTTCACATACTTGCCTTGAAATGTGTTTTGTAGCGTAATCCGTTACTTTGTCCAATCAGGGTATTGTATTCTCAATACTTTGAATACTTTCACCTTGGTTTGCATTATTCTTAGATATAAATAAGGCGTATCATTACAGAAATTTAGGTTACACTTCTGAATGTCTGTTATCAACGTATTTACCAATTGTTGCATTGTTTGTATGAACTGTGTTTTTTTAAATCTTTATTTTATTAAAAATAGGTTGTCATTAAAAGTTATTTTTTAATAATGTTGTACAATATGAAGTAAAATCTAATGATTGAGGGCTGTGATGTTTTCCTTTGATTTTGATGATAATGCTAACTATTCAGCTTTGGTTTGTGAAAGAGCTCTTAAATGCTCTACAGCACTATCCATCCATCCATCCATCCATCCATTTTAATCCGCTTTATCCGGGGCTGGGTCGCGGGGCCAGCAGTCTCAGCAGACACACACACCTTCTCCAGCTGTTCTGGGGGGACCCCGAGGCGACACCAGGCCAGCTCGGAGACATAGTCCCACCAGCGTGCCCTGGGCCTTCCATGAGGCCTTGTCCCACTAGGACATGCCTGGAACACCTCCCACGGGAGGCGACCAGGAGGCATCCGGAACAGATGCCCGAGCCACCTCAGCTGCTCCTTTCAACGTGAAGGAGCAGCGACTCTACTCCGAGCTCCTCCCGGGTAACTGAGCTCCTCACCCGATCTCGGAGGGTGCGCCCAGCCACCCTGCGAAGGAAACTCATTTCGGCCGCTTGTATTTGCGATCTTGTCCTTTCGGTCATAACCCAAATCTCATGACCATAGGTGAGGGTGGGAACGTAGATCAATCGGTAAATCGAGAGCTTTGCCCCGACTCAGCTCCCTCTTCACCACGACAGACCGATACAGCGACCGCATCACTGCTGACGCCGCACCGATCCGTCTGTCCATCTCACGCTCCATCCGTCCCTCACTCGTGAACAAGACCCCGAGATACTTGAACTCCTCCACTTGAGGTAAGGACTCCCCACCGACCTGTAGAGGGGAAGCCCTCTTTTTCCGGTGGAGAACCATGGCCTCAGATTTGGAGGTGCTGAATATTGTTACATTGTTCCAGTAGTTCCAGCGCTACTGGAACAATATTCAGTGGACCCTAAGCTGAATAGTTTGGGAGGAACACACGTCGTCATGTGTGGAGGACAAATGGAACAGCACCAACATCAAACCCTCTCCTCACTGTGAAGTCTGGAGCAGGAGCATCATGGTCTGGGGCTGTTTTTTTTGCCTCAGGGCCTGGACAACGTGAAAACTAATTCACAAGTTTATCAAGATATTTTTCAGAAAACCTGAGACATTCACAACATGCATGGAATAAGTAAGTGAACCTGTATTAAATATCTGCTGATTCTTCTTTTGCAGCAATGGCTGCATTTCTGTAGCTAATCAGACGCTCACAACGATCAGGATGAATCTTGGACTATTCCTCTTTACAAAACTGCTGCAGTTTAGTGAGATTCAAGGGGTGTACTTACTTATTCCACGCTCTCCTGTGAATGTTTACATGTTATGGCCAAAAAAAAATATGATCCAATGTAAAAGTTTGGGTGGTATTAGTTTAAGCAGACACTGTTTAATCATTCCTGTGATTTTGATGAAGATCAGAGCACATTTAGTGACCAATTTCGCCACTCTATTTAGTTCCTCCCCAACTCTTTTAGCCACTGAATGCATCCTGTCAATAAGACAACATGAAGGGATGATGCGGGGATTTAGAATGTTGAGAATCTCCTTTGTTGTGACGTGTTGTTAGTGACCACCTGGGGGCGCTGCAGAGTGTGAAATTGAGCGACTTTAAGCAGATTGCGGCGGAGTGCTTTGTGAGTTTAGGTTGAAAGAGTCTGTCAGAGTTGCTTTTGGTTCTAAAGTCTGACAGAAGGAGGGACAGACATCGATAAGAGTCCATCACTCACAGCTTCAGCACTTTCCACTCAGTCCACCATGGTGTCCCTCAGGAGGACTGGACCACTCAGTATAAGTGTAACTTAAATACATGTGTGGTCGTAGAAAGGACCACGTCTCCCAAACTGAATCATTTTTGTATGAAATACATGTTGACATGTATTTATGTGTATTGGTGACTCCATGTTTTCATTTGGTTTCTGGATTCTGCTTTTCCTGGTGTGAATGTGAGCAACAGACTGACGCACAATTTCCTTCAAGATCAAAAAAGTACTTATCTATTTATCAGAAACAACAACTGTCAGATTTAAATGAATCAAATAAACCAAATCAATAAAACAATGAAACTTAGATACTTATAGAGTTTGTCTCACACTTATATAGATTGAAAAGAATTAACCCATTAAGATAAATCCTGAAGACTTCCAGTCTCTTCTTTATAAATCTTTGTTTTTTGGACCTTTCTCTTGGAGTCTTTCTCACTTGAGTATGGTTGGCCTTTCTGGCAACATTCAGAGAGAGACCGACCGTCCCGTGTTCAGACGGAGACCGTCCCGTGTTCAGACGGAGACCGTCCCGTGTTCAGACGGAGACCGTCCCGTGTTCAGACGGAGACCGTCCCGTGTTCAGACGGAGACCGTCCCGTGTTCAGACAGACCGTCCCGCGTTCAGACGGAGACCGTCCCGTGTTCAGACGGAGACCGTCCCGTGTTCAGACGGAGACCGTCCCGTGTTCAGACGGAGACCGTCCCGTGTTCAGATGGAGACCGTCCTGTGTTCAGATGGAGACCGTCCCGTGTTCAGATGGAGACCGTCCTGTGTTCAGACGGAGACTGTCCCGTGTTCAGATGGAGACTGTCCCGTGTTCAGACTGCCCCGTGTTCAGACTGTTCTAATGTACACCATGACAGGTTAGCTGGACATTTTTTTCTTTTATTGTCCAAATCGGTAACGCTCCAAATGTTGACTTCATTCTTCCAGCTTTTGTAGGGATTTCCCTCTTCACACGTTGTAACTATAGTTTCTAACCATCCTCCAATGTTAGTCCAAAATATAACTCCACTTTTAGTTCAGGCAAGTTTATTCCCCAACCGCCATGTTCAACCTCACAGTAACAACAACTGCTGGCTACTCGTTTGTTCCACCTTGTACAACATGCGCTACAAACGTAACAGCGCCTCCTAGTGGATTGGCATGACTTAAACATAACACAGGAGTCACACAGACTGCCCCGTGTTCAGATGGAGACTGTCCCGTGTTCAGACTGTCCTGTGTTCAGACTGCCCCGTGTTCAGATGGAGACTGTCCCGTGTTCAGATGGAGACCATCTCGTGTTCAGACTGTCCCGTGTTCAGATGGAGACTGTCCCGTGTTCAGATGGAGACCATCTCGTGTTCAGACTGTCCCGTGTTCAGATGGAGACTGTCCCGTGTTCAGATGGAGACCATCTCGTGTTCAGATGGAGACTGTCCCGTGTTCAGATGGAGACTGTCCCGTGTTCAGATGGAGACTGTCCCGTGTTCAGACTGCCCCGTGTTCAGATGGAGACTGTCCCGTGTTCAGATGGAGACCATCTCGTGTTCAGATGGAGACCATCTCGTGTTCAGATGGAGACTGTCCCGTGTTCAGATGGAGACTGTCCCGTGTTCAGATGGAGACTGTCCCGTGTTCAGACTGTCCCGTGTTCAGATGGAGACTGTCCCGTGTTCAGACTGCCCCGTGTTCAGATGGAGACCATCTCGTGTTCAGCCGGAAACCGTCGAAGGAGGGAAGGAGAACCAGGAGCAGAGGGGCATGAGCGGAGGGTACAGGGTCACATTGATTGGATGTTGGTTGTTTGGGAACCAGAAGCAAAGCAGACTCCGCTCCTGAGTGACCGTCAGACCTGGTCCTGACACAGCGCTGGGCAGGCCTTAGCCATTTGACTTTTGTTATTATTTCTATCTATCAACGGTGCCACATGTTGGGCAGATGGCACAGATTAACAGCTTCATGTCTGTTAGATTGCCCCAGGCAGCTGTGGTACGGAAACATGTTCATGCATTTTTCGGAAACAACTCAATGAAAATACAACGCTCCTCACTAGGCCTTAAAGAATGGGCTGAACTCACACATATTGAAAACTGTCAACGCTGTCCCACAGTGTCCCACAGTGTCCCACAGTGCCCCACAGTGTCCCACAGTGTCCCACAGTGTCCCACATTGTCCCACACTGTCCTACAGTGCCCCACAGTGTCCTACAGAGTCCTGTCCTGCAGTGTCCCACAGTGTCCTCCAGTGTCCTACAGTGCCCCACAGTGTCCTACAGAGTCCTGTCCTGCAGTGTCCCACATTGTCCCACACTGTCCTACAGTGCCCCACAGTGTCCTACAGAGTCCTGTCCTGCAGTGTCCCACAGTGTCCTCCAGTGTCCTAGAGAGACCTGTCCTACAGTGTCCTGTCCTGCAGTGTCCTGTCCTGCAGTGTACCACAGTGTCCTACAGTGTCCTGTCCTGCAGTGTCCTACAGTGTCCTACAGAGTCCTGTCCTGCAGTGTCCTACAGTGTCCCACAGTGTCCTACAGAGTCCCATAGTGTCCTACAGTGTCCTACAGAGTCCTGTCCTACAGTGTCCCACAGTGTCCTAGAGAGCCCTGTCCTACAGTGTCCTACAGTGTCTCATAGTGTCCTACAGTTCCCCACAGTGTCCTACAGTGTCCTATCCTGCAGTGTCCCACAGTGTCCCACAGTTCCCCACAGTGTCCTGCAGTGTCCTGTCCTGCAGTGTCCTGTCCTGCAGTGTACCACAGTGTCCTACAGTGTCCTACAGTGTCCTGTCCTGCAGTGTACCACAGTGTCCTACAGTGTCCTGTCCCACAGTGTACCACAGTGTCCCATAGTGTCCTGTCCCGTGGTCTACTCACCGTCTCGATCTTGTCCAGCCACTCCCGGTTCTGTGCGAGCTCAGCCATGAAGGCCTGCTGCTTCAGCCACTTCTTGTGCAGCTTTTGGGTCTCATCTCGACTGCCGTCCCGGGCCATTAGCATCTTCTCATACACCCAGTCGCCCAACTGCAGGGAGAGGGGGAGACAGAGGGGGAGAGGTGGGAGAGAGAGGGAGAGAGAGGGAGAGAGGTGGGAGAGAGAGGGAGAGAGAGGGGGAGAGGTGGAAGAGAGAGGGAGAGAGGTGGGAGAGAGAGGGAGAGAGAGGGGGAGAGGTGGGAGAGAGGGAGAGAGAGAGGGAGAGAGAGGGAGAGAGAGGGGGAGAGGTGGGAGAGAGAGGGGGAGAGGTGGGAGAGAGAGGGAAAGGGAAAGGAGGAGAGTGGTGGGAGAGAGAGGAAGGAGGGGAGAAGAGAGGGAGAAGAGAAAGAGACGAGTAATGGGAGAGAGAGGGAGAGGTGGGAGAGCGAAGGAGAGAGGTGGGAGAGAGAGGATAAAGAGAAGAGTGGGAGAGAGAGGGAGAAGAGGAGAGATGTGGGAGAGAGAGGGAGAAGAGGAGAGAGGTGGGAGAGAGGATAAAGAGAAGAGTGGGAGAGAGAGGGAGAAGAGAAGGAGACGAGTAATGGGAGAGCGAAGGAGAGAGGTGGGAGAGAGAGGATAAAGAGAAGAGTGGGAGAGAGAGGGAGAAGAGGAGAGATGTGGGAGAGAGAGGGAGAAGAGGAGAGAGGTGGGAGAGAGGATAAAGAGAAGAGTGGGAGAGAGAGGGAGAAGAGAAGGAGACGAGTAATGGGAGAGCGAAGGAGAGAGGTGGGAGAGAGAGGATAAAGAGAAGAGTGGGAGAGAGAGGGAGAAGAGGAGAGAGGTGGGAGAGAGAGGGAGAAGAGGAGAAAGGTGGGAGAGAGAGGGAGAAGAGGAGAGAGGTGGGAGAGAGAGGGAGAAGAGGAGAGAGGTGGGAGAGAGAGGGAGAAGAGGAGAGAGGTGGGAGAGAGAGGGAGTAGAGGAGAGAGGTGGGAGAGAGAGGGAGAAGAGGAGAGAGGTGGGAGAGAGAGGGAGAAGAGGAGAGAGGTGGGAGAGAGAGGGAGAAGAGGAGAGAGGTGGGAGAGAGAGGGAGAAGAGGAGAGAGGTGGGAGAGAGAGGGAGAAGAGGAGAGAGGTGGGAGAGAGAGGGAGAAGAGTGGTGAGAGAGAGGGTGAGCTGAAGTTATCCAGGGCTACAACACACCAAGCCTAAACTTCCAGACTTCACACTTGCCCAGCTCTCTATAAATATGATGATTGTGACATTATTCCTTCTATATCAAACATGGCAGCTTACATGAGTCCAAAGAAATAAAAAAGAATTCAAAGGATAAGTGGTCACATTTGTAAGCACACACCTCCATTAGACATTCAGCACTTTACATGAAGGGAGTGCTTCATGCAGTGCAGTGTCATAGAGTGTATGAGCTGCACTGCTGCAGGCTCACTTCTATGTGAAAACACCGGACTGAACACTGTATTCAACGTCTGCGGCTGGTCATGGCAAACGCCAGGTAAAAGTCAAAATGAGAGAACAAATCCATCCAAATTGAACAGGTGTGCTGAAAGTGGCTGCAGAGTGACAACAATAGATCCATATTTATTATACTTCCATTCCCATCCAATGCTTGGCAAAACGGCAGGTGTGTTTCTATCATTTTCCTCACAGCAAAGAGGCCATGTGTTTGATTCCCTGGTGTGCAGGTTCTCCTTGTGTCTGTGGGTGTCTACAGCAGCTGCTGGACCTGAGAAGCATCAGCATCTTGTGGTAGGAACTGAAGAAGATGGTTTCCTGGGTACTGCTCTCACACCTGCTTGCTCCAAATGACACACAGCACAACTCAATTTACTTCATCCAGATGTGTCACTTTTTGATCCACAGACTGATAAATACAACTACTGCATATACTATATTTCAGGAAAAAAGTGTTGCCTGAGCAGTTTGTCCTGTAAGGTGCATACTTAGGAGATACCTGTCTGATGGTGCACAGCAAACACATGGAGCAGGAACAATGCACAAAACACTCTTTTTCTATCCACCCACACACTCCGTGCACTGTGCAGTGCACCATTCCACACCAAACCCTTCTGCCACGGCACACAGGCTCTGCACACAGCCCCGAATCCTCCGCACTGACGGCCAGGGATCCAGGTCACATGTTTGCGCAGTGCTCTAGCGTTTACCTGCACCTGCTCCCCGATGGAAGCTAACAGCCTCTGCCGGCGGCCGCTACTCCATAGCACCTTCCACAGCTAACTGCAGCCGCAGGGGTTCCACGTTTGTGCTCCTTGCATCGCCAGAGAGCCTCAGCGAGCAAACGAATGCAGACTGCTCAAAATGACAATCCGAAGCACAGAAGAGGCAGCCTGCTTTGAGGATAACAGAAACACGGCAGGCTTCACACTGAGCATGCGCTGCCCCACTGCCTTTCTCCCTCTCTGCTCTGTCTTTCTCCCCTCCTCCCTCTTTTCGTCTCTCTCTCTCTTCCCTCCCTCCTCTCTCTGTCTCTCTCTCTCTCTCTCTTCCCCATCCTCTCCCCCCTCCCTTCCCTTCCTCCTATCTCTCTCTCTCTCTCTCTCTCTCTCTCTCTCTCCCCCATCCTCTCCCCCCTCCCTTCCCTCCCTCCTCTCTCTCTCTGTCTCTCTCTCTCTCCTCTTCTAAAGCTGAGCAAGATGTGGGACTCTAGCTGTGAATCCAGGCCATAACCACCTCCTGCAGCACAAAGATGCACTGGCCCCTCCCATCACGTGAGCATATGAGCAGAGCATGCGGGGGGAGGGGCATGTTGGTGGGGGTGTTGGGGTAAATGTGTAAAGATGCTGGAGCAGGGGAGGGGAGGAAGGACTGTCTACAGAAATCCATACGCCACAATGACACTTGATATTTACGAGGAGCCAGACGGACGTTTGCAGCCAATGCAAACATATACAGTATATTCAACAATTACACTGGTCTTTGTTTGAACCTGATTACATCTCCCTGAAATAAGCAAAATAATAATAATAATGATTTCTCTCATAATGATGAATGGAATCTTTTTATGTGAAAAGTACTTAGCTGTATAAATGTGACCATTTACAATTGACTAAAATGAACCAGTTTAGTCAGAAATAATGTATGGAAGGCACAGTGGCACAGCAGTTTGTGCTTCTGCCTCACAGCAAGAAATTCCTGGATTCTATCCCAGACCTGGTCCGTCCCAGCGTGAGATTCCCCGAACTCAGAAACATGTTCAGTAGCAATAGAATTAGATTGTTTTTGTGTGCACAAAAACAGGACTGTCCCAACCAACCAACCAACCAACCAACCAACCAACCAACCAACCAACCAACCACCAACCAACCAACCAACCAACCAACCAACCAACCAACCACCAACCAACCAACCAACCAACCAACCAACCAACCACCAACCAACCAACCAACCAACCAACCAATGCACCAATTTGATTATTTCAGGGGTGTCCAATGTGCGGCACCTTGAATGATCCTTTTTATTTGAAATGTAATGATTCTGCACAATTCAAACCTAATAACTAACATATTATTTAGGTTTGAAGCATAAGGTGGTACCCAATTTAAGCCTCTGCTAGTCGAAGGTTTCGGGGCACTAGCCACTTCACCCCGTGTACACTTCACTATGCAGCCCCCCATGAAAAAAGTTTAGATTATCAATGTAACGTCTTGAGCGTGTTATCTCACCTGGAACTGACCTCTGTGACTGTTCCATGTACTAAGTCTGAGTTTCTCTTCTGTCATTTAATGTCTCTTTATCGGATATAGTTTAGCTATAATGCTAATTCTGGTACATTCACGTTGAGGCTTGCTGCTGACGTGTTGATTAATGTGACTGTGTGGTGTCACTACTTAATTATAACACACAAGTTCTCCCTTATTGTGAAGGGCTGATTTCCCGAGAGAGCGGAAGTGTTGAGAAGTTAGTGGCGCGAAGTTGTCCCGCCAGTGAAGTCATTCTGTGTGATTAAAAAAGTTGCAGACTCCATACCCTCGTCTCTTTATTCATCCTCCACATTGGTGACCCCGACGATTGAAGTATGACTAACGAAGCATCTGCGTCTGCTCCCACTGCGGCTGCACCGGCTGTTTTTGCGGCTACCGTTCGGCTCCCGGATTTTTGGCAAAATGACCCGGAGCCATGGTTTCAACACGCCGATGCTCAATTCCACCTGCGCGGCATTACCACAGACGACACGAAATATTTTCACGTCGTCGCCGCTTTGGATTCGGCCACTACCCGCAGATTGATGGGGCTGCTCCGGGACCCACCGGCTACCAACAAGTACGCTGCGCTTAAGGCGGCGTTGTTACAACTGTACCAGCTCTCAGACATGGAGCGGGCCGATCGCCTGTTGTCTCTGACCGGTTTAGGAGACAGCAAACCCACGGAGCTGATGGAGAACATGTTGGCGTTGCTTGGATCCGGCGATGTTTCGTTCCTTTTCACCCACCTGTTTCTGCGCCAGCTACCGCCTCAAGTGCGCACGGCCCTGGCCAACTCTCCCCTCATAAGCACGAAAGATTACAGGGGTTTGGCCGAGGAAGCGGACAGACTTTTGCTGGCCTCACGGCAGTTTTCGGTGCACGCTCTGTTACCGTGCGTGCCTGAAAGCGAGGATGCGGTGGATGTCGCCGCCGTCACGGAGCGCCGGAAGAAGGAGAGCGGCCTGTGTTTCTACCATCACCGCTTCGGAGTGAAGGCTCGCCGCTGCATCCCACCGTGTTCCTTTCAGCGGCCGGGAAACGAGAAGGCCGGCGCTCGCTAGCGGCTGCCTGCACCGGCGACGACAATAAGCTGCTTTTCATTGAGGACAGCGCTTCAGGACGACGTTTTCTCGTGGATTCGGGGGCACAGCGGAGCATCTTACCCCCCTCCTCCGCTGACTCTTTGCGGCAAGGTCAAGGTCCCCCGCTGGACGCGGCTAACGGCACCTCCATCCGCACCTTCGGCACCAGGTTTCTGACTGTCTGTTTTAATGGCCGTGTGTTTAGATGGGACTTTGTGATAGCTTCTGTGTCAGTCCCCATTTTAGGCGCGGATTTTCTGTGTGCTTTCAGGCTGCTGGTGGATGTATCTAACAGATGTTTGATTGACTCTGTGTCTTTTGATTCTTACCCGTGTACTCTGGGGATTGCCGGGCCGCTGCTCGCTAACATGCTCGCAACAGGGGACTCTTACCAACGTCTTCTCGCTGAGTTCCCTGCCCTCACAGTTCCCACCTTTTCTGCCACAGTAGCTAAACACGGGGTGGAGCATTATATCACTACAGTCGGCCCTCCTGTTTTTGCTCGCGCACGCCGTTTAGATGCTATTAAGTTGGCCATTGCAAAGGAGGAGTTTGCCAACATGGAGCGGTTGGGCATCGTGCGCCGCTCTGACAGCCCCTGGGCTTCACCCCTGCACATGGTTCCTAAGTCAGATGGGGGCTGGCGCCCTTGTGGGGATTTCCGGCGTCTTAACAATGCTACTTCTAATGACAGGTACCCGATCCCTCACATTCAGGACTTTTCGGTGCATCTTGCAGGCGCAGTTATTTTTTCCAAAGTTGATTTGGTGAGAGGTTACCACCAGGTGCCAGTCCATCCTCTGGACGTCCCCAAAACCGCTGTCATCACTCCCTTTGGACTATTTGAGTTTTTGAGGATGCCGTTCGGCCTAAAGGGCGCGGCACAGACGTTTCAGCGCCTTATGGACTCTGTGTTGCGGGATATGCCTTTCCTGTTCGTGTATCTGGATGACGTTCTGGTGGCGAGTGCTTCTGTGGAGGAACATATGTTGCATCTTCGCCAGCTTTTCGAACGCCTCAGTCAGCACGGCCTTATCGTGAACCCTGCTAAGTGTCAGTTTGGACTGTTGGAGATTGAGTTTCTGGGACACCGCGTGTCGCAAACGGGTGCCGTGCCTCTCCCGGCGAAGGTCAAGGCGGTTTCGGAATTTCCCCGCCCCTCCTCTGTGAAGCCCCTGCAGGAGTTTTTGGGCATGGTTAATTTCTACAACCGTTTCATCCCTCATGCAGCCCACGTTATGCACCCTTTGTATGATGCCTTAAAAGGAAAAAAAGGCAACCAGGACATTGATTGGACCCCGGAGAGGTTGCTGGCCTTTGAGGAGGCTAAGACAGCGCTTGCCGAGGCCGCCCTCTTGGCCCATCCCATACCTGCTGCGCCCATCGCCCTCACTACTGACGCGTCTGATTATGCCGTCGGAGCAGTTTGTGAACAGTGGTCGGAGGGTCATTGGCAGCCACTGGCATTTTTCAGCAGGAAGTTGCGTGACTCGGAGAGGAAGTACAGTACGTTTGACAGAGAACTTTTGGCCCTTTTCCTTGCTACACGCCATTTCCGGTTCCTCTTAGAGGGCCGGGAGTTCACCGCTTTTGTCGATCACAAGCCTCTGACCTTTGCCTTAGCTAAAACGTCTGAACCATGGTCGTCTCGGCAGCAACGGCATCTTTCTGCCATTTCCGAGTTCACTACTGACATTCAACACGTGGCTGGGAAGACTAACCTAGTTGCGGACTGCCTCTCTCGTGCACCAGTCGCTGCTGTGCATTTGGGAATCAACTACACAGAGATGGCAGTAGACCAACTGACGGATTTGGAGGTGCAGGGGCTGCGCACTGCTGACTCTAGTTTGAAGTTGGAGGATGTTAATTTTCAGGACGGTGGAGCATCCCTCCTCTGCGATGTCTCGATGGACAGACCGCGCCCGGTGGTCCCTGCTGCCTGGCGCCGTCGCGTTTTTGATGCTGTGCACTCCCTGTCACATCCCGGAGTTAAAGCTTCTATTAAGTTGGTGGGTTCCAAGTTTGTGTGGCCCGGTCTCAGGAAGGACGTTAAGACTTGGGCCTCTACGTGTGTGGCGTGCCAGCGCGCTAAGGTGCAACGTCATGTTAAAGCTCCTTTAGGGCCTTTTCCTATTCCTGAGAGGCGTTTTGAGCATGTTCATGTGGATCTTGTCGGTCCTCTTCCCCCGTCGCGTGGTTTTACTCATCTGCTGACCATGGTGGACAGGACCACGCGTTGGCCCGAGGCTGTTCCCCTGTCGTCTACTACTGCGCCTGAGGTGGCCCGGGCGTTCCTCTATGCATGGGTGTCTCGGTTCGGCGTGCCTTTGGACATGACGTCTGATCGGGGCCCGCAGTTTACCTCAGAACTGTGGAATGCGGTTGCTGGGAGCTTGGGGGTTAAACTTCACAGGACCACTGCTTACAACCCTCAGGCTAACGGACTGTGCGAGCGGTTTCATCGCACTATGAAGGCCGCTCTCCGTGCGTCTCTCACAGACAGTAGCTGGGTGGACAGACTGCCGTGGGTTCTGTTGGGTCTGCGCTCCGCCCCCAAGGAGGACCTTCACTCCTCTTCGGCTCAGTTAGTCATGGGTCAGTCCTTGAGAGTGCCGGGGGAATTCCTGCCTAGTGCCCCGGGTTTGGGTCCGGGTGTGGTTGCGAGGTTTGGTGTCCAAGGGGGGGCTAGATTTTTCTCTCCTGTCGCTGCGCACCACTGTCTTCCTCAGTCCTACATCCCCAAGGACCTTATGTCGGCCAAGTACGTTTTTATTCGACACGATGCGCACCGCTCTCCTCTGCAGGCCCCTTATGACGGTCCCTTTCGCGTGTTGGAAGCGGGGCACAAGTTCTTTCTTATTGAGATGGGGGCTAGTCAGGACAGGGTTTCGGTGGACCGTTTGAAGCCTGCTCACGTGCTCCAGGAGGACGGGGTGGAGCTAGCTCGTCCTGCTCGCCGCGGTCGCCCGCCCAATCCAGCCCCAGACATTGACCCTTTGCCGCTGGCAACCACTCCACGGGTGGTGGTTACACGTAGTCGGAGAGGTAGAGTGGTCAAGTTGCCTGCACGGTTTAAGTAAGGTTTGTGCATGTCGTTTTTTTTTTTTTTTTGTGTGTTCTGGGGGGGCCTGTGTGGTGTCACTACTTAATTATAACACACAAGTTCTCCCTTATTGTGAAGGGCTGATTTCCCGAGAGAGCGGAAGTGTTGAGAAGTTAGTGGCGCGAAGTTGTCCCGCCAGTGAAGTCGTTCTGTGTGATTAAAAAAGTTGCAGACTCCATACCCTCGTCTCTTTATTCATCCTCCACAACTGTCCTAATTAAAAAATAAATAAATAGAAAACATGAGACTCTGCATGTTTTTATTTTTTATTTGACAGGGACATTGCTAAACAAATGTGTTGCACAGACCAGAGATAGCTACAAGCTAATTTTCATCTGTAGTCCCTGAGCAGAGGCAAAATGACTGCAGGTTTGTATAGTGGACAATGAACATTCTTACTGATGAGTCCATTCACAATCAAAACAAACACAGAGAAAGCACCGGCAAAAGGATCAGCTCAGCAAACACTCACACTACAGTTTAAAATGTTTTACATTGTTGCATTTTTAACATTTATGAACACAGAACAGTCTCCTCTGGAGGAGGCTCACGTTGTTCCAGGTCCTGCATGTAAACACTGGATTTTAGCCATGGGCTGATATATATCCATTGATATTGTACATGTTTTTAGTAGTAGGGGAAACCGGAGCACCTGCGGCAAACCTATGTAGACACAGGAAGTACATGCAGACTCCACAAGAACCCATGCAGCCAGGGATTAAACGCAGAACCTTCATGATGTGAAGCACGAGTGCTAACAGCAGCTCCTCACAACCATCTCCTCCATCTCCTCCTCACAACCATCTCCTCCATCTCCTCCTCACAACCATCTCCTCCATCTCCCCCTCACAACCATCTCCATCTCCTCCTCACAACCATCTCCATCTCCTCCTCACAACCATCTCCATCTCCTCCTCACAACCATCTCCATCTCCTCCTCACAACCATCTCCATCTCCATCTCCTCACAACCATCTCCATCTCCTCCTCACAACCATCTGCTCATCACCTTCTCACACCCATCTCCTCCTGCAAAGGAACTCTGTCTTACCTCGTGACAATCCTGGAGGAACCTTTGTAGTGCCCACTGGTCATTGAGACGTCCCAGCCAACACTGAGCCAGCCCTCGGTTCTGACTGCCCCTGGAAACAACAGAAGAGCAGGTCACAGGTCAGGAGTCAGACCGGTGAGGGTAGCATGGGTGGTGGTGCGGGTGTCACAGCCCGATCCCTTCATGAAAACATATTTTAAACAGTTAAAAGCTTGAGCAAGACACAAAGTCGGTTCATTTCAGATTTCAGATGTCGATTGGTGGTTACAGCCATACTGTCAATGGTTACAGCAGGCAAAATCTAATCTACCTCCACAAATAAACCTCGCTTTACCAACTTTACTAACCTTATATGGATAATGAATTATGTATACAACCAATAGATCATTTATTATTCAACGTTTTTCTAAAGTTTCAGATTACTCCATCAATTGGTCCAAATCCTCAACCCTTCCCATACAAAATTCCATTTGGGACGTGGGAATTTACACCCCCCCATCCCCGTCTGCACCAGTCATATCGCCTACCAAGGCATGAGCATTTCTTCGAGGCTGTCAGAGTTAGTCAATCTCAGCTTCACTCCCCTACTTACGACAATAAATGAGAACCTAGCGCTCTCTCTTATTGGCAGAATAAACACTATCAAAATGATGATTCTCCCCAAACTTAGTTATCTCTTCAACATGATTCAAATCAACATCCCGCTATCTCCAGGTTCACATCTTTGGATTCAATTATTTAATTATTCTATTGGAAAAACAAGCCATCTCGCATTAAGTAAAGCACACTACAAACTCACTGCTCCCAATTTCAGTCCCTACTCAAAGGCAAACAAACTACAATATATTCTCAAATGGAGTCACCCTCAAATTGCAGAAACATTTTGGTTAGCAAGCCTTTTGTAACCCATTTCAAATCTCTGATTTACCATTTCTAAGTCACTCAATTAAAATAACACCCCCTTTTCGAATCACTAACAGTATTTCTGACTCTGACAGCCTGGTGGAAATTTTACAGAATTACGAACACTAGCATTGCTCCATCAAATCATAAAATATTTGGAATAACCCAGACTTTCTCATCAATAACAAAACAATTAACTTCAATTTAGGGGCGGAAAAGGGTAGTCCTTCCACTCAAAACACATCATTCAACAAAATAAACTGAACATTTTACAATTTGGTCCAGGAGCATGGCATCGAGAGCAAACAACTTTTGAAATACTGTATCTCCAACTCAAATTGTTGATAAATTTGGTACAAAACCTCCACCATCAACTTAAATTCATCTCCATCAATCTCAGACATAGTCAATATTAATACAACAAAAAAATCGGCTTTCCAAAATTGATCCTACAGTCAGACGAATCAATTTCTCTCCCAACTTCAAAATGGGCAGAAGACTTAGGCATTGCTCTCGATGCCATCTCCTGACACAAATCTGTCAAAGTATATACTCCATGACAGTGTTACTTGTGTAGTTATGCACAAGGTGTAATGATCAGATCCCTTCATGTGAGTAACCTAAAAGCGGTCATAGCCAAGGGTGTTTAGTGTAGAAAGGTCCAGTAATTCTTGTTGAATGTTTTTCCATTACAGTTTTTAATAGCCTATAATTGATAATGGATAACATCTTGTTTGCAAGAAATGAAGACTGTATTGATCTCACAAAGGAGAAAAGAGGACTATTCATTTTTTCTCTCACATCAGCCATTTTTAAAATGGCTGATCTTGGTATTGATTAATATCGGATATCGGCAGATACTCAAACCCCAGAATCAGTATCGGAAGCAAAAAAACTTAATCTCTAGTGGTGATAAGAAAAGGTGCGGCGGGTGTGGTGGTGTTGGGGTTGGTGGTGATAAGGTGGGTCTGATGGTGATCTGGCGGGTGTAGTAGTGGTGATGGCAGTAGGTGAGGTCGATGGGTATGGTGGTAATCCTGGGTGTAGTGACTGAGGTGATGGTGGTGGTCAGTGGATGTGGTGGCGATGGTTGGTATGGTGGTGATGGCAGTAGCTATGGTGGCTGTGGTGGTGATGGTGGTGATGGTGGTGATGTCGATGATACCCATCGACATCACCACCATACCCATCAATGGTATGGTGGTGATGGTAGTGGCTATAATGGCTGTGGTGATGGTGATGGTGGTGGTCGGTGGCTGTGGTGATGGACAGTGGCTATAGATACAGACAGGATCTCTGCAATTGCCTATACTGTATATGATTATGTTTTGAAGCAGTTGAGGGGGAAAACAAAGTGGAGAAAAATCTTAACTTTCTCGAATTATTCAAAAACAACTTTAACAAATGCTGAATTATGAATGTAGTTTTCAACTAAATAAAGATGTAAAGACATGGGGAGGAGCGAAGTGTTTCAACAGCCCATAATTACATAAATATGCTACTTGCTAACGCTAGCTAGCGCTATGACTGCTGCTTTTTTTTGTATCTACAGAACAATCTCCTGTGACAACACATCCACATGGACCCGATTTAGACTTGACTTCATTTGTATGTGGGATGTGGTGGCTGTGGTTGGTGGGTGTGGTGGCTATGGTTATGGTTGGTGGCTGTGGTGATTGTCGCCGGGTTTGGTGATGGTAGGCGAATGTGGTGGCTACGGTCATGGTCGGTGGCTGTGGTGATGGTTGGCGGGTGTGGTGATGGTTGGCGGCTGTAGTGATGGTGATGGTCAGACGATGTGGTGGGTGTGGTGATTGTCCGTGGATGTGGTGGCTGTGGTGATGGTGGTGGGTGTGGTAGCGATGGTGGGTATTGTGGTGATGGCTGTGGCTATAATGGCTGTGGTGATGGTGGTGGTCGGTGGGTGTGGTGGTGATGGTGGGTATTGTGGTCATGGCTGTGGCTATAATGGCTGTTGTGATGTGATGGTTGGCGGGTGTGGTGGCTGTGGTAATGGTGATAGTCAGTGGATGTGGTGGTGTTGTTTGTTGTCCGTGGGTGTGGTGGCGATGGTGGGTATGGTGGTGGCTGTGGTGATGGTGGTGGTGGTCGGTGGCTGTGGTTGCGATGGTGGGTATGGTAGTGATGGCTGTGGTGATGGTGGTGGTCAGTGGCTGTGGTAGGTATGGTGGGTATGGTAGTGATGGCTGTGGTGATGGTGGTGGTCGGTGGCTGTGGAGGATATGGTGGTGATGCCTGTGGTGATGGTGGTGGTCGGTGGCTGTGGTGGGTATGGTGGGTTTCGTGGTGATGCCTGTAGGTATGGTGGTGGCTGTGGGTGATGGGGTTGGTGTTTTGAGGAGCACCTGCTGGCCAGCGTGTGGATGCGCTCCTGGATGCGCTCGCTGTAGATGTTGTTCTGGCTGATCAGACTCTCTCCGGCCTCCATCACTGCTTTGATGCGGTGCAGGTTGAGTTCCATGGTGTTGGTGAAGTCCTTGTGTTTCTTAATGGCCGCCTCCACCGCCTCCACTGTGGCGGGCAGCTCCACGTGCGCCAGCGCTGACTCCTAAACACCGCACAGACATAGGAAATTGCTTTCTACTTTTTGTTGATTCGTTTAGTTTACAAGTATATAGGCTACCTTGATGTACACATGGAATCTGCAATTTTAGACCTAATTATTTCAAGTAGAGATACATTTTCATGCTTTGGTCAATGTTTTGATTTTAACCTTAACAAACTAGCCCTTTACGATTTTATGACGTTTTGCCGACTAGCATGCCAGAGTATGTCAGGAAATCCACACTTTAGTAGCTCCTATCGACTCCAAAGTTTAGTTTTTTTTCATAGGCATTTTTACAAGATCTTATTAATTTATTGAGTTTTGAATTCCAATAATAACGTTTTTCCACTAATAACTACTTTATTAAAAATAACTAAACAAGATCCAAAATTCCTCTGATCAAATCGGTGTATCAAACAATTCCTATTTTTTTCCTCATATTAATGTCAGGAATCTACATCCAAGTTTCCCATTGAAATCTCTACATTTACTTTTTTCCCTATTAACTTGCAGACACGGGAAGAATATAATATAGGTCTTTTTTATAGCCTTTTAAAGCTGCTTCAATGTGATAGTACTTCGAAGTAAGTTTTCTCATATGAAAGGTTTGAGAACCATGGCCTTACCCCTAAACCATCCTCACAGAGTAGGACATCAACGTAAACAGTGGACAAAGCTCCTCCCTCTCTCGGACTCCTACTCCATCTCCTCCTCAAACTTGAACTTTGGTTTTGTGTACCTGGTTGTTGAGGAAGGACTCGGCCTGTTTGACGTCCCTGAGGAACAGGTGGAAGATGTGCGCCTGCACCAGCACATCTCTGCGGCTCTCCCACATCTCCAGCAGTTTGTTCCAGCCTACATCCAGTTTCTGGAGCCACTGCTGTAGCGCGGCCTGAGGCAGCGGTGCCTCCTCAGACTCCAGCAGCTCGTTCATGCTCTGAAGCCGCTCGTAGTCCTCTTCGTACCTGCAACCGCACAGCAAACAACCTTCAACTGACACATCATGAGCTCCTTTACTCCCATTCCCAAACTGCGCAGGCCTACCGTCCCATCTCCTCCTTCAGCGCTGCGTGTTTGTTAATGAGCGTCTCAGCCTCCTGCAGGTCATTAGGCAGCTGCTCCGATGCTGCGGCTGTCTGGGTCTGCACCAACCAGCTCAGGAACGAGTCCAGGTCCTGAGGGACAGACAGAGGCACAGACATGAACGGGGACAGAGGAACAGAGACATGAGTGGGGACAGAGGAACAGAGACATGAGCGTAGAGGACAGAGGAACAGAGACATGAACGGGGACAGAGGAACAGAGACATGAGCGGGGACAGAGGAACAGAGACATGAGCGTAGAGGACAGAGGAACAGAGACATGAGCGGGGAGAAGAGGAACAGACATGAGTGGGGACAGAGGAACAAAGACCTGAGCCGGGACAGAGACATGAGAAGGGACAGAGACATGAGAAGGGACAGAGATGGACCTGGATGAAGCTCTGGAGGCGGCTGGCCACCATCAGAGAGTCCTCGCAGCCCTGCAGCGTCCTCTTGAGCTCCTCCCACTCCACACTCAGCCCGTCAAAGGCCACCAGGACGTCCATTCCCCGTGACGGGTGAGCCGTGGCCAGGTGCTCCGCCTCCTCCTGTAGACAGCGTCATAGAAATCACAGAAATGTAGTTAGCTATCTGAGACTGTTACTTCAAATTAGTACATCTGTTAGCCAATGGCTTCCCGGACACAATATTTTTTTTCCCAGGATGGGAAAGGCCAGTCGCTCCCTGATTGGCCAGTCTCTGATATTAGCAGCCAATGATAAGTGGAGCTCTAACCATGACATCACATTCACGAGACAACGCTACCTTAATCTAATCCAAACTAACCGTGTGGCCGTTTCCGATCGGCAGCGAGCAGGTCTGAACATGGACTAAGAGATAAAGGAAAGAGCCGCACACCAGATTGCTTCCAAAAGCTATATTTAATTGCTTACACCAACAACGAATAGGTCAATTTGAAATTTATAAATTATTTCTATTGGTCAAATTCCAGAAGAATGAGAGACAGAATTTTCTACACATTTTTGAATTACTTTTTTATAAAATCAAAAGTTCACGTACATTTCATTAATATTTGGTTGCATTAACTTTAAACTGTATATTTTGGGTCAAACGTTTTGGATATCCTTCCAAAACCTTCCTCCAAACAGAACTGGTGTAACTGAGCCATATTTGTGGCCATACTGCCTTTTGCTCTGCCCAATCCCGTCAGACCTTGGAAGCTAAGCAGGGAAGGGCCTGGTCAGTACTTGGATGGAAGACCATTGGGGACACCAGGAAGCCTGGCGAATGTAATGAGTGAGTTGTTGGTGGTGGTCGGAGGGGTCCATGGCGCAGACTGGTTGCCTTGCTTCCGTCAGTCTACCCCAGGGCAGCTGTGGCTACAATAGTAGCTTACCACCACCGAATATGAAGTGAATGAATAATGCGATGTAAAGCGTCTCTGAGTGTCCAGGAAAGCGCAAAATGTCCCAGACCCATGTGGCTTTAAAAATCATCCTTTAAATGTTTTAAATATTATTGGACGTGGTCATGACATTTCACATGACATTTCAAAGCCTTGTATCTTTCAAAGACTTTGTTGGATTGGAGCGGACCCAATCAGATGCACGTGCACATTCCCGAGCTGGACCAAAAATGACCCACTAGTGCCCCTCAATGTTTTTTTCTCAAAAAATTCAAATAAAAATAAAAAAACAGGATGATATAAAGTTGTGAAAAAAATCATACAGGCCTTCCCTGTAATAGGGATCAACATATCAAAGAGGCATCACTCTGAGTAATGTATTTTGGGAGAAAAAAAATGGCAAAAATATATTATGACCCCGCCTTAAACACTACAGGAAGTCGCCAATCTTGGCCCGAACCTCAAACCTTCAAAATTGTACCCCTAGAACTTTTGACACCGAAATATCAGTTCACATATCCCACACCCAAGTGGCTTTAATAATCATAATTTAAATTTATGAAATATATTTGGGCATGGTCATGACACTCAGCCCGACACTCAGAGGCCATTTTCCTCAAAATTCAAAGCCTCATATCTTTCACAGACTTTGTTGGATTGGAGCGGACCATATAATACAGCGCACATGCACATTCCTGAGCTGGACCTAATGACGTATAAACTCACTCACTCTCACCAAAAATGCCTTTAAAATATATTTCAAGTGGATTGTAAGTGGCCCACCCATCCTCTGTGAAAATAGCCAGAGTTCTTAAACTGGTTAGCTGGTCTCTGTCAGAGCTGTCAGAGTTTCTCCTCAAATTCATATTCATTCATTCAAATTGTATTCACAAAAGCCACACATTTAAACTCCTACGTCTTTATACTACCCTCTGTCACAGAAAGAAGCTTTGATTTGGACGTTTTAGGCCCCAAATTCAACATTTTTGTGCAATCATAGGAAGTATTGATTGGCTGTTTCCTGTTCGTCTCTCTGTGTGTTCCTCCTACTACATTCGTCTGACAAATATTGTTTCACCCATCGAGGGTGCTGCGGGGCTGGGGCACCCTCTCAAATCTTTGGGCACTTTTACACAACGGCCTGAGACCATAGTGAGGGTTTGGAAACGGACAGACGCACGTTTAGAATCAGGGGATTCTTAACATGGATATCTGCACGCTATTTTGCAAATACACAAGTGCGGGGCATTTCATAAGATCAATATACTTTCGGATCAATCCCGACCCCAACTTTTTTTTTTAAGCTCAAAAGCCGGTGGCATTTCTCACCTGCAGATGGAGCAGTTTGGGCTCCAGCACAGCCAGGGCGCCCTCCATGGTGGACAGGCGGCGCTGCAGAGCCATGACCCCTCCCAGGTCACTGCCCACATACTGCGTGGCATCGATGGCTTTCCTCTTGTCCTGGATGTGGGACTTGATCTCGGCACACTCCAGGAGGTAGTTCTGCAGACGTAGCATTGAGTCCAGCTGGTGCTTCTTCTGCTCTACCAGCTCCACGATGCAGTTCCACCTGTGACCAGCAGAGGGATAAGCACACTGACTAATGGAAATTACAGCTTTCTGTTTAGTTTACCGTTAAATTACTTTGCATTTGACACATCCAGGGAAGTGTCAGGGACACTGTCGTCAAAAAAGATAGTTCTGTATTTGTGATGTAGACTACTATGCACTACTTGGACAAATACACAGAACCAACAAACGGTGCCGCCCTACTATTCATCATGTATGTAATATACTGTGTCTACACGTTATGTTTGAGTGCACAGGGCCCCAGCGTGAGCCCATCTGGTCCCACTGAGAGCTGCACTAAGGCCAAAGTCTCCAATGTTGAGCTTGTACATCCATCCACCGTGTTGATCCATATTCTTAAAGTGAGAGTGTTGTGATTTTTGTAGGTTTTATTGAATAATTTCAAACACATATTTATCCCTATTTTACATGTTTTTGGCTAGAAATCTAAGTGAAGCATCTGTTTTAATAGAGAGGAAAAAAATAGACCATGTGGCCCATGTGGCTGTAGTCAGTGGTTAAAGTGGACTTTGGGACGTGGTGGAACACTAATCTAGAAGACTCAAAATGCTACATTAGCCTGATATATAAAAGGCTGTACAGAGCATGTAACAGACAGTGCTTTATATTACTTTTAACGTATTTATTTTTAAAATAAGTTTTAAACCATTTTACAGAATAACTCTTATTTATGTGTGCGCTCGTTTGAGATACTCCCAGAAAGTTAAAGCAACTGCTAGTCCTCCCCAGGAATTTTTTGATTAATCAGATAAAAATTAATGCAATCTGGTGTATTTTAGGCAAGAATATGTTGTTTAAATCAGGCTTATACAGTTATGAAAATCAGAACTGTCTACATCATGATTATCTTCCTAAAAAAAACAAAAGCAACACTGACTTTTTATATCTGCAATAAGACTACTTTTATTATTCTATTTGATTATTGTTTTTATATGTAGTGACAATATCCTGTGTGTTTCCCTGTGGTCCCAGTCCCTCTGCTGCCTGTGTCAGCTCCGCCCCTGTTCTTCCTCCGTCTGTAGCTGCTCCTCACACTGAGCAGAGAGGAGGAGACACAGGCTCCAGACGACTCGAAAGACTAAACTTTAGCCAGGATTCCTGACTTTTTTTCTTATACACCGGGCAGATTCAGAGGTTCAGATCAGAGGAAAGATTGTGTGAAAAAGTGCATTGTGCTGTAACTGTGTGCTGTAATCGCACGCCTTAACGTGTTTTATCGCCTTTTCTTCATTGGTGATTGCCCCCCCCCCCCCCCCCTACCCAAGGTGCCGGAACTCCGTACCAGACCGCTCCGGCCCACTTTAACCTCTGGCTGTAGTGATGCCATGGGGATGCCATTTTATTTTGCGATAAAAGAGATGAAGGAGGGCATTTTCTACTCATAGGATCTCAGGACAAGCGTTTTTGGGAGCTGTTGCTGCAGTGCTAAGAATCCAAAGATTACTCAGAAGTACAACTGGCTCAAAACACAACTTCAGGTCTGTTTTTGATGAGAGAACAACATTATAATGTGGTGAAAAGCCCTAAAAAGTAAATTTTACACAATACCCCCTTTAAGATATGCTACGACAGACTGACTCTTAAATAGCTAGAGGGTTCAGTGCAAATATTCAGAGACGAGGCGCGAGGGAGTACCTGGAGGTGAGGTGGTCCTGGCAGCCCCGGACCTCGGCAGACGAGGGGTGGCCTCCATCCAAAAGCTGCTGCACCATCTGGCTAACGTCCAGGATCCTCCCCATCAGACTGTTCATCTCCTGGTCCAGGCTCTCAAACCTACACAGCACAGAGATGAGATGATCTGGACAAGTACAGCACTAGGTCCTGGTCTAGGTCCTGGTCCAGCACATGAGCCTGAAGCATATAATTCATTTTTGCGAACATCAGGATGAGTGAAGTAGAACTTATGGTACGGTAACTTGTGAAGTATCCTCGAGAAGGAAACATTTGAAGCAACACCGCTAAGCGCTAGTCACCTGAAGTGTTTGTGTCTAATTTCAAATCAGACATAGTACTGTTTTTAACAGCACGTTTCACTTTTGTTTCCATTAGGGAGCTGCTCACATTCACGCTCAGATTCATGTGTGGGGTAAGTGTACGGAAGCATGTGCAACTTGGGCCCGCAGGACATCTAGAACTACAGCCGTTAAGCTCACTCAGTAAATCATCCCTCAGATCATTTGAGTTCACAATGTTACATTTTCACATGATGCTGTTGAATCACAATTTTACAGCAGTCAAGTATGGGCTTCTCTTGTTTGAGCAAGCAGTGGTTCCTCCCCCCCATACTTCTCATTCAACCCGGAGTCAATAAAAGAGGCAGAGCTCCAGCTATTGCTGCAACCTACAGCCGACAGAGCTGAGGCAGAGAGCTCCGCTATGCTCTCAGACACTGGCCCAGTTCGGTATCAGCCCATGAAGAAATCTCTGGAATGTCCCACTCCGCCACGGGCTTTTACACCCACCTCCACTCATTGCCTCTGAGCTTGGGGAAGAGGAAAGTCTTCCTCACCTGTGGGCCACCACCTCCACGTCCTCCAGTCGCTCAGGGACCTCCATCTTGTCCAGCCACTGCTCTTTCTCATCGATCCACAGCTCACAGGCATTGACCTCACTGAACATGTGGTACACGGCCAGAGCATCCAGGAGCCACTGCTGCCGCAGGACAGCCACCTCCACCACCTCAGTGTAGAGCTGCTCCAAGTCAGTCACCCGCACCTGCACCTCCTGCAAGCACAGTAGGGTCAGCCTGACCTCAACCCCAACTAGCTAAAAATCTGCACTTCGACTGCTGATTGAAAAATCAATACTTTGTCCTGCCGTGCCTCACCTTAAAGTGATAATCTGTAAGTTTAAATATTTCACAAATTTAATATAATGTGTAGAATTGACCGCCTGGGTCTCAAATTTAAGGTAATGTAAGCTAAAGCTCCTCCCTTTGCTGATTTCAGCAACTGATCAGAATCTGCGGGATACTAATTTGACCGATGAGACAAGCTTTTCCTGTGAACCGGCCTGCCAGGTCCAATCAGGGGAGAAGGGGGAGAAGGCCTTTACTTTCAGATTTCACTCTATCTCCCTTTACTTTGCAAACTTACAGACTATCACTTTAAAGCATTAAAGAGTCATACTTACCTCCTGCTCGCGGTACTGCAGGGGGAGCGCCACCATGTGCTTGCGCAGAGTCACTACATGCATGCGATGTTTCTCCACCGCTTCAGTTACACCTTTGTGCTTCTTCAGCAGAGACTGTGTGGAGTATTCGTCATGCCCAAAGTCCTCGCTGGAGACCAGGCGGTAGGCATCCTGCAGCCAGGCCACCTGGTCATCCATCTCAGTGGAGAACTGGAAGAAGTTGAGCGCCTCCTGCAGGTGGCCCAAGCGTTGTGCAGCCTGCTCCTCCAGATGTTTCCACTCCTCCTTTACCTCCAGGATATGCTCTTGGATCCCCACCGCCAGCAGGCTCTGCTCACCAAGGAGCTGCTTCCCCTGCTTCATGGTGCTCTGTAACGGAGTAACGGAACAATGTTCACAGCAGCGTGACCTCAGCTATCCCTCTGAGCAATGTGTGTGTTTTGGGAAGTAGTGTCGGGACACATTTAGAACCAGTGTTGTGATTAAAAGTGTACAACTATCTGCAGTACGTGTGCTATATTGTGCTATATTTTTTGTATTTTTGGTGTTGTTTGTTTATGATGTCACTGTCTCTTTGGACCTCGAATCCGTAATAAAGTTGAATTGAATATATGTTCCACAGACCTGCAGCAGTGAGCGGTGGGCCAGAAGCTCTCCGGCCAGCCCCTTGTGCTTCTGCAGCAGCCTTAATACACTGGTCAGGTCTTTGCCGAACCCCTGTGCGGCCAGGATAGAACTCTTCTCCTTGATCCAAGCTTCAGACTCCTCCAGTTCCTGCAACACCCGCTATCTCAATCAGCACCACTGCATTCACTCCAAGGCCACACACATAGAAGTCATGTGTATCACCTGGAAGAAGGCCCAGACCTTCCTGGACTCCTCTATCTCCTCGCGTCTTTTGGAGGCCAGCTGCTTGAGCTCGTCCAGGCAGGAGGACACGTGACTGACACGGTTACAGATGACCTGAGGGTCACACGGCTGGTAGCCTACACAGCAACACAGTGTACGTCAGAGTCCTGCATTCAACTGTAAAAGGCTTTGCTTTGATATGGATATGTTGTGAAAATACTCTGATAACCAGGTGGTTAGTGGTCGGATACAATGGCACAGTTTACCAGGGAGCCCACTGCGCCTTGAAGCACCCGAGAGGGCCATCGGTATAATCACTATAATCCCTGGAGGAAGCTAAGACAAGCTTGTTTAAGATAAAGCTCTAGGCTACACTAGCCCTTAAAGAAAACACCTGATCACACATAAACAATGTGTAAAAGTGCACAGGGGCAGTTGGGGGTTGGTTTATTCGTTCAGATAAAGGGGGACTGGATCGGGCTCAGACACAACCTAAACGGATGTGGGACTTGTTGGGCCCAATCTTTTGGGTTGGCTTTTTGCAGGATTACTGAAATTTGGGAATAAAACACAGACTTTTGGTATGTTTTTGTTAGTTGTTTGGCTGGGGCTCCCTCTGAAGGCAGCATTAAACTGATGCTGATAATCTTCAATGAAGGTAGTTGAGTCGTCTTCTGTACTCTGTAGTTGAAGTGTGGTTTCCTGTGTGGTTCCCCGGCGCTACAGACTGGGACAAATATCGACTGCAGCGCAATGTGCTGCTGCTGAGAAGGTGATTGGCTGTGAGCTCCCATCTCTCCAAGACCTGTTCAACTCCAGGAGGTGTGTGGGTCGGATCACAGCTAACCCTTTGGACCTTGGACACGGACTATTCACCCCTCAGGCAGGAGTCTACAATCAATCAAGACCCATAGATCCCGCCACTTGAACAGTTGTTCCGACTTTATCAGGCTCGTGAACAAAAAACAAGACCCATAACGTAGGCACAGACTCATGGATGTTCTGCCCTGTTGCACTGTGTGGTGTGTCCACACTTACTGTAGATCAGCTGCTATCACTTTTTTTTACCTACACACTTCTGTAAATACAATCCCGCTGTTGTTCTATGTCAATTGTTGTTGTCTTACCATATTTTACCTCTTATTATTGATCTTATTTATATAGTATTCTTAGGCATGCCCCCTACAGCCTTACAGTTTAAAGTTTTATAGCTTATTTTTATCTAGATTCTGTGTTATACGTTTTATGTCGCACGTCAGCACAGAGAAAAAAAATAGTTTGTGAAACTGTTCTCAAACCACGGCAATAAAAAACTATTCTGATTCTGATTCTGAAGTCTCGAACGTGTTACCTCTCATCCAAAAGGTTTCGTCAGCGAACTAGGGTTCAGCTCAGCCCGCAGCTAAAGAAGAACGTTGGTTTGAATGAGGAGTGAAAGAAGCTATTTTTGTCAAGAAAGAAAATCCCTCCATAGAACCCGGAATGGTGGTCTCGGATTAAATCTTTCTCCACTTTATGCTAATCTCCTTCGCAGACAGCCGATAGGGCACTCCCAGTCCAATGAGGAGGCGCCTCAGCCATCAACAGAGCAATACGCAGGTAATTAGCCGTGATGCAGGTCATTAGAGACGCTCTTCTTCAGGTGTCGACCCACAGGTGAGAGTAGCTGTTAGTTGAGGGGAGGAGCCGGGCCAAAAGCAACTCCTCCTTGTGGTCTTTATCTAGTCTGCGGGCTGAGCTGAACCTTAGTTCGCTGACGAAGCCTTTTGGATGAGAGGCAAAATGTTCAAGACTTCAACTACAGAGTACAGAAGATGACTCAAGTATCTTCATTGAACATGGACAACTCCTGTACGACTGAGAGCCTACAGAGACATGATGCTGATAATAAACACAAAAAAAAACAGTTTGACAGCAACAAAACCCTCTTGTCAAGAACACCATGACACGCAGCAGAGTGCATTATAACCGTGTAGTGCACGGCTCCGGGTTGTTTAATCAGCTTGTACCATAGTCCCACACACAGAACATTTTATAACAAATGTTGTTTTCATTTACTAAACTCGCTAGATATGCCGGTCACTGTCTGAATGCTCGACAGAGTGAGCCATTCTCTCGCTGCTGTGAGGATCTCAGTCAGGCTCAACAAAACAACATCAGCACACGCTGCAGAATCACAACACAACAGGACTAACCCGGCACTTTTCCATGGAAGTAAACACCGATTTGCGGCACTCGTGGGCAGGAGTTATTTCACTTTTACGCTGTTTAACCTGAAGCTAGCTAGCTAGTTAGCAACCTGTAGCTCAACAAGCTCAACTGTTTATGGAAACAGCTGCGGTGGAGTCGCTCACACCTCGGCCACAATGACTTCATTAATCCAGCCAAATATGCTTAAATACAGTCTGTAAATGATGATTAGTGCCTTAACCGTTTTCAATAGAAATGTAAAGCTCATATTTTATTAACAGTAGCTAACCTAGCTGCTCACTCTCCTCTACTTCCCTTTTATCAAAAGTTTTGTTTTGACCAAAAACGTTGAAATTAACACAAAATCCATCTCATACGTTCCTGTCACTAATTACGCGTTTATCTGAATCAGTGGTGTCATGCGTTGCTATAGCGATGCCTGCAGCGGAGTGATATCCCAGTGAAAATAATGCACGCCTGTTAGCACCCACCAGCCAATCAGAATTGTGTATTCACCCAGACTATGGTATAAAACATGTTTAAATACTCCAAAAATCAATTCAAAATGAGGAGAAGGGAGGTCTGAAACAGCAGTGGGAGGGACAAGAGGAAGCTCCGCGCTCAGACCTTCGATGGTGGTGAACTTGAGTGCGACGCTGTTGAGGGTCTCCACTCTCTCGGCCTGGACGCCGATGTCCGCCTCCTGCAGACTGTGCTTCTGCAGCAGGTCATCCACCTCCAGAAGGTGCTTCCCCAGATCTTTGGACAGCAGCAGTACCTGGACAGACAAGGGACCGGTCTCAGTGCCACATGCAGGCGCGTATCAGCCCGGTTTGACAAGGCCAGGGCCAAACCGGTCTGACACTTTGTAGGCCTTGTCTCATCACGGCTTACACAAGTTTGAATGAGATCTGTACAGCATGCTCCTCTGTGCGGGCGCCGCCTACAACAATTGCGTGTGTGTGTGTGTGTGTGGTGGATACAGAAGTGTGTGCGGGATAGAGGCGGTACGTGCACGTAGATCGTGGTGTGTGCAGTCGGGTCGCGCGATGTGGAACGACTGCTTAAAAGGCTCTCGCAATATCCAAGGCCTTGGTGACTGACTGCGTTTAACACATTGAGTGCATGCTGTTTTTGCTAGCTGTGGAGTGCCAGCAATCCAGATTTGGAGCACCAGAGCATGTTCTATGTTATAGCTCTGGACACATGCTATGGTGGCTCGTTTGAAAGGCGAGACTCAAAGCTCTCAGTTAGTGGCTCAGTTCCTGAGAAATCCTAAGCTAAACAGGCTAGTTTTGATCAAAATCACTGTTTTTTTTTTTTCTAGAACCGGAAATATCGCGTGTTTTATGAAACATGCGCCATTGAGCCTTTTAGATTTGGGTAAAGCCAAACCGGAGAAAATGTGATAGGTTCAGAAAACTAAGTCAGATACTTTAAATTTACACATTTGTTTCCATTGTACAGTAATAGAGGATTTGGGGAATATGAAAAGAACTGAAATAGGAGTTGTTGTTTTTAGTTGTATCATCAGAGATCTGTGCGTATCTTCTGTCTCGGCTGAGCGGGGAAAAGTGGGCGGAGCAGACATGCAGGCACAGCGGACAGGAGCTGTGGTTCAGCACTCAGACACTCCGAGACACTGCAGTGGCTGTAGCCTCTGAGTCCACACAAGTTTGATAAAACACTGCCCAGAACGAGCTTTTCTGCGGAAATGAGCTTCTGCTCCCGGTTCAGCAACGTGACTCCTAAAAGTCTGTGTGGAAAAGAAAGAACGTCACGAATGCACCACATCACAAGAGAAAAGAAGCGTCTAAATGCACACACAGCTAATCAGATAAAAGTCAAATAAGGTCACCACCACAAATGAGTCTAAATGCCCAGATGAAATGTCTAGATCGTGACTTTTCACAAGTTGTTGATCTGTGTTTATTTCAGTTCTGTTCATCACAAAGCTCCCCAAATCACACATATGGAGTATTAGAGTGTCTAGTTTCTGGCACTCAATGTGTTAATATAACAGCCTAAAAAATCTTTCAAAGTTTTTTTTTTTAATCAAAAGTAATACAATTTAACTAAAATGATAAAATATTGCACTAATGTTGTTAATTGCAATAAGACAGTTATGGAATGTTGCACTCGTTTCTCACATAGTGCAGCTCTGCTTTCAAAGTGGGATCAGTTCTGATTATTATTGTATTCATTGGTTTGTTTGAAGGTTGTCCCAAAGTCCCCTTAGGGAAATTAATCAGAGAATTTAATTATGTAAAGCTGTTTTTACTTTGGTGAGTGGTTCGTTGATGTAAACCTGGGCCTCACCTGCGTGTCCTCCATCCAGTCGATCATGTAGACCATGTCCTGGAAGGTCTTCTGCAAAGCTAGGTTTTTCTCCAGCCGGGACCTGCGCGCCGCTACCAGCTCCTTCAGAAGGCTCCACTGGCCCAGGATGTTCTCTTTACGGGCCAGGATGCGCCGGATGTCGTAGTAGCTCTCGGTCTCCATCTCGGCAGAGAGCTCCACCACCACACTAATGCGCTCCTCGTAGGACGCGATGTCTGCCTCGATGGCCTCGTGCTTCTTCATAGCAGCCTCCACAGCTGGCAGGTCGTAGCCAAAGTTGTCCTGTTGAAGAACGGGTGAGCATCAGCTACAGTTTTCCCTTTTGTACCTCTTCAAGTATCTCTGACTTAAGTATTTTAGGAGTATCCTTCCCTGCCGTGTGAGAGCCTCAGGACCAAAAGCTTCATGTTGATATATGGCTACATTTTAAATACAGTAGTTCAGCCTTTTTCACTCAAGTCAAATCTTGACTCTCTAACCAGACAAATCTCCAGGCGCTCCCTGCAATCCCAGGTTCAGCCTGTCTCACTGTGACACCAGTCACAGGTTCTCGTTCAGCCTGTCTCACTGTGACACCAGTCGCTGGTTCAGCCTGTCTCACTGTGACACCAGTCGCAGGTTCAGCCTGTCTCACTGTGACACCAGTCGCTGGTTCTCGTTCAGCCTGTCTCACTGTGACACCAGTCGCAGGTTCTCGTTCAGCCTGTCTCACTGTGACACCAGTCGCAGGTTCAGCCTGTCTCACTGTGACACCAGTCGCTGGTTCAGCCTGTCTCACTGTGACACCAGTCGCAGGTTCAGCCTGTCTCACTGTGACACCAGTCGCTGGTTCAGCCTGTCTCACAGTGACACCAGTCACAGGTTCTCGTTCAGCCTGTCTCACTGTGACACCAGTCGCAGGTTCTCGTTCAGCCTGTCTCACTGTGACACCAGTCGCTGGTTCAGCCTGTCTCACTGTGACACCAGTCGCTGGTTCAGCCTGTCTCACTGTGACACCAGTCGCAGGTTCTCGTTCAGCCTGTCTCACTGTGACACCAGTCACTGGTTCTCGTTCAGCCTGTCTCACTGTGACACCAGTCGCAGGTTCTCGTTTAGCCTGTCTCACTGTGACACCAGTCGCAGGTTCAGCCTGTCTCACTGTGACACCAGTCGCAGGTTCTCGTTCAGCCTGTCTCACTGTGACACCAGTCGCTGGTTCTCGTTCAGCCTGTCTCACTGTGACACCAGTCGCTGGTTCTCGTTCAGCCTGTCTCACTGTGACACCAGTCGCAGGTTCTCGTTCAGCCTGTCTCACTGTGACACCAGTCGCTGGTTCTCGTTCAGCCTGTCTCACTGTGACACCAGTCGCTAGTTCTCGTTCAGCCTGTCTCACTGTGACACCAGTCGCTGGTTCTCGTTCAGCCTGTCTCACTGTGACACCAGTCGCTGGTTCTCGTTCAGCCTGTCTCACTGTGACACCAGTCGCTAGTTCTCGTTCAGCCTGTCTCACTGTGACACCAGTCGCTGGTTCTCGTTCAGCCTGTCTCACTGTGACACCAGTCGCTGGTTCTCGTTCAGCCTGTCTCACTGTGACACCAGTCGCTAGTTCTCGTTCAGCCTGTCTCACTGTGACACCAGTCGCTGGTTCTCGTTCAGCCTGTCTCACTGTGACACCAGTCACAGGTTCTCGTTCAGCCTGTCTCACTGTGACACCAGTCGCTGGTTCTCGTTCAGCCTGTCTCACTGTGACACCAGTCGCTGGTTCAGCCTGTCTCACCTGTGACACCAGTCGCTGGTTCTCGTTCAGCCAGGCCTGTCTCATTGTGGTCTTGTGGTCAAAGCGCTGAGCCAATAACTCCAGTTTCTCCTGACGAATCAGCTCTTTGCGTAGAGCCACGCCCCTTTCATGCTCCGCCTTCTCCAGTCTCTCCCAGGCCTGCACACGCCACAACAATTTATTTGTTTGCCTTCAATACTGACCTATCTGTACATAATAGAGAATACAATATTGACCAATAAGAAAGCAGTTATGGCTGACCTTGTTGATGTCGGCAAGCAGCTTGCCGTCCTGGGGCACGTAGGGCTTCTGGTTGTTGGCACGCAGTTTGCTCTGTATAGTGAATAGTAGCACCTCCAGGTTTCCCTTCTCCTGGAACCTACAGAGGATTATATTGCATGTGTACAGCACTTCGGGCAGCGTTTTAATTGTGTTTAATTTTTTTTTCATTACAGTTAGTCTACAGTAGATTCAGGTTCCACATTTTGTCTGTTAGGAGATTTTATACACTGGTTTGCTGTGGATGAGGAGCAGGACCTACTTGCTGGGTTTCTCCACAGTGCAGTAGCTGGTGAAGGCCTGCAGCTGCTGTTGAACTCCGCTCAGGGAGTTGGCAAACTTCTGGTTACTGATGACAGAGATGGTCTTCTCGATCCAGTCCAGCAGCTCAGAGGCCAGCGCTTCATACCGCTTTATGACATTCTCCGCCTCAATGCACTTGTCCAGGACCTGCCACAAAGGAGCAGCACGTCAACAACACACTTCGCAGTCCTCAAAGTCCTGGAAGAGTAGAGCGCAGCACTGAGATCCAGTGGACGGGGAAGTGCTTCTTTACTTTCAAAGTAACTTTTTGACAGCATAACTCCAGACAGACACGTACCTTCCCCACACGCTTGCCCTCCACGATCAGAGCCTTCATCTTGGAGAAGTAATGGTAGTAGGAGACCACATATGTGATGATGGACTTCTCATCTGGGTTCTCTGTGTTCACATCTGCAGGACGGAAGAACAGAGGAACCTCTCATTAGGAGGATGGAGAGAAACAGGGTATTTGTAGCTGTCTTTTTAGATCCAGCCAGACCAAGGCAAAAACAGCTGAATCAAATCACTACGATAGAAAGAACATTGTGTCTAATCTTTGGTTTCTGCTTTCATAACTGTGTAGCACCAAAGCATACGTTTCCTGTTCAATCTTACAAGGATCAATAAAAGTGCTTGTGGTTGGCAAAAACCTTTCGACAAACAGTTATACAGCTGTTCGGTTCATAATACTGATGGGACATGATAGATTTTTGTGAAAATTGTGAAAATTAGAAGAATATACGAAGCACATCAGTTGCTACAGGAGGGAAAATCTTAGTGTCCCAAAATAAAAAGATAATTCCCACACACTACACCAACACACAGTGTTTTTGAATGAAATCAACTTTTGGTCCCAAGCTTTTCATCAGGCAAATTGCCAGATGAAGGTCTCGGATTATAACTATTTTTGCAAATTAGGAATAAATAAAAATAATAATATTACATTGCTTTGATATAGCGCTTTTCTGGACACTCAGAGACACTTTACCTTGCATTATTCATTCACACCATACTTGGTGGTGGCAAGCTACTATTGTAGCCACAGCTGCCCTGGGGTAGACTGATGGAAGCGAGGCAACCAATGTGCGCCATCGCCCCCCTCCAACCACCACCAGCCACTCACTCACACACTGCATTCACCAGGCATCCTGATGTTACCAAACGGTCTCCTGTCAGTACTGCCAGGCCCTTCCCTGCTGAGCTTCCCAGGTCTGACGGGATCAGGCATAGTGGTATGGCCTCAAAAATTATTGTTTTTTTATTTGTGAAATATCCAACAATGGATACTCTATGCCCCTCATTTACACGAAAACACAAACAAACATGGCCACTGCCAATTAAACAAGGCTTTCATTAAATGACACATGTTATGTTAATGAACTGCCGGTAACTAACCATGCCAGCCTTTTGCAAATGGTGCACACTCTTTATCTGTGACTCCTGTTCTACACAGAGGTTTCAGTGTCTGGCAGATGAACAATATGAGAAGCTGGGGAAGGCGCTTTAAGAAATAACAAGCCTATAGACCTTTCTAACCAGGAGCCATTAGTTTCAGGTTGAACTCGTCTTCTCAGGGAGAAGAACCCAGCTCTCAGGAGTGAGACTTCAGAACTGATGAAGCCAGTTGGATGAGAGGTGAAATGTCAACTAAAACACCACATCAAAATGACAACCTTTAAAAACCTGTTTTCTTTAGTTTTTTTCCCGGGATGCATCCTCCATGACCAACGGAAGAGAGCAGTTTCTGGAGGTCCATACCTTCTGGATCCAGCAGCTTGGTGAGGCCCAGGTGTTGCTCTGCGATGGTGAAAGCCTGCTGCAAGTTGTGAGTGGCATTGGAGCGGGTCAGTTTGTGGAAGTCCATCAGGTCTGGTCTGAGGGACACAGGTACAGAGGAACAGGTTTCAGAGGTGTTGATGTAGCAGTTGGTTTTAAGCCCATTTTGTAACACCAGGTCATGAAGATACATATTATAAGATACTGAATAACCAGGTGATTCCATTCATGGGCACAGGCCTATTCAGAAGATGATCATGGGGATAGAGGACGCACCTGTGTCTGTGGATGAGGGCATTGAAGGCCAGTCCGTCTCTCCAACACGTGGTGAAGTTCTGGATGTTCACCTCGGGATACCTGGGAGCACAGAACATGCAAGGTTTACTGTCTTAACTCATAAACATCAATCCAAATATTCCATTTCATTCATGATCAGTTTTCTGCACACATTTGGAATGACAGACAAATCTCCACAGCACTAAAGTGGTTCAAGCTTGTTCTAGCAGGCCAGCAAACTGTAGCAAAGGTGGGAACACATTTGTTGTGTAGTTTAGTTTAGTTTACTTGAGCAACAGATGCATACAGGTATAGTATATAACATACAGATTTTTTTCACAACATAAGAGGCATTAGTGCTGCTCAAAGGGAGTAGGAAGAAGT
The DNA here is from genome assembly GCF_951799975.1 of Gobius niger. NCBI lineage: Eukaryota > Metazoa > Chordata > Actinopteri > Gobiiformes > Gobiidae > Gobius > Gobius niger. Next base: position 34,393,466 of record NC_136852.1, on the reverse strand, counting down.
TAGTTATAACTTATAAGGCCCTCCCCCTCCTTTCAGACTTACACAACTTAAACTACTGCTCACGGCACAATCATTTTTAATGTATAATTAGGCTTTAACCATGAGATCTATGTGGCAATTCCAGTCTGTGGAATAGTAGCAAATAAAATCAACAAACAGCTCCTCTTAGTAATCCCAAACAGTAAAGTAACTAGTTCATAACATTCTTGTGTTGCCCTTGCACAAGGTTGAAGGTGCACATGCTGGACATCCCATAATGAATCCTGATCCATTACATACTTCTCATAATCGGATCAAAATAACAAAGACAATTCATAGTTCAGGAACAGATGATAAATGTACAAGAGTTTTGCATACTTTTCCAGTATTTGCTTTCTGTACATTATTTTAAATTGTCCTACAGTTGAATGCATTTTTAAATTCTCTTCTAAGGTGTTCCAGAGGTCCACTCCACTTCGTGTGACAGACATACTTTCTTGTGTTGTGCGGGAATACTTTTTGTTAAAGGGGGGTATTATGCAAAATCAACTTTTTCAAGCTTTACATCATGTTATTATGTCATTCCCTCATTAAAAACATGGCTGAAGTGTTGCCTTGGCACATTCACGTATTTTTGAGTAATCTGTAAAAACTCTGATGGCGGCCATTTTAGGGATAGGTTTGCCTGAGTCCTCCTAGGAACGCCCCCACCTCCTGGAGACGCCTCCGAGCTTTCGTCACCAGCCGAGTAACCAACCACTGCTCCTCAGCAGAACCCCCTCCCCACTGATGCCACAGACAGCGTGTGGAGGGGGCGTGTCGGAAAGGCTCAGAGGTTCTTAAAGAGACAGAGGCCTATTTCAAGCCATTCACTAAAGGCATTTTGAGAGAGACATTTTATACAAGGCAGTTATTTACTGCATTTACAGACCAACAGAAGGTTTGGTCATCATTGTAGTGTGCCATAGACTGGTGCTATGTGATTGAAAAAAGCATAATACCCCCTTTTTAAGACTAATTTTCCTTCTTAGGTTATAACCCCCATCACGGTCTGAAACTAAACTGTTTTTGGCTTTGAAAACCATCTGCGACTGTACAAATAGTGGGTTGGTGTGCTCCCTATATCCAACTTTGTGGATAATTCCTAAGGCCTTATTTTGTAATTTATACTGTTAATCATAAAACCTTACTCTCCAAGCTTTCTAATTTCAACTTTTCAGATAATGCGATAAAGTGGGTAGCATCTTATCATTACCACCGATCACAAACTGTCCGTATTGGCAGCTATCAGTCTCTAAACCCCTTCATTTGTCCACTGGAGTGCCCCAAGGGTCAATCCTGGGCCTTCTTCTGTTCTGCATGTATATTAATGACCTACCGCTTGTGTGCCCAGAAGTAAATATTCAAATGTACGCAGACGATACAGTTCTATACATACATGGGCCATCAAAAACAGCAGTGGCAACTAAACTCACAAACGCTATGGTTAAGGTCAGTGAGTGGCTAAATCAGAGTAGCCTTCAGTTAAATGTCTCCAAGACAGTCGGTATGTTTTTTACCAAAAACTACCAACTCCACTGCAAATCCGGACATTGTAATATCTGGTAAAAAACTTCAAATAGTTACAGAATTTAAGTATCTCGGTATTATCATAGACTCCAAACTCAACTTTAATACTCATGTCACCAAAACTGTCAAGAAAGTAAAATTTAATTTAGCCAATTTTCGATTTATCAGAAACTCAACGTCCACCCGAGCAGCCAAAATGTTATGCATTCAATGATCTTCTCGCACATGACTTACTGCCTCAGCAGCTGGTCCCAGGCCAACCACACCACTATGAAACCAATACAGTCCCTATACAAACAACACTTAAAGTTCTGGATAAGAAACCACGTCATTTTCATCACTGCAATATTCTGTCAAAATACAATTTATTAACTTGGGAAAATCTTATCAAGTTCACAAATATGTGTTTAGCAAATAAAATCCTTCATGGCCTGGCTCCTCCACCGCTTAGTGAATGTCTGAGTGTAAGGTCTGACACCAGTCGCCTCAGGAACATCCAGAGGAGACTGTGTCACTCAGGAAAACTGCGTTTAGTCAGTCAGCCTTCTCTTTTAAAGCTTCAAAAGATTGGAACAACATCCCAACAACAATCAGAGAAATCAATAGTTATAACATGTTCCGTTTATCATTAAAACGTTGGCTCCTTAGCAAACAAACATGCCTTGAGTCGTCTTGCGTGTCCTTCTTATCTAATCTCAATAATGCTACATTTTAATGATTACTTTCTTTTTTACACCTTCTATTATAACTGACTAATGTTATTGACTGTATCTTTTAATCTGTATTGACTGTATCTTTGATCTAACTGACTCTAGTTGTTCATGAACTCCTGCTTGTGCTTCCTCATGTTGCCTCCTGCATCCTCACTTAAGCTCTGTCGCGCATGGACTCTGTGTTGCATGTTTGTTTTGGTGCGTTATTCCTGCTGCTGCTGCAAATGTGATGTTTATTGTATTTTTCCATGTGATATTTTTTGTGATAACTTGTTTTACCCATTTCCAGGGTGCCTACAGTACATCTGGCCGAGGACTACAGATGAAAACTAGCCTTTTGGCTAACTCTGGCATATTTTACAGTTGAGCTGTTATGTTAATATGCACTGTCCTTGCAAAAATAAATAAATATAAAACATCTGTATTGCTTTTATACGCGTTCCCCCAGATATCCACGCAGTAGGTCAGGTAAGGTAGTACGACAGAACTGTACATGATATGTAATGATTGCCCATTAAAGACACATTTTTTGCCATTTTGGCTCTGATCTTAGCAATATGGGTTTTCCAGCTCAACTTGTGATCAAGAGTTACTCTCAGAAAGGTGTGCTCACAGACTCTTTCAATGATATTATCATCAATTTTTAGTTGGATCTCCGCTTCTATGTGTCGATTTGTGAACACCATAAATTTTGTTTTTAATACATTCAAAGATCATTTATTTTTATCAGACCAGTCCTTTAGCTTAGATAGACAATTCTTCTGTAAGTTCAATCACAAGTTGTTGCAAGTTCGTGCCTGACGCTATTAATGTTGTGTCGTCGGCAAAAAGGATAAACCTAAATATCTCTGAGGCCGAGTACACATCATTAATATACAATAAAAAAAAGTTTGGGGCCCAGAATTGATCCCTGGGGTACTCCACAACATATAGTTTTGCATGATGATTTGTATTGGCCCATTTGTACAAATTGTTTCCTGTTGGTTAGGTATTCTAACCAATTTAGGGCAAGTGCCCGATTCCATTTTTTCCTTTCCAAAATTTTTGAGAATTGAGTTAGAAATTGGTCTATAATTAGACAATTGGGATTTATCTCCACTTTTGTAAATAGGTACTACTTTTGCGGTTTTCATGTGATCGGGGAATACACCAGTAGAAAAGGATAAGTTGTATATATGTGATAAAGGCTTGGCTATCACATTTATCACTTTTTTAATAACAGAGATATTTAGATTGTTACAGTCAGTTGTTTCTTTGTTTTACCAACTATATCTATAATTTCTTTAGGATTAGTGGCTGAGAGAAAAAAGGAGTTTACATTTTCAGATGTTTCGTCACCGTTAGTCTCCATCTGTGGAGGTACTGTCGATGCTGCCAACTGAGGTCCCACATTTACAAAATATTCATTACATTTATGTACAGTTTCTTCAATCTCCTGAGGACATTTCTTGTGTGTTGTAAAATGATCAAGACCCATTGGCTTTTTTCCCTCTGGATGACACTGTTTATAATCTTCCAGAGACCCTTAATGTTATTTTTGGTCTTGTCCAGTAAGAATCTGTAATGCATTTTTCTAGAGATTCTTATAATTTTTCTCAATTTATGTTTGCATGTTTTATACTTGTATTCTGCTTCCTCTGTGCGCTCCTTTAAGAACAATCTATAGGGAAGATTTTTCCTTTTACAAGCATTTAGTATCCCCTTTGTCATCCATGATGCACTTTTAGCTTTTTCTGGGTATACTTATAACAATGTAGATTGTAACTCGTTTTAGATGTTTCTATGAACATACTGTAAGCTGCATTTACATCGGTTGCTTCTAGGATGGATTTCCAATCTTGGTCACATAGATTTTGCTGAAGAGCATTCAAGGATTCTTCAGTCTGTAATCTAGAATATATCAGGCTATTTAGTTTTACATCATTTATATTTTGTCTTTCATTCAGATTGAACACAGCAAACACAGGTAAATGGTCACTTATATCTCATCTAAAATGTTTGTTCCAATCCAATCCAATCCAACTTTATTTATAATGCACTTTAAAAACAACATAGTTGACCAAAGTGTAGAACACTACAGCAAAAGGTCACAGTAAAAATTTAGAGCACATAGGTAAAAAGAATACAAGGAATACAGGCAAAAAAGATAAAAATACAAAAGAGTCTTAACTCAATTAAAAGCTACAGTAAACAGATAAGTATGTTGTCTATTAATGTTGCACTATGCAATGTTATTCTTGACGGTTTTGTGATTGTATAATGAATTAAGAACGTTTTCTGTAGGTTTGTGGTAACTAGCTTTCAGCAGGTCTATGTTAAAATCTCCGCAGATCACAACATCTTTTTTTGCTATGTTTGCATATAGCTGTTCAATATGACCGGTAAATGTATCAATATTTGAACCTGGGGTTCTGTAGATGCAGCTTACCAGTATGTTTTTCCTATATAACCTCACCTGCAAGCTTGTGCTGCTCCCGCCGATCTGTTTGACTTCTCAACTACCAGTGGTATAAGCCAATCAGATGACAGTTTTGCCGTGAGTGGGCCAATAACAGCAAGCACTTTTATGGATACTAATAAACAACCCGGCAACAACGGATGCTGCTACAGTCTTACAAACTGGTCCTTTGGAACTAATACATAGACATTTGGAAAGATGAAGTAGATGTAAAATAGATTGGTATTATTGACAGAATCTCATTATGTATTGAATTTGCCGTTTAGGTTTTATGAGACTTGGCTGTGAGTGGCTAAAACCAGGTGCGCTTGATGCAATCAGCAGCAAATGCTCCAATAGTTTGTCCTCTCCCCAAACGATTTCAACCGAAGCGATCCAGATTGATATGCATTTGTGCAACTATTATTGGCACTGTAATATCAGTCTGGCTCTTGCGGTTATAGAAACGTCCTTCACACACATCCTCACAAGCAAGCAGTTCAAGTCAAGTCCATGTCCTCTCCTTTCCTCTGTAGCAGGTGAGACATAACAGCTCAGTGTGTGTTATATGAAAGGAAACCGTTTACATAATAAAACACAGAGAAGCTGCATCAACTCTTCTAAAGTCACAAGGGTCAAGTCCAAGTCAAGTCCCTGAGTCATTTCAGCGAGTCCTAAGTCATCAGTCAATATGCAGGTCCACACACAGGTCTGTAGTGGGACCTTTTAGACTCCCCCGGGGGTCCTCATCAGACACTACTGCAGGAGTTTCTTAAATGCTGCACTAATTATGAACAATTCTCATCCCTATGATAGGAAGGCCATGTAGTTGGTACTCACCCTGCAGTCTTCATCTGGCACCACAGCAGCAGAGCGTCTTTGGCTGAGCGCGTCTCCCTGTTGTCCTCTGTGGCGATGCGGATCACCTGGATCTAAGCACAGCCTCAGTGTTAGAACAAGGTTTGTCCCACTAAACGGTCAACTACAGACCGGTCCTTTGGACCTGATACACACATTTGGAAAGATAGATGTAAAATACATTATGTTTAACGAGAGGTATTCTGTTATTCATTTATGAAACGGTCTCGGTCTACCCCTCCTCCATTTTTATGTTTCACTGCAGTCCTCTGTCCTCCTGCTGACAGAGCACTCACTACAACTGCAGCCACAAGAGGACTGCCCTCCACTGACCACTCAGCCTGGCACTGCAGACAGCAGACAGAATCAGCACAAAAACTGGGAGGGCAGAATATTAATGCTACAGTCCAAATAAACACACTTAAACCCATAAAGTCCACTGCTAAAGCAGCAATGTCATGGGGCAGTTTCTCCCGATGGGAGAATGAAATGTCCTCAAAAAATGTCCAAATGAAATGTTTGGATTCACAAACCTGCCACATTCAGCTTATGGCTGAAAGTCCTTCATCTGACCAACACCAAGCACAACATTTTAAATACGTGTCTCCTTTAAAAGACAGACATGTGACTGTGCTGAGAGAGGACGTGAACTTTGTGACGGTTTTTGAGATATACACCATACACAATACACAATACACAATAGAATTCTTAGCTGCACCAAGTCAATTTGAAATCATAGGCTCTTAAACACATGAATAAATAAAACTACATTGCTCTTGATTAATTATTTTTTTCATCAATTCCAAATCTGGAAGAAGCAGTCTGTATCCGAATCAAAGGAAGTCCACCTAGTTTTGCTTCGCCTTCTGACCAAGCTGTAGTAAACACTGGAAACCACGGCGCCCGCCAGCAGACATCGAGGAAATGTTTTTAATGCGTTAGTAATTATTGCAAAATAACGTAATCATATTTGGGAAGAGAACGAGGCCGTCTACGGCATCTTCAACGTATAGACGCTACGCTCCCATCCTCCACACACACGGAGCATGAATGGGGGAATTTAATTGATCTTTTTTTGGAATTGGGTTTAAAATACAGAGAATGAATATAGTGCTGGCCAACAGACATAGTATCCTGGAGGCTAAATGGCAAAATGAGCATTCAAGGAGTAAGGAATACTCCAACCTGGTGGTTCTGGTTGGTTCATCATTCATATTTCATAATTATACAGTGGAGTGCACAGTTCTGGACGGCAGGGATACCGGTGGATGTTGGCCAGAGAAAATGCTTTAGGCGTGAGACCATGTCTGTGGCAGCACTAGTCTTGATTCTTTGTATTTTAAACCCAATTTGAAATAAAGGTCAATTAATTTCCCCCATTCTTGCTCCGTTGTGTGTGGAGAATGAGAGCATAGAGTCTATACGCCGGAGATGCTGTAAGTGCCTCGTTCTCTCCCCAAATATCATTGTGTCACATCACAAAATGATTGTGATACATCGCAAAACGATTGTGTTTTTTTGTAAAACCTTGCGCAAAAGTATTGCACAAAGGTTTTGAGAATAGTAACAAGTGTACAACTATGAGTTTAGTAACAAGTGTACAACTATGAGTTTAGTAACAAATGTACAACTATGAGTTTAGTAACAAGTGTACAACTATGAGTTTGGTAGTAAGTGTACTACTATGAGTTTAGTAACAAGTGTACTACTATGAATTTAGTAACAAGTGTACTACTATGAGTTTAGTAACAAGTGTACTACTATGAGTTTAGTAGTAAGTGTACTACTATGAGTTTAGTAGTAAGTGTACTACTATGAGTTTAGTAACAAGTGTACTACTATGAGTTTAGTAGTAAGTGTACTACTATGAGTTTAGTAACAAGTGTACTACTATGAGTTTAGTAGTAAGTGTACTACTATGAGTTTAGTAACAAGTGTACTACTATGAATTTAGTAACAAGTGTACTACTATGAGTTTAGTAACAAGTGTACTACTATGAGTTTAGTAGTAAGTGTACTACTATGAGTTTAGTAGTAAGTGTACTACTATGAGTTTAGTAACAAGTGTACTACTATGAGTTTAGTAACAAGTGTACTACTATGAGTTTAGTAGTAAGTGTACTACTATGAGTTTAGTAGTAAGTGTACTACTATGAGTTTAGTAACAAGTGTACTACTATGAGTTTAGTAACAAGTGTACAACTATGAGTTTAGTAACAAGTGTACTACTATGAGTTTAGTAACACGTGTACTACTATGAGTTTAGTAACAAATGTACAACTATGAGTTTAGTAACAAGTGTACTACTGTGAGTTTAGTAGCAAGTGTACTACTATGAGTTTAGTAGTAAGTGTACTACTATGAGTTTAGTAACAAGTGTACTACTATGAGTTTAGTAACAAATGTACAACTATGAGTTTAGTAACAAGTGTACTACTGTGAGTTTAGTAACAAGTGTACTACTATGAGTTTAGAGTTTAGTAGTAAGTGTACTACTATGAGTTTAGTAACAAGTGTACTACTATGAGTTTAGTAGTAAGTGTACTACTATGAGTTTAGTAACAAATGTACTACTATGAGTTTAGTAACAAGTGTACTACTATGAGTTTAGTAACAAGTGTACTACTATGAGTTTAGTAGTAAGTGTACTACTATGAGTTTAGTAACAAATGTACTACTATGAGTTTAGTAACAAGTGTACTACTATGAGTTTAGTAACAAGTGTACTACTATGAGTTTAGTAACAAGTGTACTACTATGAGTTTAGTAGTAAGTGTACTACTATGAGTTTAGTAACAAGTGTACTACTATGAGTTTAGTAGTAAGTGTACTACTATGAGTTTAGTAACAAGTGTACTACTATGAGTTTAGTAACAAGTGTACTACTACGAGTTTAGTAGTAAGTGTACTACTATGAGTTTAGTAACAAGTGTACTACTATGAGTTTAGTAACAAATGTACTACTATGAGTTTAGTAACAAGTGTACTACTATGAGTTTAGTAACAAGTGTAATACTATGAGTTTAGTAACAAGTGTACTACTATGAGTTTAGTAGTAAGTGTACTACTATGAGTTTAGTAACAAGTGTACTACTATGAGTTTAGTAGTAAGTGTACTAGTATGAGTTTAGTAGTAAGTGTACTAGTATGAGTTTAGTAACAAGTGTACTACTATGAGTTTAGTAGTAAGTGTACTACTATGAGTTTAGTAGTAAGTGTACTACTATGAGTTTAGTAGTAAGTGTACTACTATGAGTTTAGTAACAAGTGTACAACTATGAGTTTAGTAACAAGTGTACTACTATGAGTTTAGTAACAAGTGTACTACTATGAGTATACTGACAAGTGTACTACCAAATGTACTACTATGAGTACACTAACAAGTGTACTACAGTCCACTGGTGTGGGACTCCTATACTGTTGAAAAAGTCCAGTTCAGTCTCTTTTATTAAATGTGACTTTCCTTCTGAAGGCACATGTATGTTACTCTGTCATGTTTGTAGTAGTGGAAGGGCAAACAGGCTGGACCTGGAAGCGCAGTATGATGGTCCAGATGAGGCCCAGTGTCAGCCGGTGGTTCCCGTCCACGATGTCATGAGAGCCCACGTTCTCCAGGTGCACACGCTGCTCCTTCAGGAACTGCAGTGCCTTATCCACGTTCTCCAAACAGTGGATCCTCATGCGGCCGCGAGTGGGCCTCGGCTGTACACAACAGAGAGGGCCAAGGGGTCCCGGGCGGGAGAGAGAGGGAGAGAGAGGTGAAAAAGAGAGAGCGAATGAGAAAGAGGGAGAGAGAGGAGGAGGAGGAGGGAGAGAGAGAGGGAGAGGGAGAGAGAGTGAGGGGAAGGAGGGAGTGATGGAGAAAAGGGGAGAAAGAGGAGGGAGAGAGATGGAGAGAGAGGAGGAGGAAGAGAGATGGAGAGAGAGGAGAGAGGGAGAGAGGAGAAGGAGGGAGAGAGATGGAGAAAGAGGGAGAGAGAGGGAGAGAGAGGGAGAGAGAGGAGGAGGAAGAGAGATGGAGAAAGAGGGAGAAAGAGGGAGAAAGAGGAGAAAGAGGAAGAAAGAGGGAGAGAAAGCGGAAAAAGAGAGAGGGAGAAAGGGGAGAGAGATGGAGACAGAGGGAAAAAGAGGAGAAAGAGGGAGAGAAAGGGGAAAGAGAGAGAGGGAGAATGTGAGAAGCAGTCATTGTGAACTACTATCACAGAGAGCTTTATCTGAACTTTTTTGCACACTGTTCATGGTGTTTTTTTGTTTGGATTTTTTATGTGTGAATATTTCATAAACCTAATCTTTCCATATTCCTAGACCTGAGGCCAATATGTTGAAATACTGGTTTTACTGAGATCAATTTGATTTAGTCAAATTGTGTTGAGTCTCCACCTGTGACAGGTCCAGGTGAAAGCTTCATCTTCTGGCACCAGGCTGAACTCTCTCCTTTCTTCTGCTCTGTTAACTCGTTGTTTTGCATCAATTGCTTTAGCTCATGTTCCCTCTAACATGGCAGGTTGCTATGGCGCTCCTATGGCGCTCCTATGGCGCTCCTATGGCGCTGCTATGGCGCTCCTATGGCGCTCCTATGGGGCTGCTATGGCGCTGCTATGGCGCTGCTATGGCGCTGCTATGGTGCTCCTATGGCGCTCCTATGGCGCTCCTATGGCGCTCCTATGGTGCTGCTATGGCGCTGCTATGGCGCTGCTATGGCGCTCCTATGGCGCTCCTATGGTGCTCCTATGGCGCTGCTATGGTGCTCCTATGGCGCTCCTATGGCGCTCCTATGGCGCTGCTATGGCGCTGCTATGGCGCTGCTATGGCGCTCCTATGGCGCTCCTATGGCGCTCCTATGGGGCTGCTATGGTGCTGCTATGGCGCTGCTATGGCGCTGCTATGGCGCTCCTATGGCGCTCCTATGGCGCTCCTATGGTGCTGCTATGGCGCTCCTATGGTGCTGCTATGGCGCTCCTATGGCGCTCCTATGGCGCTCCTATGGTGCTGCTATGGTGCTGCTATGGCGCTCCTATGGTGCTGCTATGGCGCTCCTATGGTGCTGCTATGGGGCTCCTATGGCGCTCCTATGGCGCTCCTATGGTGCTCCTATGGTGCTGCTATGGTGCTGCTATGGTGCTGCTATGGCGCTCCTATGGTGCTGCTATGGGGCTGCTATGGCGCTCCTATGGCGCTCCTATGGCGCTCCTATGGCGCTCCTATGGCGCTCCTATGGTGCTCCTATGGTGCTCCTATGGCGCTCCTATGGCGCTCCTATGGGGCTGCTATGGTGCTGCTATGGCGCTCCTATGGCGCTCCTATGGCACTCCTATGGCGCTCCTATGGTGCTCCTATGGCGCTCCTATGGCGCTGCTATGGTGCTGCTATGGCGCTCCTATGGTGCTGCTATGGTGCTCCTATGGTGCTGCTATGGCGCTCCTATGGTGCTGCTATGGCGCTCCTATGGTGCTGCTATGGTGCTCCTATGGCGCTCCTATGGCGCTCCTATGGCGCTCCTATGGCGCTCCTATGGCGCTCCTATGGCGCTCCTATGGCGCTCCTATGGTGCTCCTATGGTGCTCCTATGGCGCTGCTATGGCGCTCCTATGGCGCTCCTCTAACACTGAGTGCAGTTGGTTTGCTCGTGGCCTGTCTCTCACCAGCATCTCTCCGCTCAGCACCTCCAGCAGCCGGGTTAGCATGTAGCCATCACGCAGGTCCGTGTACAGGTCGGAGATGCGGCAGGACACACGCGACAGGTGCGAGTTCACCCATTTGGTGAAGGTCTTCTTCTGCACCGCATCCCGTTCATCTGTGGAGCACACCCCAATCAGAACACTAATAATACTGCCTTAAGGAGCAAACTATTCACGCAAATATTCAATAGCTGCTCATTGGTCCACAAAGTCTCTGAATGGAATCATTTTTGGCATTTTGGAACATTTTTTGATGATAAATGAATGTAGATAGAATGTATAGATTGATTGATTGGCTGGAGGATGTTGAACTCTAAATTATTTTAGCTGTCATTGACTACTGACTATGCTTCAGTTTTAGGACTCTGATGCTGGACAGATAATATACTCTCTGTTCTATTTGAAGGAGATTGGTAGAATTAGAAAGTGTGGCAGAGAAACAAATGCAGTCCAGTGAAGCCCCCCCACCCTTTACTGGGTAAAGGTCCTCGTGTCCCTGCAGCTGTCCTCTGTGTCTCCTCATTCCTCTGACATTTACACCAGGAAGAGGAGCTTTGAACCAGACTTCAGCTCTTGGAGCTCAGTTCCATCTGCAGTCCTCGAGGCAGACAATTACAAAACATTGTACAAAAAGCATAAACAATATAGTTCATCATCTTTACAGTGCATTTATACATTTTATAAAAAGTACATTTCATGAACGGTAAAACTTGCTCTTCTTTACCCACCCCCTACCCCTCTCAGGTACAAAGTTAAGCCGACATGTCTGAGTTACCAGAAAATGTTGTTTCACATCCAGGCTTTTGAAGTCTTTGCATAGTTTTAGTGCAGTTGGAGGTTTGTTCCATTCTGACATTGTTTAAAGGGAAAATGCCAATTGTCCTGATGCTGTTTTTGGTTTTGGTTTGGCAGATTGACCATTGACCATTGACCATTGACCTTGTTGTTCTGACTCTGACCAGAGGTTCATTGGACAAACTTTTTCCGTGGTGGAGGTTATTGCCATATTATTGATAATCTTGAAAGTAGCATTATATTGGCTGGCTTAATTATATTATTCAAAGTTGAACATTTTATATTTGGTTAATATTTGATTTTCTATCTAGAATCCTAAGTGCTTGTTTATAAAGAGATTCTAAATGTTTTATTGTGGATTTGTTGGCTTGTGACCAACATGATAGACCAAACAGTAAGTGAGTAAGTAATATCATTCCGGCTACTTGCATTATCAATTAATTTCTTATAGTTTTAAATATAAACAGATTATATATATATATATATATTTAAAGCTTACTCTAGGATCTAAAATGATGCAGGTATCTGAACTCTTAGAATAGTTCCTTTTTTTGTCTGGTTTTGTTGAGAAAAACTCACTTCAGTGTTAGACAGGAATCATTCAGCCATATAGCAGCGTTTTGTCCTTTGCCATTGATAGTTTGGTTGCCACTTGTTCATGGTCCTTCCCATCCGTGTAGAGAACGGAGTTGTCGTTAATTATGAGCTAGATCGTTTCTTTCAAACAGGACTGAGCAACACTGTTCAGGACTGAGTGACAAAACAAATAAACACGAAATTGATAACAGTGACCCTCATTTGGCATTGGTTGCCATGCTGTTGCTGTGCGGTGCTGTCACATCATCTACATTCCCTCTACACAGGGCTGGACTGGCCATCGGGAGCACCGGGAGTTTTCCCGCTGAGCCGATGTACTTTTGGGCCGGTTAGACCGACGGTTAGATGAGAGATGAGGCCCGTACTGCACCACACCCGCCCACATTAAACTGCAAGTTCTATTGAAGTACTTATTATGTTTTGGTTCCCAGATAATCTCGTTGCCTATATGAGCGATTGGGCGACTCAGATGTAACATTACTCGGCCCTCACATCATATTTGCCAATATAAGTGGAAATAGTTTATTGTAACTCCCCTCAGGACCCAGATGACCTCAGGCCTCCTGCCCCTCACCATCAGGGCACACAGCTTGGAAATAGGTTTCCATTCAAAGGATTTCCAATGTTTTTGCCAATTTGGGACTTCAATTTTCACTAGCTCCGTGGTGAGTTTGACCATTTCATTGCCTAAATCTACAGTGGAATCATTTGGTTGGTTTTGTGAAGTTTATTTGTGTCGCAGTCGCGAGAGGAACCTCATTAACGGAATGCCCATTTTAAGATTATATCGTAATTTTACAAATGTTCCAGCAGGTTGTAAATGACAAGATCAAGGTTGTGAGTGCTATGAGGCGCTAGCTTGAATTCGGCAGAAACAACATGTAGCTATTGTTGTTAGCTTTTAGCTGACTGTTTTTGTTCAAGATATTATTGTTTTGCTAATGGCCTTGACTATTGCACTGAATATGTCTGATATTTTAGACGGCCGGTCTTGACACAAAAGTCCTGGGCCTATTTCTTCTGCCTCTACACCAGCGGTGGACGACCTTATTGACTCAGTGAGATGCTTTGATGTAACAAACATGGCAAGAGCTGACACTTTGACGCACATGTAATTATGCGAGCTTGGTGGACACAATCTGAATGTGGAGAGACTTTGGCGAGCTCCTGGTTGTAGATCCCTGCTCTCATAGACTCTCTCACTTCTACACCTGTCCCCAAATACGTTAGAGTGAGGTCTAGAGCAGGCCTTTATTAGTGACTTGTGAATTCTGCAGGTGCTGAGCTTTCAAATGACTGGTTGGTGGAGCCGCTGCGTGGCGCTCGCCTCTCACCTGCCAGGGCCTTGATGCGCGAGCACTCGAACAGCTTGGCGCTGGTGCACTCTGTTTCCCAGAACGTGGAGGAGAGCGGCCGATTGTTGTTGTGGAGCTGCCGCTGGGCATCGGCGTTGTCCAGGTCCTGGGAGGCATTAGCCATGGTCCGCACCTGGGCACACGAGGGCAGAGGTCAGCCGGGTACAGCGGGTATTACAGGGAGCAGCGAGTACTACAAGGCACAGCAGATACTACAGGGCACAGTGGGTACTACAGAGCACAGTGGGTACTACAGGGCACAGTGGGTACTACAGGGCACAGTGGGTACTACAGGGCACAGCAGGTACTACAGAGCACAGTGGGTACTACAGGGCACAGAGTGTACTACAGAGCACAGTGGGTACTACAGGCCACAGTGGGTACTACAGGGCACAGTGGGTACTACAGAGCACAGTGGGTACTACAGGGCACAGTGGGTACTACAGGGCACAGTGGGTACTACAGGGCACAGTGGGTACTACAGGGCACAAAGGGTACTACAGGGAACAGCAGATACTACAGGGCACAGCAAATACTACAGGGAACAGCAGGTACTACAGGGAACAGCAGATACTACAAGGCACAGCAGATACTACAGGGCACAGCAAATACTACAGGGAACAGCAGGTACTACAGGGAACAGCAGATACTACAAGGCACAGCAGATACTACAGGGCACAGAGGGTACTACAGGGAACAGCAGATACTACAGGGCACAGCAAATACTACAGGGAGTAGCAAATACTACTGGGCACAGCAAATACTACAGGGCACAGCAGGTACTACAGGGAACAGCAGATACTACAGGGCACAGCAAATACTACAGGGAGTAGCAAATACTACTGGGCACAGCAAATACTACAGGGCACAGCAGGTACTACAGGGAACAGCAGATACTACAGGGCACAGCAAATACTACAGGGCACAGAGGCTACTACAGGGAGTAGCAAATACTACTGGGCACAGCAAATGCTACAGGGCACAGCAGGTACTACAGGGAACAGCAGATACTACAGGGCACAGAGTGTACTACAGAGCACAGCAGGTATTACAGGGCACAGTGGGTACTACAGGGCACAGTGGATACTACAGGGCACAGTGGGTACTACAGGGCACAGTGGGTACTACAGGGCACAGCGGGTACTACAGGGCACAGTGGATACTACAGGGCACAGTGGGTACTACAGGGCACAGTGGGTACTATAGGGCACAGTGGATACTACAGGGCACAGTGGGTACTATAGGGCACAGTGGATACTACAGGGCACAGTGGGTACTATAGGGCACAGCGGGTATTACAGGGCACAGTGGGTACTATAGGGCACCTCGGGTACTACAGGGCACAGTGGGTACTATAGGGCACAGCGGGTACTACAGGGCACAGTGGGTACTATAGGGCACCTCGGGTACTACAGGGCACAGTGGGTACTATAGGGCACAGCGGGTACTACAGGGCACAGTGGGTACTACAGGGCACAGTGGGTACTACAGGGCACAGTGGGTACTATAGGGCACAGCGGGTATTACAGGGCACAGTGGGTACTATAGGGCACCTCGGGTACTACAGGGCACAGTGGGTACTACAGGGCACAGTGGGTACTACAGGGCACAGTGGGTACTACAGGGCACAGTGGGTACAATAGGGCACCTCGGGTACTACAGGGCACAGTGGGTACTATAGGGCACAGTGGATACTACAGGGCACAGTGGGTACTACAGGGCACAGTGGGTACTACAGGGCACAGTGGGTACTATAGGGCACCTCGGGTACTACAGGGCACAGTGGGTACTATAGGGCACAGTGGGTACTACAGGGCACAGTGGGTACTATAGGGCACCTCGGGTACTACAGGGCACAATGGGTACAGGGCGTAGTGCCAGCTTAAACATAAACCTATCTTTTGAGTGCTTTCCTCTCAAGGGTCCGTTTACCTGTTTTCTGCCAGCTTAGGGTTGGGTTTAAGGTTAGCACTTATGCTTATGCAGATCTCAAAGTGTATTGACAGAAGAGTTTTCAGCTCATATGCCAATGTGATACCTCATTTGAAAGCCAAGACCTTCTCCTTGCTAAAACTATGTATAAGATCACAACTACCCTCCCCAACCCCTAAACCCTGACCCTAACTCCCTGATTGGAGGGGATTAGCACAAACATGTCCCAGTGCACTCCCCAAGCTCCAGACACAGCAGACTAGCTTTAACCATCGTGGAGCTGAGAGTTTGGTCTGTATATGTGCAGCATCCCTAACCAATAGACTGCACGCTCATCTGCTAATAGTATTATTTCATTTGTTTGTTTGAGCATTACACTGAGGAATCCACGGGTCCACACACAGGGTTGTTTAGATCTCTGCAGAGGGACCATAGCTTTGACTCACTTACACATAGTGTGCCTTAGTGCGATGCGGGGCAGGTTGTCACAGTATGTGGGGTGGTTGTCCCTGTTGTTATTAATGAGGTTTTTGTTGTTAACATGTGTAGGGATTCACCCAATGCCTGAAAATACGGCCCCAAAAAGTAATTGTTAAAATGAATATGATCATAAAAAACTCTCACCCACGTGACAACCACCCCCATCTGACATGACAAACGCTTGTAAAACGGTAGACATTAGCAACCAGCAAATGTGTTCATACATACAAAAAAACCTTACACAGCCAAATGCTCTTTCCATGTGTTGAGTGTACACAAGTTTCATTCTGAATTCGAGACTTCATTGAACATTATTTACAGAGTTGCGCAGAATTAAGACATTTCTAATAATAGGCTGAAGGACGTCTGGCTTTAGCTTTGATTCCAAAAATAAACGGAGAAGGTAAGAGCAATGTTTTGGAGGATGGTGCACTGTCCAACTGAACAAGGCTTGAGTTAAGATTTCTAGAATTTAGAGCACATTATATCGATATTGACCTTTTTGTAATACCTCACTGTCCTCCTCTGCACCTCACTGTCCTCCTCTGCACCTCACTGTCCTCCTCTGTACCTCACTGTCCTCCTCTGTACCTCACCGTCCTCCTCTGCACCTCACTGTCCTCTGTACCTCACCGTCCTCCTCTGCACCTCACTGTCCTCTGCACCTCACTGTCCTCCTCTGCCACTCACTGTCCTCCTCTGCACCTCACTGTCCTCCTCTGCACCTCACTGTCCTCCTCTGCACCTCACTGTCCTCTGCACCTCACTGTCCTCCTCTGTACCTCACTGTCCTCCTCTGCACCTCACCGTCCTCCTCTGTACCTCACTGTCCTCTGTACCTCACCGTCCTCTGTACCTCACCGTCCTCTGTACCTCACCGTCATCCTCTGTACCTCACTGTCCTCTGTACCTCACCGTCCTCCTCTGTACCTCACTGTCCTCTGTACCTCACCGTCCTCCTCTGTACCTCACTGTCCTCTGTACCTCACCGTCCTCCTCTGTACCTCACTGTCCTCTGTACCTCACCGTCCTCCTCTGTACCTCACTGTCCTCTGTACCTCACCGTCCTCCTCTGTACCTCACTGTCCTCTATACCCCACCGTCCTCCTCTGTACCTCACTGTCCTCTGTACCTCACTGTCCTCCTCTATACCTCACCGTCCTCCTCTGTACCTCACCGTCCTCCTCTGTACCTCACTGTCCTCTATACCCCACCGTCCTCCTCTGTACCTCACTGTCCTCTGTACCTCACCGTCCTCCTCAGTACCTCACCGTCCTCCTCTGTACCTCACTGTCCTCCTCTGTACCTCACCGTCCTCCTCTGTACCTCACTGTCCTCCTCTGTACCTCACCGTCCTCCTCTGTACCTCACTGTCCTCTGTACCTCACCGTCCTCCTCTGCACCTCACTGTCCTCCTCTGTACCTCACTGTCCTCCTCTGTACCTCACCGTCCTCCTCTGTACCTCACTGTCCTCTGTACCTCACTGTCCTCCTCTGTACCTCACCGTCCTCCTCTGTACCTCACTGTCCTCCTCTGTACCTCACTGTCCTCCTCTGTACCTCACCGTCCTCCGCTGTACCTCACTGTCCTCTGTACCTCACTGTCCTCTGTACCTCACTGTCCTCTGTACCTCACCGTCCTCCTCTGTACCTCACCGTCCTCCTCTGTACCTCACTGTCCTCCTCTGTACCTCACTGTCCTCCTCTGTACCTCACCGTCCTCCTCTGTACCTCACTGTCCTCTGTACCTCACTGTCCTCTGAACCTCACTGTCCTCTGTACCTCACTGTCCTCTGTACCTCACCGTCCTCCTCTGTACCTCACTGTCCTCCTCTGTACCTCACTGTCCTCCTCTGTACCTCACTGTCCTCCTCTGTACCTCACTGTCCTCCTCTGTACCTCACCGTCCTCCTCTGTACCTCACTGTCCTCTGTACCTCACTGTCCTCCTCTGTACCTCACTGTCCTCTGTACCTCACTGTCCTCTGTACCTCACTGTCCTCCTCTGTACCTCACTGTCCTCCTCTGTACCTCACTGTCCTCTGTACCTCACTGTCCTCCTCTGTACCTCACTGTCCTCCTCTGCACCTCACTGTCCTCCTCTGCACCTCACTGTCCTCCTCTGCACCTCACTGTCCTCCTCTGTACCTCACTGTCCTCCTCTGTACCTCACTGTCCTCCTCTGTACCTCACTGTCCTCTGTACCTCACTGTCCTCCTCTGTACCTCACTGTCCTCTGTACCTCACTGTCCTCCTCTGTACCTCACTGTCCTCCTCTGCACCTCACTGTCCTCCTCTGTACCTCACTGTCCTCCTCTGCACCTCACTGTCCTCCTCTGTACCTCACTGTCCTCCTCTGCACCTCACTGTCCTCTGCACCTCACTGTCCTCCTCGGTACCTCACTGTCCTCCTCTGTACCTCACCGTCCTCCTCTGTACCTCACTGTACTCTGTACCTCACTGTCCTCTGTACCTCACTGTCCTCTGCACCTCACTGTCCTCTGTACCTCACTGTCCTCCTCTGTACCTCACTGTCCTCCTCTGTACCTCACTGTCCTCCTCTGTACCTCACTGTCCTCCTCTGTCCCTCACTGTCCTCTGTACCTCACTGTCCTCAGTACCTCACTGTCCTCCTCTGTCCCTCACTGTCCTCCTCTGTCCCTCACTGTCCTCTGTACCTCACCGTCCTCCTCTGTACCTCACCGTCCTCCTCTGTCCCTCACTGTCCTCCTCTGTACCTCACTGTCCTCCTCTGCACCTCACTGTCCTCTGTACCTCACCGTCCTCCTCTGTACCTCACTGTCCTCCTCTGTACCTCACCGTCCTCCTCTGTACCTAACTGTCCTCCTCTGTACCTCACTGTCCTCTGTACCTCACTGTCCTCTGTACCTCACTGTCCTCCTCTGTACCTCACTGTCCTCCTCTGTCCCTCACTGTCCTCTGTACCTCACCGTCCTCCTCTGTACCTCACCGTCCTCCTCTGTCCCTCACTGTCCTCCTCTGTACCTCACTGTCCTCCTCTGCACCTCACTGTCCTCTGTACCTCACCGTCCTCCTCTGTACCTCACTGTCCTCCTCTGCACCTCACTGTCCTCTGTACCTCACCGTCCTCCTCTGTACCTCACTGTCCTCCTCTGTACCTCACTGTCCTCCTCTGTACCTCACTGTCCTCCTCTGTACCTCACTGTCCTCTGTACCTCACTGTCCTCTGTACCTCACTGTCCTCCTCTGTACCTCACTGTCCTCTGTACCTCACTGTCCTCCTCTGTACCTCACTGTCCTCCTCTGTACCTCACCGTCCTCCTCTGTACCTCACCGTCCTCCTCTGTACCTCACCGTCCTCCTCTGTACCTCACTGTCCTCCTCTGTACCTCACTGTCCTCCTCTGTACCTCACCGTCCTCCTCTGTACCTCACCGTCCTCCTCTGTACCTCACCGTCCTCCTCTGTACCTCACCGTCCTCCTCTGTACCTCACTGTCCTCCTCTGTACCTCACTGTCCTCTGTACCTCACCGTCCTCCTCTGTACCTCACTGTCCTCCTCTGTACCTCACCGTCCTCCTCTGTACCTCACTGTCCTCTGTACCTCACTGTCCTCTGTACCTCACCGTCCTCTGTACCTCACTGACCTCCTCTGTACCTCACCGTCCTCCTCTGTACCTCACTGTCCTCCTCTGTACCTCACCGTCCTCCTCTGTACCTCACTGTCCTCCTCTGTACCTCACCGTCCTCTGTACCTCACCGTCCTCCTCTGTACCTCACTGTCCTCCTCTGTACCTCACCGTCCTCCTCTGTACCTCACCGTCCTCCTCTGTACCTCACTGTCCTCCTCTGTACCTCACTGTCCTCCTCTGTACCTCACCGTCCTCCTCTGTACCTCACTGTCCTCCTCTGTACCTCACCGTCCTCCTCTGTACCTCACTGTCCTCTGTACCTCACTGTCCTCTGTACCTCACTGTCCTCTGCACCTCACCGTCCTCCTCTGTACCTCACTGTCCTCCTCTGTACCTCACTGTCCTCTGTACCTCACCGTCCTCCTCTGTACCTCACCGTCCTCCTCTGTACCTCACTATCCTCCTCTGTACCTCACTGTCCTCCTCTGTACCTCACCGTCCTCCTCTGTACCTCACTGTCCTCCTCTGTACCTCACTGTCCTCCTCTGTACCTCACTGTCCTCTGTACCTCACTGTCCTCTGCACTTCACTGTCCTCTGTACCTCACCGTCCTCCTCTGTACCTCACTGTCCTCCTCTGTACCTCACTATCCTCCTCTGTACCTCACTGTCCTCCTCTGTACCTCACCGTCCTCCTCTGTACCTCACTGTCCTCTGTACCTCACTGTCCTCCTCTGTACCTCACTGTCCTCCTCTGTACCTCACTGTCCTCTGTACCTCACTGTCCTCTGTACCTCACTGTCCTCTGTACCTCACTGTCCTCCTCTGTACCTCACTGTCCTCCTCTGTACCTCACTATCCTCCTCTGTACCTCACTGTCCTCCTCTGTACCTCACCGTCCTCCTCTGTACCTCACTGTCCTCCTCTGTACCTCACTGTCCTCTGTACCTCACTGTCCTCTGTACCTCACTGTCCTCTGTACCTCACTGTCCTCCTCTGTACCTCACTGTCCTCTGTACCTCACTGTCCTCTGTACCTCACTGTCCTCTGTACCTCACTGTCCTCTGTACCTCACTGTCCTCCTCTGTACCTCACTGTCCTTCTCTGTACCTCACTGTCCTCCTCTGTACCTCACTGTCCTCTGTACCTCACTGTCCTCTGTACCTCACTGTCCTCTGTACCTCACTGTCCTCCTCTGTACCTCACTGTCCTCCTCTGTACCTCACTATCCTCCTCTGTACCTCACTGTCCTCCTCTGTACTTCACCGTCCTCCTCTGTACCTCACTGTCCTCCTCTGTACCTCACTGTCCTCTGTACCTCACTGTCCTCTGTACCTCACTGTCCTCTGTACCTCACTGTCCTCCTCTGTACCTCACTGTCCTCTGTACCTCACTGTCCTCCTCTGTACCTCACTGTCCTCCTCTGTACCTCACTGTCCTCTGTACCTCACCGTCCTCCTCTGTACCTCACTGTCCTCCTCTGCACCTCACTGTCCTCCTCTGCACCTCACTGTCCTCCTCTGTACCTCACTGTCCTCCTCTGTACCTCACTGTCCTCCTCTGTACTTCACTGTCCTCTGTACCTCACTGTCCTCTGTACCTCACTGTCCTCTGTACCTCACTGTCCTCTGTACCTCACTGTCCTCCTCTGTACCTCACTGTCCTCCTCTGTACCTCACTGTCCTCCTCTGGCTTCCATAATAAACATCTCTAATGTCCCGGAGCTGTTCGGGCCAAACGCCTTTTTGTGAGACTCTGTCCGCCCTCCGCAACCCTCAAGCGGCGTCCGGGTGTGAGTGAGGTCACGCTGGTGGCTTGGGCTGTAAACTATAGCCTATATATACAATATATACAATATATATATATATATCATTTTATTTCAGCAAACCTTCACGGACAGGCAGGGCGTCTTTCTGCTGACTGCCGCGTTTGCCTCTCTCGGTGCGGTGCGTAAAGGGCACGGTGAGCCGGTGCACCGTGCAGCAGCAGCGCGTGCACACAGGCCGCCGCTGCTGAAGGGGCACCGAGCCACCGACAATAGGCCCATACGGTAACGGTGATGCGCTAATGTCATGTACACACACGCAACGCCCGGTCTGGATCACGAAACGCGGACATTACCGGACACTGCAGTGGTCGAACCGACGGGACACATGCGCCTCACCTTCAGGTCCCTGCGCTGCGCTCGGGACCCCTCCTCCTCCTCCTCGTCCTCCTCCTCCTCCTCCTCCTCCAGTGAGACGCGGTGGAGTCGGCTTTATCCCAGCAGCAGCAGCAGCAGCGGCAGCGGCTCCTTGTAGCGCTCCTACCCGCTGCTCAGGCCGCACACTGCCGCAGCAGCCGCCTCGGAGCCTCGGAGAGACGCGGACTCCTGCCAGCACGGCGTCCGGAAGTGCCAGTGTGTGGGGGCCAGTGCGTGAGGGCCAGGGTCCAGGTCCAGGCAGCAGAGGGCGGCCAGGGGTGTTGCTGACAGCCGCAGTGTGCTGCTCCTCCTCAGCGGCTCTGTCCGACTGTCAGCGTCAGTGCGGCGAGCGCGGCACCGTGCCACGCGCGGCCACGAGGGGGCGCCGTTTACATATGGAGCCCTTCGTGAAGGTTTGGTGTTCCACCTGGAAGATCCTCTGCCCGCCGTGAAATACCATGCTGCAAATTGAACCTTTATTATTACTAAAATAAATCTGTTTTATTCTGTTTAAAGTGTTTAAATTGTATCTCAGTGCCATCAGCGCGTGCATTCCTTTAAAATATGAACTTTATTCATTTGTCTCAACTCTGCACGGCCTTTCTGCTCCAACCCCCGACTCTGCCAAAACCTATATTTAAAGTAAATAAAAAGTCCCTGATCTCACTTCAGTTTGATTGGACCGAGAGCTTGGATTCCAGCACTTTCGGCATTGTTTCAATAAATAAATACATCTGGTGTTGATGTCCCACATCCCAAAGATTCTCAATGGGGTAAAGATCGGGATCTCATGCTCCATGATCCACTCTTTCACAATGTAAGCCCCATGAATCCTGGTGTCATCATCTTGGAAAATGCCCGCGCCATCAGGGAAGAAGAAATCCAGTGATTCAGGACGTTTTGGGCAAAGCCAAGTTTCTGCAAATTAGGCACTTAAAGCGCTGCAAAATGTTGTTGTGTCTCTGTGTTTTTAAGATATATTACTTTTATCAATGGCGTTTGTTGAGCAAATGTGTGGGTATTATGGGTAGATTCCCATAGGGCAGCTCATAGATATAATGTAATAATGCAGTAATAGTGCAGCTTCATAATCGGCCATTGGAGGAACAGGCAAATAGAAAGGTCCCTTTAAGAAGGCGAGGGAGGGGCCCCTGGGTGCTCTTCCTGCCTCTGACATATGCGCGGTCACTCTCGGTCTTGTGTCAGCCGTGTGTCAGCCACAGCCTTCGGTCTCCTGATGGCGGACAGTGTGAAGAACGTGGCCGTGTTCGGAGCCACGGGGATGACCGGTCTGGCCACGCTACCGCAAGTGGCCGCTGCAGGTGAGGCGCTGACTGACCCATTGACCGCCTGGTCACACCACATTATACTGGCACTGTGGTCACGTGACCAGCGGAGCAGGAGCGCAGAAAGTGCTGTGCTCATCTGTGGGAGGTTTTGCTGAGTCACGGTAGCTTCCTGGGTAGACCACCTAAATATTTACTCAAGTGAGAGTAGCCTTACCTTTTTATATTTTCACTCAAGTAGAAATTTGGTCCACCATAATCGCAACAGTAACAGTTAGCCCAAGAAAAACACAACTCCAGTAACTGAAGTGTAATGTGAAAATCTTGATAATTCCAGTTGTGCAAAAAAAACATTAATTTTATATATATATATATATATATATATATATATATATATATATATATATATATATATATATATATATGTATTATATATAATATATTATATATATAATATATATTTATATATATATATATATATATATATATATATATATATATATATATATATATATATATATAATATATATATATTATAGGGCTGGAACAACTAATCGATTAATCGACGACTAATCGATTCTTGAAATAGTCGACAACTATTTTAGTAATCGATTAATCGTTTTCTGGTTCACAAAGACTCAAATAGAGCAAAAATTACATGAAAATGTAGTATTTTTGATGAAAACCTACTTTGTGTTTATAGTAAGTGTATGTAGTTCACTTTGTACATTGTAAATTTCATGAATGTCTGTTTGTGTCTCATCCAATCAGAAGCAGAATTAACATCAAGAGCCTCCAACAAACATTTACTTTACGTTTACTCCATCAACACGTCCTCAAGCGGATCCACTTTAGCTTCATGTGATAAAAAAATAGAAAAAATAAAATTGTCCTACACCATTCATAGCCAAGCGACTAATCGATTAATCGTAAAAATAGTCGATAGATTAATCGATTACAAAATAATCGTTAGTTGCAGCCCTAATATATTATATATAATATATTATATATATTATATATATATATATATATATATATATATATATATATATATATATATATATATATAATATATTTATATATATATAATATATTAAATATATTATACATAATCTATTATATATGATATATATATATAATAGCAAACCATGATACGAGTCTTTGTACATACGATTAGAAAGATTAAGTTCGAGATTGCAGAAATCATTTTAACAGTACAAATAGCTGGTTTGGAAACCCAGTGTGTGGCTGTGTTTACCATCTTTAACCTTTTTGAAAATGAACCTACTGCTGGACACATTTATCTGAGATAGATCACCTGCTCTAAAGTTTTTCCTCGTTTGGCCTCTTTTTGTTTTTTGAGCAGAGCCCAGGGCTGTTATCAGGGGCGCACAGAGAAGGTGGGACTGCCACGGTCCTGAACTAAAGAATCTGCCCCAGCTCAGATTAGAGTCATGATGAAACTGTAGCTTTGTCTGCAAAAAGAATGGATCTTGACTGTGAACCCGCTGCTATAGGAACGATTATGGGGACAACGTCCTGTAGGATACCTAAAGTAGTAGTAGTAGTATTTGTATGATTTTGTAAACGAGCAGCTCCATTGCGATCATTTAGAAATGTCATTGGTAGAAAACCCTGCGATTGTTCATCCTCACAATCACCTTTCTGTCGCAAGTTTAAGCTGGTCGTTTTGTTTCAGCTGTGACAGCTGGTGTTCCCACAGTTTAGGTCTTTTAAGCTCATAAAAAGTGCATTTGCGTGAACGGTTTGACTGCAAACTAGCTGCAGTACCAGATCATGTCGGAAATCTGACTAACAATTCACGCAAGGGCTTGAGCGAATAAAGTGGATAAAAAGGGCTCCAAGTCTGTAGTGGAAAGACTTTGGAAGAAAAAAGCTGTTTTCAAATCATTTAACATCTCATTTTGGCATGGATCCAGACATCTTTAATGTAAACTCATTCCAGAATGATGACCACAGTCTCTGTCCTTCAGGTTTCAGCGCTACAGTGCTGGTACGGGACCCCTGTCGACTGCCCACGGACCACAAGGTGTCCCGTGTGGTGGTGGGGGACGTGCTGAACCGAGATGACGTGAGGAAGACACTGGAGGGACAGGATGCGGTCATCATCATTCTGGGCACGAGGAACGACCTGAGTAAGGCCTCATCACTCACTGACAAGCCCTAGACAAAGGGTCAACAAAGGGGCGCATCCATGCCCACACTCCTCATACTGAGATGCACACACATGCCCACACTCCTCATACTGAGATGCATACACATGCCCACATTCCTCATACTGAGGTGCACACACATGCCCACACTCCTCATACTGAGATGCACACACATGCCCACACTCCTCACACTGAGGTGCACACACATGCCCACACTCCTCATACTGAAGTGCACACACACATACCCACACTCCTCATACTGAAGTGAACACACATGCCCACACTCCTCAGACTGAGGTGCACACACATACCCACACTCCTCATACTGAGGTGCACACACATGCCCACACTCCTCATACTGAGATGCACACACATGCCCACACTCCTCATACTGAGATGCACACACATGCCCACACCCCTCATACTGAGGTGCACACACATGCCCACACTCCTCAGACTGAGGTGAACACACATGCCCACACTCCTCATACTGAGATGCACACACATGCCCACACTCCTCATACTGAGGTGCACACACATGCCCACACTCCTCAGACTGAGGTGCACACACATGCCCACACTCCTCATACTGAGGTGCACACACATGCCCACATTCCTCAGACTGAGGTGAACACACATGCCCACACTCCTCATACTGAGGTGCACACACATGCCCACACTCCTCAGACTGAGGTGCACACACATGCCCACACTCCTCATACTGAGGTGCACACACATACCCACACTCCTCATACTGAGGTGCACACACATGCCCACACTCCTCATACTGAGATGCACACACATGCCCACACTCCTCAGACTGAGGTGCACACACATGCTCACAATCCTCATACTGAGGTGCACACACATGCTCACACTCCTCAGACTGAGGTGCACACACATGCCCACACTCCTCAGACTGAGGTGCACACACATGCTCACACTCCTCATACTGAGGTGCACACACATGCCCACACTCCTCATACTGAGATGCACACACACATGCCCACACTCCTCATACTGAGATGCACACACACATGCCCACACTCCTCATACTGAGGTGCACACACATGCCCACACTCCTCAGACTGAGATGCACACACATGCCCACACTCCTCAGACTGAGGTGCACACACATGCCCACACTCCTCATACTGAGATGCACACACATGCTCACACTCCTCATACTGAGGTGCACACACATGCCCACACTCCTCATACTGAGGTGCACACACATGCCCACACTCCTCATACTGAGGTGCACACACATGCCCACACTCCTCATACTGAGGTGCACACACATGCCCACACTCCTCATACTGAGGTGCACACCCATGCCCACACTCCTCATACTGAGATGCACACACATGCCCACACTCCTCATACTGAGATGCACACACATGCCCACACTCCTCATACTGAGATGCACACACATGCCCACACTCCTCATACTGAGGTGCACACACATGCCCACACTCCTCAGACTGAGGTGAACACACATGCCCACACTCCTCATACTGAGGTGCACACACATGCCCACACTCCTCATACTGAGATGCACACACATGCCCACACTCCTCATACTGAAGTGCACACACATGCCCACACTCCTCATACTGAGGTGCACACACATGCCCACACTCCTCATACTGAGATGCACACACACATGCCCACACTCCTCATACTGAGGTGCACACACATGCCCACACTCCTCAGACTGAGATGCACACACATGCCCACACTCCTCAGACTGAGGTGCACACACATGCCCACACTCCTCATACTGAGATGCCCACACATGCTCACACTCCTCATACTGAGGTGCACACACATGCCCACACTCCTCAGACTGAGGTGCACACACATGCCCACACTCCTCATACTGAGGTGCACACACATGCTCACACTCCTCATACTGAGGTGCACACACATGCTCACACTCCTCATACTGAGGTGCACACACATGCCCACACTCCTCATACTGAGGTGCACACACATGCCCACACTCCTCATACTGAGGTGCACACACATGCCCACACTCCTCAGACTGAGGTGCACACACATGCCCACACTCCTCATACTGAGGTGCACACACATACCCACACTCCTCATACTGAGGTGCACACACATGCCCACACTCCTCATACTGAGGTGCACACACACATGCCCACACTCCTCATACTGAGATGCACACACATGCCCACACTCCTCATACTGAGGTGCACACACATGCCCACACTCCTCAGACTGAGGTGCACACACATGCCCACACTCCTCATACTGAGGTGCACACACATGCCCACACTCCTCATACTGAGGTGCACACACATGCCCACACTCCTCAGACTGAGGTGCACACACATGCCCACACTCCTCATACTGAGGTGCACACACATACCCACACTCCTCATACTGAGGTGCACACACATGCCCACACTCCTCAGACTGAGGTGCACACACATGCTCACAATCCTCATACTGAGGTGCACACACATGCTCACACTCCTCAGACTGAGGTGCACAAACATGCCCACACTCCTCAGACTGAGGTGCACACACATGCTCACACTCCTCATACTGAGGTGCACACACATGCCCACACTCCTCATACTGAGATGCACACACACATGCCCACACTCCTCATACTGAGATGCACACACACATGCCCACACTCCTCATACTGAGGTGCACACACATGCCCACACTCCTCAGACTGAGATGCACACACATGCCCACACTCCTCAGACTGAGGTGCACACACATGCCCACACTCCTCATACTGAGGTGCACACACATGCCCACACTCCTCAGACTGAGGTGCACACACATGCCCACACTCCTCATACTGAGGTGCACACACATGCCCACACTCCTCAGACTGAGGTGAACACACATGCCCACACTCCTCATACTGAGGTGCACACACATGCCCACACTCCTCAGACTGAGGTGCACACACATGCCCACACTCCTCATACTGAGGTGCACACACATGCCCACACTCCTCATACTGAGGTGCACACACATGCTCACACTCCTCAGACTGAGGTGCACACACATGCCCACACTCCTCAGACTGAGGTGCACACACATGCTCACACTCCTCATACTGAGGTGCACACACATGCCCACACTCCTCAGACTGAGGTGCACACACATGCCCACACTCCTCATACTGAGGTGCACACACATGCTCACACTCCTCATACTGAGGTGCACACACATGCCCACACTCCTCAGACTGAGGTGCACACACATGCTCACACTCCTCATACTGAGGTGCACACACATACCCACACTCCTCATACTGAGGTGCACACACATGCCCACACTCCTCATGTGACATTTTATAGCCATGGCGCCATGTTGAGTGACGTGGAGCAATGAGCTCGTCCGCTTCATGATTTCGACATTTTGTTTGTCCCAGGCCCCACCACGGTGATGTCTGAAGGCACCCGCAACATCCTTGACGTTATGAAGGAGCGCGGCATCCGCAAAGTGGTGGCTTGCATGTCAGGTGACCCTCCGCATGTGTGCTCTGTCTTGTCTTGTTCTTCTTAAAGATAAAAATAGAGCGAGGCATGGTGGTTGAGTGGTTTGCACTTTTGCCTTACAGCTAGAAGGTCCCAGGTTCAGTCCCCGGCCGGGGCCTTTCTCTGTGGAGTTTGCATATTCTCTAGGTTTCCTTCGGCCCACAGTGGCGACGCTCAGGACTATCCCAACATCTGATTTTCGCATTTCTTTCTTCTTAATGTGGCTGCTCTGTCCTGTTTCTAACATGGGTGCTCTGTTTTGCCTCCCTCGGGTGCTGTACTGCAGCCTTCCTGCTGTGGGAGCGTTCAAAGGTGCCCCCCCGCCTGCTCCCGGTAACAGAGGACCACGAGCGCATGTACTCCCTGCTGCAGAGCTCTGGACTGGACTATGTGGCGGTCATGCCCCCCCATATCGGAGGTTGGTGAAACCAGCCCTTCAGGACTTGTAAACCAGGACTAAACCAGGGCTGAACAAGAAATCAGAGTTTTTAAGGCAAATTGAAAAGCACAACACGGCTACAGTGGCAAAGACGGTAGATCTCATGACCGAAAGGTCGGGGTTTGAATCCCGCCTCCTGAAGGTGCGCGCTGTCGTTGTGTCCTTAGGCATCCTCCTTGCCTCCAGTATCTGTGTACATTGGTGTATGAATGAGTGCTTGTGGTGGTCAGAGGGGCTGATGGCACATACTGGTTACCTCGCTTCCATCAGTCTACCCCAGGGCAGCTGTGGCTACAACAGTAGCTTACCATCACCAAGTGTGGCATGAATGAATAATGACTACAGTGTGGTGCTTTGAGAAACTTGGTAGTACAGGCTTGTAAAGTACAATACAAGTATAAGGCATTATTATTATTATCATTATTATTAACACGGCAGTGAGAACAAGAACGACACTTTTACCTTTAGCAACAGACCCTGTTGTGCTGTTTAATTCAATGAAGACAACAAGGCATCGAATAAAGGACCGTTAAAGCACAGGTGTGGAGGCCTAGGTGGGGACGAAGCTATATCTGTGAATATGGACGTGCTTTTCCTAATTTTGAAGCGCAGAACCTTCAATGTCTGAGTAACCTCTGTAAATGTATTTTTGATCGCCGTGCAAAATTCTGCGGCTAGCAACAGTATGCTATTGCTAGCGGCAGCATGCTAATACTAGCAGCAACTAATCAAGGCTGGGACAGGAGTCATGATTGGATCGGCCAAGTGTTTGTGTTTTAGTTTATGAAATGCTGTTAAAGAATACCTGATATTATGTAAGATCCAATCAAAAGTTGAAAAATGGCAAAAAATTCACATTTTACATGGTTGGATCTTAACAAGGTTCGAAGTAGAACTTCAATATGCAACAAGAAGAAATAGGAGTGAGACAAAATATTTCAGTAAAGCTTTTATTGAAAACAAGAAATAAACTGAAATAGTTTTTGCAGCTGATCAAAAGCCTTTAAAAAGCCATCGGTGGGACACAGAAAAGGCCTGTTTATACTTCAGCAGCAGCTCCTCACTTACAGTGCCTCTCGTGAGTATTCATACACCTTGAACTTTTGCACATTTTGTCATGTTTACAACCCTAAACATAAAGATTTTATTTATATTTTTTTACTGAACGTTCACACACAAGTTACAGACAACTGTGAAGTGAAAGCGAAATGATACATGATTCTGTTATTTTTCAAAAAATAGAAAAGTGAAAAGTGGGGCTTGCATAAGTATTCATACAGCATTTTCTGAGTGCATTAAATTGCCTTTAAAACATTTCTAATGACTCCAGAATGTTCACTCCTTGGCCTAACGGTTAAATAGAGGCACCTGTGTGTAATCTACTCTCAGTATAATTTCAGCTGTTCTTTTAGGCCCTCAGAGCTGTGGTCGGAGTGTATTGGTCACTAAACAACATCATGAAGGCCAAGGAGCACCAGAGAGGTCAGGGATAAAGCTGTGGAGAAGTTTAAAGCAGCGTTAAGTTATACAAAGATTTCCCAAGATTTAAACATCTCACGGAGCAACTGTTCAATCCATCATTCAGAAATGGAAAGAGTAAAGCACCACTGCCAACTTACCAAGGCGTGGTCGTTCACCTAAACTAAAAGACCGAACAAGGAGGACACTGGTAAGAAATATAACCAAGTGCCCCAAGATAACTCTGGAGGAGCTGTGAAGTCCTGCCGCTGAGCTGGGGGAAACTGTACATGGGACAACTATAAGTCGTGCTCTACACAAATCTGGCCTTCATGGACGAGTGGAAGAAGAAAGCCATTATTGAAAGGAGGCCATAAGAAATCCTGTTTGAAGTTTACTAGAAGTCATATGGAGGACACACCTCCATGTGGAAGAAGGAGCTTTGGTCAGATGAGACAAAAATTGAACTTTTTGGCCCAAATGCAAAACGTTTTGTATGGAGCAAACCTGACACTGCTCATCGTCCTGAGTGCACCATCCCCAGTGTCAAATATACGGGGGGGCCCATCATGCTGTGGGGCTGCTTTTCCTCAGCGGGGACTGGGGAGATTGTAAGAATAGTTATGAAGATGGATGGAGCCAAATACAGGGACATTTTGGAGGAAAACCTGCTGGAGTCAGCAAGAGAACTGAGGCTGGGGCGGAGATATACCTTCCAGCAGGACAATGACCCTAAACACAAAGCTAAATCTACAATGGAATGGTTCAATGAAAACATATTAATGTGTTAGAATGGCCCAGTCAAAGTCCTGACCTAAATCCTATTGAAAATCTGTGGAAAGACCTGAAAACTGCTGTTCACAAACGCTCTCCTTCTAATGTGACAGAGCTGGAGTTGTTTTTTTAAAGATGAATGGGCTAAAATGTCAGTCTCTACATGTGCAAATCTTGTAGAGTCAGACCCCAAAAGACTTGCTGCTGTTATTGCAGTAAAAGGGGGTTCCACAAAGTATTCATGCATGCTGTATGAATACTTATGCAAGCCCCACTTTTCGGTTTTCTATCTTTTGAAAAATAACAGAATCATGTATCATTTTGCTTTCACTTCACAGTTGTCTGTTACTTGTGTGTGAACGTTCAGTAAAAAAATCAAAACAAAATCTTCATGTTTAGGATAGTAAACATGACAAAATGTGCAAAAGTTTAAGGTGTATGAATACTTACGAGAGGCACTGTATGTGCTGGACACACACTGGGCAACGACGCAGATGAGCCGCAGACATGCACCTGCTGCAAAAAGTCACTCTGTGTTAAGTGCTGCAGAACGAACGCCAGCAGCGTGATTGGTGAAAACATAGCGACGTCTCTCTTCGCCCGCCCATATGTCAGTGAAAAAGCTGCCACTTCCAAATGACACTTTAGCAATCATGAGAGAAAGGTCCATAGGGTGGTAGTACCATTGCCTTTGTCATTGGGAAACAATGAAGAAGTAGGGGAGTTCCCTTTTTAGTCAGATCCTCCCACCGCAGCACCCAACGTGGAGGAGAAACGCGGAGGTTCGAAAGATTCTGGCTTGCATCAAGCGGGCGGGGTTGTGGTGGGCGGGACCAGCTGCTCAACTATAAACCAGGCTTGAGACAGTCGATTTGAATGTCTGAAATGATAATGAGGGTTATGGAACAAAAAAGTTAAATGGGAGACCCCATAAAATGTCACCAGCACTGAACGGGAGGATCCGAATGACACTACATGATCCTGGACCCAAATGAAGGCCGTTACTGGAGCCGACTGCAGCCCACTAACCAGACGAGGCCTCAGTCTGAGGGATGCTCTCTGTAACATCTGCACTGAGACAGTGGCCGTTTGACACCTCTGCACCACCTGAAGCTCCATTGTTCCACTCAAGGTCGTTATGGCGCCCCCTCTCTGTGAGGCAATGAAAACCTCTCAGGTGGATCTGCTTGTGATGCAAGTAACGTTGGAAACCATCAGGAACATCAAGGACATTTTTTTCTCATCAAAGAATAAAACTTTCATCCCCCATAATGTCCCATGTTTGGACTCTGTTATGTTACAATGACAGTTCTGTGGCTCAAGGAGACGAGGCCTCTGACCACGTTTTCTGTTTTTGAAGTCCCGTCAGTCGCAGATGCTTCTGATGGGTGTTGGGCTGCAGTCGCTCCAGTAACGGCCTTCATGTGTGCCGAGGATCCTCCAGGCAATCGGATCCTTCGGCTCAGTGTTTGGGACATTTTTTTGTGTTTTCCACTTGACATTTTTGTTCCATAGCCCTCAGGATCTTTAAGACATTGAATGCGATCGATGCGATAAAGGTTAAATGTGCTGCTCTAATCCTTCTGAAGCAGCCAAGTCTTCATGAATGCTCAATTCTGTCTGCAAAGAGGTTTACAATGAACCGAACAAAGACAAAACCAGGACTCTGGCTTTCCCTGACCACAGTTCAGTAAGTTTCCAAAGAACATAGGGTCACTGTAGCTAATTGTCTCTTTCAGATGACCTCCCTCTGACCAGGACGTACCAGGCCGCCGAGAACATGCTGCGGGGGCGAGCCATCTCCAAACACGACCTGGGACATTTCTTTGTCCAGTGTCTGTCCACCACGTCCTGGGACGGCAAGACAGTGGGCGTGTGGGGCGACTACGCCAAGTGACTCCCCACTGTGGATGGAAGTGAGTTGCCATGTCTCTGTCAGTCTGCCCCAGGGCAGCTGACCCCCATGTGTGTTAGTGTGGAGTAAAGGAAGTGTATTGTGCAAAATTTGACCTGAGCTTAGTGAATGACGTTCTTTTGGCCCATTATGATTTTGTGAAGAAGCAACCAGAGGCAAGTCGTACATGTACTTGAATAACTTGTTGAAGTATCAGTACTCTTATTTGAACCCCACATGCCACTGGGAGCTAGTCTCCACTGACAACAAAATAATGACAAAAAAAGTACATTTTGGGTTTATTGTGAGTTATAATTTTGTTCAGTCAAATAACATTGATATTGAAAAACGTTGTATTGTTCAAACCGTATTCTTCTCACTTTCTAATATGGTTAAAAGCTCCAGTTGTCAGTTTAGCAGAATCCGTCCTTTCTCATGTCCAATGTTCTGCTTTAAGGGCCTGCTGCAGGATGTGCCTTAAAGTTGTTTTCAGAGCAGCTGCAGTTTGTGTGTCAGCATAACCTCTTTTAATACAAAGAAGAATTTATTTTTTGGGATATTTTATTACTTGCAAGTGTGTGTTTGAAATTGTGGGTCTTGTATCCATGCTGTTTGATCAATAAATACATAAACAAAGCATGTAGGTTGGTCCTCTGTTCTGTGTGGATGAATATGAGAGTCACAGTTTCCTCTGACAATTCATACAGTGAGAACAGATAAAGGAAGGAAAACTATGGACTGATTCAACTATATTTGATTTGGGTTTTTAGTCATTATCTCAGTAGTAGCAGTAGCAGTAATGAGGTAGAAACCTCTTTACATACAGTGCCTCTCGAAAGTATTCATACACCTTGAACTTTTGCACATTTTGTCATGTTTACAACCCTAAACATAAAGATTTTATTTTGATTTTTTTACTTAACGTTCACACACAAGTAACCGACAACTGTGAAGTGAAAGCAAAATGATACATGATTCTGTTATTTTTCAAAAATAGAAAAGTGAAAAGTGGGCGTGCATAAGTATTCATACAGCATGAATGAATACTTTGTGGGACCCCCTTTTGCTCTAATAACAGCACAAATCTTTTGGGGTTTGACTCTACAAGGTTTGCACATGTAGAGACTGACATTTTAGCCCATTCCTCTTTACAAAACAACTCAAGCTCTGAGAGCGTTTGTGAACAGCAGTTTTCAGACCTTTCCACAGATTTTCAATAGGATTTAGGTCAGGACTTTGACTGGGCCATTCTAACACATTAATATGTTTTTATTGAACCATTCCTTTGTAGATTTATCTTTGTGTTTAGGGTCATTGTCCTGCTGAAGGTGAATCTCCGCCCCAGCCTCAGTTCTCTTGCTGACTGCAGCAGGTTTTCCTCCAAAATGTCTCTGTATTTGGCTCCATCCGTCTTCCCAACTATTCTTACAATCTCCCCAGTCCCCGCTGAGGAAAAGCAGCCCCACATCATGATGTTCCCCCCCCGTATATTTGACACTGGAGATGGTGCACTCAGGACGATGAGCAGTGTTAGGTTTGCTCCATACATAATGTTTTGCATTTGGGACAAAAAGTTCAATTTTTGTCTCATCTGACCAAAGCTGCTTCTTCCACATGGAGCTGTGTCCTCCATATGACTTCTAGTAAACTTCAAACAGGATTTTTTATGGCCTCCTTTCAATAATGGCTTTCTTCTTCCACTCGTCCATGAAGGCCAGATTTGTGAAGAATACGACTTATAGTTGTCCCATGTACAGATTCCCCCAGCTCAGCAGCAGCACTTCGCAGTTCCTCCAGAGTTATCTTGGGGCACTTGGTTGTATTTCTGACCAGTGCTCTCCTTGTTCGCTCTGATATTTTAGGTGGAGGACCACGCCTTGGTAAGTTGGCAGTGGTGCTTTACTCTTTCCATTTCTGAATGATGGATTGAACAGTTGCTCCGGGAGATGTTCAAATCTTGGGAAATCTTTGTATAACTTAAGGCTGCTTTAAAGTTCTCCACAGCTTTATCCCTGACCTCTCTGGTGCTCCTTGACCTTCATTATGTTGTTCAGTGACCAACACACTCCGACCACAGCTCTGAGGGCCTAAAAGAACAGCTGAAATTAAACTGAGAGTAGATTACACACAGGTGGCCTCTATTTAACCGTTAGGCCAAGGTGTGAACATTCTGCAGTCATTAGAAATGTTATAAAGGCAATTTAATGCACTCAGAAAATACTGTATGAATACTTATGCAAGCCCCACTTTTCACTTTTCTATTTTTTGAAAATTAACAGAATCATGTATCATTTTGCTTTCACTTCACAGTTGTCGGTTACTTGTGTGTGAACGTTCAGTAAAAAAATAGAAATAAAATCTTTATGTTTAGGGTTGTAAACATGACAAAATGTGCAAAAATTCAAGGTGTATGAATACTAACGAGAGGCACTGTACATGACTATTTCTAAAGGAATCAAAACAATGCGGTCAATATATTTGAAAGCTAGCCACTCGTTCCGCTCCTGCTGCGGTTGTTGTGGACCGAGGTGCCGATACCATGGGTGCTGTGGGGCTCGAGCACCCACTCAAATCTTAAGGTACCCAGGCGAATTTGCCATAATTACAAAATGATTCAATAGGTATAACCTGTAAATCATGAGGCACTTCTTCCTATTGTGCAAACACGTGTGCAGCGCGGTATATTAGATTAATATAGGCGCTCGTTT
This sequence comes from Gobius niger, assembly GCF_951799975.1. Classification (NCBI taxonomy): domain Eukaryota; kingdom Metazoa; phylum Chordata; class Actinopteri; order Gobiiformes; family Gobiidae; genus Gobius; species Gobius niger. Next base: position 34,357,014 of record NC_136852.1, on the reverse strand, counting down.
AGCTCTATAGGTAGATTGTCTGGCTCTTCAACACAAGTGTGTGAGATCGATTCTGACCCTGTCTTTCTTTTCTTTATCACCACTGAGTAGGGTTGGTAGTATTGGTATTTGGTATTATTTGAACTTGTCCAATCCACAACCAACCAAAGCCCATCTGCATCATGTCTAAGTGAGTGTGAGTGGTGAGTTGATGGTAAGAGCGTCCTTTGGTCTAGATGTATGTAGTCTGCCCCAGCATCAGGTGAATGAAAATCCCCATTCCTTTTGAGAAGCACTTTTGGGGACTTGTGTCATGAAATGCGCTATATAAAATAAGATTTCCTTTCCCTTTATCCAGTCTAAAGCTGACCTGATTCAAGGGTTGCCAGGTCTCAGCAGGCAAACCTGCCCAAAGTCCTGGCAGCCTGCCTGAGTCAGTCTAATTGGCGCGCGAGTTAACACCTAAGTACACCTATTCAGAGCCTAAACCTGTTCCTATGAAGGTTGGGTTTAGATGTGATCTAAACACACATGAACCTGGTTTTAACCTGGTCTTCACCATAAGAGGTGCAGATAGAATCAGACTTGTCTAAATGGGATTCACCTGTGACTCTGTATGTGACCACAGAATCATAAAGTTCTGTGTGAAGCCTGTTCCGTTATTTGGGTCCCACAGCCGAACGGGGCCGAGTTGCAATGGGAATGACCCAAGGTTAACTCTAATGAAAGATGGTAGTTTGGAAAAGGGGGGAGGGGGTCCGGCTCCCGGACTATGTCGTATGGTTTAAGGGTTACAACTTTTCAGTGACCCAGTGACTGTATGGGTGGTTAGCTTAGCGCCTTCACTTTCTATCCCGGTGGCCTCAATGATGCTTCAGGATCAATTTTATTTCAGGTTCTTAGGATTTCTGGTAGGTTTTTAGAATGGAATGATATGTAATTATGGAGACGATTCAATGAGCAGTGAAAACCTGAAAAACAACACTGACATTCAAAATATGTAGCCATTATTTTCAATACTGTGTTTAAGCGGCGTTTTTACATTTTGACGGACAGATCAAATGTCAATCACACAAAAAGAAAAGCCCCAGTGTAGGTGAATCCGTGTCTTCTCCTCTGGCCACAGGTCCAGGTCCAGGGCCGTCTCCTGGCCGCTGCCCCCCCCATGTCCCCCAGCCCGAGCGGCTCGCACACGCCACCTCTCCGTGTCAAGTATTCGAAGCTGAGGTTTAAAAAAAAAAAAAAAAAGCTTGAACACCCAGAAATGCAAACAAGACTAGTGTATAGCACATTTATTTTTCTAATTTGTAAAGAAATAAATGATTAGGCTACATGTTTGTAACTACAGTAGATAAAAAGATGTAGGCCTAAATCACTTTCATATTACAACTAATCTGATGCAGTGACAGCCCGTGGTCCATGGTCTGGACCTGTGCCATGTGTGTTGGGACCCTCAAAATAAGGCCCCATAATAAACATCAAAGCAGAATGTCCAAAATCAGGTTTTTAAGCCACTTCTAGGATATGTCCACTAGGGCTGGGACAAAATATCAGAAGTATAAAAACTTCATCAAGTATCTCAATACTTTCAATGCTTGTGTTTAGAGGTTTTTTTATCCTGCTCCTTTTCCAGCAACAGTTACAGCACTTTGTTACATTTTCTGTTAATGCACTTTTCAGTCTTATCACGTCAGCGTCAAATAGAGATTGTTTTATCAACTTTGGACACGACAGTTTTCTTTGTACACATTTGAAGGAAAACATTTGACTTAGATCGGTATCGGATGGTCTAACATCCACTTCAAATCACCATAGAACAATCTCCGGATATGGCAGGTCATCTTGGGTCATGTGTCTCATCACATCTCGCACCGTTACACTGAAATACATCTTCACATGGTACTGAAGTATCCCTTTAAAAAGTGTTTTATTCAAAAGCAACAGTGACTATGGACCAAAACAAAAACAGCCATTTGTGAAAGTGATGAACCCACAGTCAGACAGTGTTCAAACAGTCAGAGAGAAAACACGACCCCTGATATCGGCTCCACGTCCCACAGCCCCACACGTCCAGTTCCCATTCATCCTTTCCATACTGATATTTTGAAAGCCGTTGTTGTGCGTGGCGAGTCCAGCAGAGGGCGCCGGCGGTCAGCCCTTGTTGATGGTGTTGTAGGTGGTCTGGGAGGCGGGCTGCAGAGGCTGCGTTGGGGACTTGTCTCCGGGCTCACGGATGGGATGGTGATCGTCTTCTGGGCTGGCCTCCTCACAGCGGGGCAGCTGCAGGAGCCGGGTCAAACCGTGCACATCGGCCATCTTGTGGACCGCCCGGAGCAGGAGGAACATCACCATGAGGCCCAGGAACAGGTAGACTGCAGGAGGAGAGCACTGAGGTGAGAGGGAGACCCACAACAGTTCCTACCACTGCCACTCCAAACAAATACAAGACACACAAATACATTCTGCTAACAATGGACCAAAGACATATTATATAAAATATATGTGTAGTATATCTAAGTATCACAATTCACCAAATTCTTATTTCTATCCTCGACAGCTGAGCGGCTAAAAGCAGAACATTTATCATTCGTCACTTGTAATCTCACCTGCAGCTGAATTCTCTCAGTGTTTGTTTCATTCACAAACATGTGAGGATTCATCTTGTGCTGCTCCCGCCGATCTGTTTCAATCTGACTGAAAATGCTTTCGAATAAATAGATACTAATCAAGAACGGAACAGAAAACAACATTTTAAAAACATTTGTGGTGAAATTGATCAAATCAGCAGCAAATGCTGCTCCGTAAGTTCATCCTCTCCCCAAACGAGTGAAGCTGCTGCTCATGTACCATGTGCTCACTGTATCAGTCTGGCTCCTGCCCTGGGGTTATGAATATGAGGTCACACATTGGCCATATTAGTAGTGCTAGAGCGTCAAAGCACCACAGCAGAGCACCAGAGAGCCACAGCAGAGAGCCACAGCAGAGCACCAGAGAGCCACAGCAGAGCACCAGAGAGCCAGAGCAGAGCACCAGAAAGCCACAGCAGAGCACCAGAGAGCCACAGCAGAGCACCAGAGAGCCACAGCAGAGCACCAGAGAGCCACAGCAGAGCACCAGAGAGCCACAGCAGAGCACCAGAGAGCCACAGCAGAGCACCAGAAAGCCACAGCAGAGCACCAGAAAGCCACAGCAGAGCACCAGAAAGCCACAGCAGAGCACCAGAAAGCCACAGCAGAGCACCAGAAAGCCACAGCAGAGCACCAGAAAGCCACAGCAGAGCACCAGAGAGCCAGAGAGCCACAGCAGAGCACTAGAGAGCCACAGCAGAGCACCAGAAAGCCACAGCAGAGCACCAGAGAGCCACAGCAGAGCACCAGAAAGCCACAGCAGAGCACCAGAAAGCCACAGCAGAGCGCCAGAAAGCCACAGCAGAGCACCAGAGAGCCACAGCAGAGCACCAGAAAGCCACAGCAGAGCACCAGAAAGCCACAGCAGAGCGCCAGAAAGCCACAGCAGAGCGCCAGAGAGCCACAGCAGAGCACCAGAAAGCCACAGCAGAGCACCAGAAAGCCACAGCAGAGCACCAGAGAGCCAGAAAGCCACAGTAGAGCACCAGAAAGCCAAAGCAGAGCGCCAGAGAGCCACAGCAGAGCACCAGAGAGTCACAGCAGAGCACCAGAGAGTCACAGCAGAGCACCAGAGAGCCACAGCAGAGCGCCAGAGAGTCACAGCAGAGCACCAGAGAGCCACAGCAGAGCACCAGAGAGTCACAGCAGAGCACCAGAGAGCCACAGCAGAGCACCAGAGAGCCACAGCAGAGCACCAGAGAGCCAGAGGGCCACAGCGTCAGGACTGCCTCTCTTCCCCGCCCGCTCGTCTTGGATCTGCAGTGAGTGGCTGCAGCAGCAGAGGGACACTTTTATTTCTTTCATCTTTATCAAACATAGCGCGCTGCATCGTGCATACTATTAAGCGTTTACAGGACAATCCCCCCTTGCAAACCACCGCGTCCCGCAGGTCTGGGGAAAGCATGGGGAGGGGGCAGCACCACCACATCGCAAAGTGAGTATGTCCACCCCCTGTCCTGCACACTCGTCTGCGACACTCGTCTGCGCTACAGCCTGCGCTACAGCCTGCGCTACAGCCTGCGCTACAGCCTGCGCTACAGCCTGCGCTACAGCCTGCGCTACAGCCTGCGCTACAGCCTGCGCTACAGCCTGCGCTACAGTCTGCGCTATGAACCACAGTAGCGTAACATTAAAGAGACTAGATGCAAGTTGGTCATTTTCATACTCACTACTGCCACCTCAGGTCTTATGCGTAACTGCAGCTTCTATATTAAGCTTGTGCATGACGGCACTTCAGAACCGAAGTGACAGTGCAGGATTTTAGAGGCAGTTGTGGTGAACAGGTCTGAGCTCATTCTACACATTAGGACATGGCTGGAACATTTAGGGAGGACAATACTTAGTTTTCCCTTTAAGTCTCTTTAAGTTAAAGATGTTCTTAGTGCTTGCTTTCCTGCCACGTTTTATGGGATTTCTGGGTACTTCTTATATTAATGATCATGTACACGGACGGGATGAACAAGTGGTAAATGATCAATGGCAGAGATTCCTGATCAATGGGTGTGTTGCTCCTGGTCCCTGCTAAAAAACAAACAAACAAACCTCCCTCCCCCATCTTGAACCAGCACGAGGTCGCATGACAAATAAGTATTTCATGGATTTTTCCTTGCTATGACCGACCCAGTCAGAAGCAGGAGCTGCTAATCCTCTCAGCGGGTCCTGGTCTGTGCACACACAGCCTGCTGAGATCGCTGCATGTGCACACGTATACTACACACGTATACGCTTGAAATAGTACCACATGATAAAAAAGCTGGAGGAGGTGTATGTGGATCGGGAAGTCTGGGCATCTCTGCTCAGACTGCTGCCTCCGCGACCGGCCCCGGATAAAGTGGAAGAAAATGGATAAACGGTGAAAGACACTGGGCTGCCATTTGAGTAACGCCATTAGATTTGGCACTGAAAAGTGACTCGTATGTTATCTTCCAAACATGAGTCTGATTGGGGTCCTGGCCTGGATTCCTGATCAGATGAAGAGCTGTGGTGTTTGTGCTGTATTTCACAGTGCTATGCAAGTCACATGACCCTCTCACATGACGGCCATGGCCTGCACTGACCCCCATTTTTACAGCGCAACAGCAGAGGAGTAGCAGGTTTGGAAGGATCATTTTTTCAATTGTAATGTAGTGGAACATTTTGAAACTAGGCAAAAGTATTTCTTATTTGTTTGAAATCTCACAGCAAACAAACCCTATCAAAGGCAGATCAGACAGCGTCTGTGTCTATGGGCAGCTTTAAGTTGGCTAACGTGCTGTTAGCATCAGCGTGGCACATCGAGCACCGAGCACTCCTCCTGGGAAAACTGCACCTGATGGGATTACCTTTCTGGTTCACTGTCGGCTCCGCCCACAGTAATGTGCTCTTTTTGATCGCTCACACCTAATGGTCTCTGTTTCTATGTTCCAAAATGCACAACAACGTTTACTCACAAATATCAAAAACAACGCCAAGTATGTGAATATTATTATGCAAATAAAGAAATTTGGACATTTTTGACCCAAATGGGCAGTAAAAAGACACCAGACACTCACCCATCACAGACACCTGGTACAGGGGCTTGTTCTTCTGCCCAGGCTGCAGCGCAGGCACATAGTCCCCCAGTCCAATGGTGCACAGGGAGATGAAGCAGAAGTAGATTCCATCCAGAAAGGACCAGGTGCCCTCCAGCCAGCTGAAGAGCGCCGCAGGGGCCACGAAGAAACAAAGCACCAACAGCAGGAGGAGCAGCAACAGGTGCAGCGCACAGGCTGCTCTGGGCTCCAGGCCGTAGCGATGGAGCAGCCCCACTGGACCCACCACCAGAGGGAACAGCAGCTTCTGCACACAGGCCGTGAGCACCAGCATGGTGAAGGGTACTCCCAGGAGAGCGTACACGATGGAGAAGGCCTTCCCCAGGTCGGACAGAGGCGTGCTGTGGCCGTACCCTGTGGAGACCAACAGTTCAGTCGCTGGCTCTGACAAGTACACAGGTACACCTGCAGGAGATAAATACACTGCGGCCAGTGCCAAATGTTTCATATAGAAAAAAACAAAATGGACAGAACTCTGCAAAGAAGTTAAGGTTAGGTAAAGGTATATACTTTATTGTCCCTGTAGGGAATTTTATCCTCTGCATTTGACCCATCCTTCCATGCCACTGGGGCGACCCTTAAGGAGCAGTTCCGCAGCCAGGGACCCATCCCTAGATGAGGAGTGAGGCTGAGGGTCACAATCACCTGGATGGAGGATTCACCTATTGTACATGTTTTTAGTGGTAGCACCAGGAACATGCAAACTCTAAAGAAAGGCCCCGTGTCCAGGTGGGAATCGAACCCGGGAAAAAGTTGAAATGAATATTGTTTTTAGGTCGCGGGTCATGATGCGTAGAAGGTGGGTCCCGAAGCCACACCAGTTGAGAGCCACAGTCATTCTCTCCGTGGCACACGGAGGCGTTTCTCTTGTGTGACCACGGACAGCATGCACTGCTCAGAGCTGGACAATAGCTGTATAGCCATGTCTACTGTTTGAATAGGCCAATATCACAACAGGAGAAACCTCACAGGACGGCACCAAACATCCAAACTGTGGAACTCTTGAGAATTGACACTATAGATTGCAAATCCGCCGGCTCCAGAGAGACTGACCAAGGAGGAATATGTGTTGAAGGTCATCAGTACGGGGCAACTTCTGTCCACTGCTGGTAAACTGTCCCCACATGTGTCCAGATTGTGATGTCATCATCCGAGCAACATTTTTACCAACTATCGTCGGCAACGCTACGTCAAACTTGGACCAATGAATAAACAAACTGTAATCTGTAAACATGAATGTCCTGATACGTACTTGGAGTAGTATAAAACCTCAAAAACTGGACAGATTTTGGGGGGGTTTATTGTAGACCAGTGAATTAGTCCAGAATGTAGACTCAAGAAGAGTTTCTGTGTTTTAGTCTTAGCTTTTTCCTGTTTGATGACTTTTTGACATGTCTCCGTCTTCATTCGGTGAGTGTTTTTCGGTCATACCAATTGTGATTTTTCTTGTAACCTTTAGAGTGTCCTGTCCTCTGTACTTTCTGGGAGATGTTCGAATGCCTGCCTAACATATTGAAATTCCTATGGAAGCTAACATTTTGGCGATGTTACATCAGGCTGTTCATGTTCTGAGTGTAAACCCAGCTTTGACCCGCACGGTCAGGTCTTGTGTGCTCGATTCTCCAGGTGTGGCTCTCAGTGTGGCTTTGGCCGAGGCGTCCCTGCTCCTCAGCGCGTCTGGACCTGGCACAGTCAGGACCTGAAGCAGAGCTGCTGCGGCGCTCGATTTGGCCTTTCCCGAGACCTCAACAGAAACAAAAACAAATGTAATGTCCAAATAAGCAGTCAGCAGCTGATGGACACGTGCCCTGGGCAGCCCCAGTTCTTATACTCTCCTAAATCCCACTTATCCTTATCTGCAAAAACTTCATCAAACCTTTTTAATGAAGGAGTTGCTGATCCGTACACCACACAGCCGTAATCGATCACCCACTTTATTCAGGCCTGATGGAGCTGTTTTAAGGCAGAGCAGCTGGTTGACCCCTTCTCTCCCTGTCAAACATCCTTGATCCTTCCAATATCAAACGTAAAGCCAAAACAGCACCCAATAATGTAAATGAGCGTACTCTCCCAATAACCCCTCCATAAATCACTGAACATCTGAACCCCCAGTCACGTTCCCATTCCACCAGACCATCCATAGCTTAAAAGATGCAAAATGTAAAGACACAGTTAAAAAGTCGTCGTTGTCGTGTTGTCCGAGGCTAATGCAGTGGGTTTCCACAGAAGTTGGCCTGTGCTGTAGAACGTGAAGGTGCTAATGTGCAGTCACAGGGAGGTGAGAGAGGCCGTCAGCAGGTCTGAGGAGGGGGGGGATCTCACCAATATAAACAAAAAGAATATGCTTGTTAATTTCATTATTTAAAGTATGATACATTTTTGTCTTCATCATCAAAGAGTTGATTCTGAACACAACAATACAATAAAAAGGGAAACTCTAATCGTTGGCGTCTGTCTTCAGGCTTACTGGCTTAACCTTTACTCACTATTTTGGTTAATGTCCTCCTTGAACTTTTACTTCAAGAGCGTGTAGTCGGCTTTTTTGCAGGTACTTGGTAATAATCTCAAACATATTTTTATCATTATCTTACACTTTGTTGGTTAGAAAATGCAATATTGATCTATAACAGCTGAAATCAAATATCCAGTAGTTTCACTTCCTGGTTTTCACACAAAGTCCCGTAAGCCCCTCCCACCACCATCCTCTTGCTCCTCTTTGTTGTGCAGCTGATTCAATAAAGAGTAAAGGAAAGGTTTACGGCTGGTGTGGCTGCAGTGAAGCTATGACAAGTACTTTTACTCCACAATGAAAGACCCTCCGTCCGTCTGTGCTATTTTCTCTCTCTCTCGTTCCAGAGACACACGAGCTCAGTGACAGGAGCTGTTACAGACACACGAGCTCAGGGACAGGAGCTGTTACAGAGACACACGAGCTCAGTGACAGGAGCTGTTACAGAGACACACGAGCTCAGGGACAGGAGCTGTTACAGAGACACGAGCTCAGTGACAGGAGCTGTTACAGAGACCCCCGAGCTCAGGGACAGGAGCTGTTACAGAGACACGAGCTCAGTGACAGGAGCTGTTACAGAGACACACGAGCTCAGGGACAGGAGCTGTTACAGAGACACGAGCTCAGTGACAGGAGCTGTTACAGAGACCCCCGAGCTCAGGGACAGGAGCTGTTACAGAGACACGAGCTCAGTGACAGGAGCTGTTACAGAGACCCCCGAGCTCAGGGACAGGAGCTGTTACAGAGACACACGAGCTCAGTGACAGGAGCTGTTACAGAGACACACGAGCTCAGGGACAGGAGCTGTTACAGAGACAGGAGCTCAGGGACAGGAGCTGTTACAGAGACAGGAGCTCAGGGACAGGAGCTGTTACAGAGACACACGAGCTCAGGGACAGGAGCTGTTACAGAGACACACGAGCTCAGGGACAGGAGCTGTTACAGAGACACGAGCTCAGGGACAGGAGCTGTTACAGAGACACGAGCTCAGGGACAGGAGCTGTTACAGAGACACGAGCTCAGGGACAGGAGCTGTTACAGAGACACGAGCTCAGGGACAGGAGCTGTTACAGAGACACGAGCTCAGGGACAGGAGCTGTTACAGAGACACGAGCTCAGGGACAGGAGCTGTTACAGAGACACGAGCTCAGGGACAGGAGCTGTTACAGAGACACGAGCTCAGGGACAGGAGCTGTTACAGAGACACGAGCTCAGGGACAGGAGCTGTTACAGAGACACACGAGCTCAGTGACAGGAGCTGTTACAGAGACACGAGCTCAGTGACAGGAGCTGTTACAGAGACACGAGCTCAGGGACAGGAGCTGTTACAGAGACACACGAGCTCAGGGACAGGAGCTGTTACAGAGACAGGAGCTCAGGGACAGGAGCTGTTACAGAGACACACGAGCTCAGTGACAGGAGCTGTTACAGAGACACGAGCTCAGTGACAGGAGCTGTTACAGAGACACACGAGCTCAGTGACAGGAGCTGTTACAGAGACACGAGCTCAGTGACAGGAGCTGTTACAGAGACACGAGCTCAGTGACAGGAGCTGTTACAGAGACACAAGCTCAGTGACAGGAGCTGTTACAGAGACACACAAGCTCAGGGACAGGAGCTGTTACAGAGACACGAGCTCAGGGACAGGAGCTGTTACAGAGACACACAAGCTCAGGGACAGGAGCTGTTACAGAGACACGAGCTCAGTGACAGGAGCTGTTACAGAGACACACGAGCTCAGGGACAGGAGCTGTTACAGAGACACACAAGCTCAGGGACAGGAGCTGTTACAGAGACACACGAGCTCAGTGACAGGAGCTGTTACAGAGACACACGAGCTCAGTGACAGGAGCTGTTACAGAGACACACGAGCTCAGTGACAGGAGCTGTTACAGAGACACGAGCTCAGGGACAGGAGCTGTTACAGAGACACGAGCTCAGGGACAGGAGCTGTTACAGAGACACACGAGCTCAGTGACAGGAGCTGTTACAGAGACACACGAGCTCAGTGACAGGAGCTGTTACAGAGACACACGAGCTCAGTGACAGGAGCTGTTACAGAGACACGAGCTCAGGGACAGGAGCTGTTACAGAGACACGAGCTCAGGGACAGGAGCTGTTACAGAGACACGAGCTCAGGGACAGGAGCTGTTACAGAGACACAAGCTCAGGGACAGGAGCTGTTACAGAGACACGAGCTCAGGGACAGGAGCTGTTACAGAGACACAAGCTCAGGGACAGGAGCTGTTACAGAGACACGAGCTCAGGGACAGCTCTAAACACTTTGATGTCTCTGTTGCAATTCGGAGTTTGTCACTAAATTATAGCTTTGCTTTAGTTCAATGTTGGATTAATCCATCCATCCATTTTCTTCCACTTTTCCTTTGCCAGGTTGTGGGGGCAGCTGTTGGAGTTGCCCAAATCACATTACACCAGCCCCTTATGGCTCCTCCTGCAGGTGGTGGGTCCACAGAAGGACGGCCTCATGGTTCAAACACGGGCCTGTTGGTCTCTCATAAGGGGCTTCTGAACCACTCTTTGTCTGACCCGTCACCCAGGACCTGTTTGCCATGGGAGACCCTACCAGGGTCCATGAAGCTCCCGACGACAGAGCTCCAGGATCATTCAGGTGCTCAAACCCCTCCACCACGTTAAGGTGGCAGTTCCAGGAGGGGTATTGAATTAATGTAAAAATCAATTAGATTAAATGTAATATTTTCATACATTTGTTTTCTTCCCAGTCTGACACCGGTTTATGAATGTATGACTATATTTTCCTTGATGTAAAGCACTTGAGCCCAATGAAGGTAGAAAAGTGTTGTATAAATGTGACCATTTACCACTTAATGTACCGCCTATGTAGCAAATAGAAACCACTGAATGAGCCCAGTGACGCTCCTGATACAAGTTCAGGCTGCACGGTCAAGACCACAAGGCCAGGTGTCTGCCCGGTGTCTGCCCGGTGTCTGCCCGGTGTCTGCCCGGTGTCTGCCCGGTGTCTGCCCGGTGTCTGCCCGGTGTCTGCCCGGTGTCTGCCCGGTGTCTCCCCGGTGTCTCCCCGGTGTCTGATGATGGAGCCCACTCATTAGGACTACGATTGTCCGGTCTCTTACAGGCATTTCAGCCTTCCTCCCCTACGCTCCTGGTCCCACTTTTCCAGTGAAAGACAAGTAAAGGCACATTTACATAAACAATGACAGCCTAATATCTGTGGACTACTCTTGCATGAAATGGGCCTCCCAGCTGTTTTGCATCAATAACAAAGAAAAACGAATGAAATATCTCTCGTGTTCCCTCTGACTTTCTCTGCCTCCCCCTGTGTGTCCTCTGCACTTACCCACGGTGGTGACCAGCGTGTTGGCGTAGAACATAGAGGAGGTCAAGTCCCAATTGGAGGGCTGGGAGGTGTTCTGCAGCACGGACACGCCGGAGCGGTGCGCCTGGAGCACGCGGAGCAGCAGCAGGTCCAGGGCCGCGGCGCTGGAGCAGCTGCGGTTCAGGAAGTCCTCTTTCAGAGAGGCCAGCTCATGGCGCAGCCGCTCCTCCTCAGGCCGCTCGATGGTGGAGAACACCAGGCCTCCGAACAGCAAGTAGATGATGTAGAACACGATGAAGCCAGCCAGGAGTACCCACGACCTGCCCGCGGAGCGCATGGTGCTTCACCGTCACCGAGTCACACCGACCTGCCCCAACCGCTGTGCCAGGCTCACTGAAGCGCTCAGACCTGCGCTCAGACCGGCTCAGGGGCTGGTCCTCCCCTCTGGAGGTGTGTCCGAGGACAGCCGACTTACGCTATTTTGGAAAACAATTAGCACAAATATTTGTATTTGATTCCAACCGAAGCTAATTACTCAGTAACAGTGAACACTGTGGAAAAATAAACCCTGAGGTGCAAAGAAACTTTTTACTCAAAGTAATGAGATTTCTGTTTTGATTTATATGACGACACATTTATTAGGATCCCTGTTTGTTTACCTTTAAACAAACAAAACCGATACAATCAGTTTAGTTTACAGACATGTTTCAGGAAAGCCTTATAGAAATATCTGAGTTCAAACAAAGTCTGTCCTCATTTCATTTTATTTCACATCTGAACATATCATTCACAACCCCCCATACATACAAACAAACAAGCAAACAAGCAAACAAACAAACAAACAAACAAACAAACAAACAAACAAACAAACAAACATACAAACAAACATACATACATACATACAAACAAACAAACAAACAAACAAACAAACATACATACAAACAAACAAACAAACAAACATACATACATACATACAAACAAACAAACAAACAAACAAACAAACAAACATACAAACAAACATACAAACAAACAAACAAACATACAAACAAACAAACAAACAAACAAACATACAAACAAACATACAAACAAACAAACAAACATACAAACAAACAAACAAACAAACAAACATACAAACAAACATACAAACAAACAAACAAACAAACATACAAACAAACATACAAACAAACAAACAAACATACAAACAAACAAACAAACAAACAAACATACAAACAAACATACAAACAAACAAACAAACAAACATACAAACAAACATACAAACAAACAAACATACAAACAAACATACAAACAAACAAACAAACAAACAAACAAACATACAAACAAACATACAAACAAACATACATACAAACAAACATACATACAAACAAACAAACAAACAAACAAACATACAAACAAACAAACAAACATACAAACAAACATACAAACAAACAAACAAACAAACAAACATACAAACAAACATACAAACAAACATACAAACAAACATACATACAAACAAACAAACAAACAAACAAACAAACATACAAACAAACAAACATACAAACAAACATACAAACAAACAAACAAACATACAAACAAACAAACATACATACATACATACAAACAAACAAACAAACAAACAAACAAACATACAAACAAACATACAAACAAACATACATACAAACAAACAAACAAACAAACATACAAACAAACAAACAAACATACAAACAAACATACATACAAACAAACATACAAACAAACAAACATACATACAAACAAACAAACAAACAAACAAACAAACAAACAAACATACAAACAAACAAACAAACAAACAAACAAACATACAAACAAACATACAAACAAACAAACAAACATACAAACAAACATACATACAAACAAACAAACAAACAAACAAACAAACATACAAACAAACATACATACATACAAACAAACAAACAAACAAACAAACAAACAAACAAACATACAAACAAACAAACATGCAAACAAACATACATACAAACAAACAAACAAACAAACATACAAACAAACAAACAAACAAACAAACATACAAACAAACATACAAACAAACAAACAAACATACAAACAAACATACATACAAACAAACAAACAAACAAACAAACATACAAACAAACAAACAAACAAACAAACAAACAAACATACAAACAAACATACATACAAACAAACAAACAAACAAACAAACAAACAAACAAACAAACAAACAAACAAACATACAAACAAACATACATACATACAAACAAACAAACAAACAAACAAACAAACAAACAGCTGACTGTTCATACTCCATCACATTCTGAAGGAGCACATCAGCTTCAGGAGCATGAAAAACGAACGTGGGAGGGATAACACTCCTAAAAGCAAGTTTATTTGTTTGTTAAATACCGATATTTGTTTTACAGTTGCTAAAAAAATGTGCATGCCATGGCAAAATTTATGATTTTTTTAGGCAATTTTTCAGAGAATATGAAAGATAACACTGAGTTTACTCGTTTTAAATAATAAAGCCAATTGAAAGTACCAAAAATGACCCTGATCAAAAGTTTACACACCCCAGTTCTTCATTCTGTGTCTTGTCCCTTTAACATCAATGACAGCTTGGATTCTTTTGTGGTAGTTGTGGATGGGCCACTTTAATCTTCGCAATAACATGTTTAATTATTGCTCTGATTCAATGTTTCTCCATCGTCAAAGGGATTTTTGAATATCTAATTCCTAATATGATCCACTAATAAACGTAATCTTATTTTAAAAAACTTAACAAGATATCCAAAATCCCTCTGAAAAGGTATTTGCAACGAATATATCAAGACTAAAACTGTAAGTTTCAATCTGGCTCAATCCTTTTTTTCACTAAAATATAGGTAATTTGTGTCATTTTTAGGCATAAAACCTTATTTTCATATGAAAACATAAAATGACAGAAAACTTGCTATTCATTTTCGTCTCATATTTTCGTCAGTAATCTACAGCAAAAGTTTCAAATGAATCTCTCTCTCTGTCTTAACTTCAGGGCTGGTACTTCTGCTCCGAGAGGGTCCTGAAGAGCTGGACACACGCCGGAGACAGAGCTCCCACACAGTCTCACTCACTGTCAGTAATTCTTTAAAGGCTCCGGGTGTCATGGCAGGGCTCTTGTTAGTGAATGGCTCTTTGAGTCTCAATGACCACACCCTAAACGTAATACAATCACAATCAAATTTGCCCAACATCAAATAATTAAAGATTAAAAAGGTGAGACGTAAAGAGTTAAAAAAAAAATCATTCAATCACAAAAAGTGCTCTAATAAATAGGGTCATTTGCTTTACAGCCACTCTAGGAGGCGCTATAGCTTGAAATTGTTATTGGAGTTATCAAGTTAAACCCAAAGATATTTAATAAATCCTAGGAAGGACATGAGGCCCGTTGACATGGCAAATGAGGCGGCCATCTTGTGGCGAGGCTAACCCTTATAGCAACCAATGCAAAACCAGGAGCAACGTTTTCATTGATTTAATTGCAGAAAGTGATACACTCATTGTTTGTGATTGGTTTATTACTTCGAAGTCTAGGATCTAATTTCTTAGGATGAAATGTTCAGGCATATTAGCATACTTTTCTCCATTCATTCCCAGGGTTCAGTGGTTAGCATTCACTGTATCACTGTCCCCATTCGATATTTTGCTTCATTGGACAATCTAACTATTGGACTTGAACACAGTCATGACTTGGGGGAGCAGTGTCATCTGCGTAGTCCTTCTGCTGAAGCACATGCCTGGGTTCGGCCTGTCGCGGCACTCTGTGGGGATCTGAGGCGGACAATGCTCCCCTTTGTCCTCCGCCGGATCACTTGACTCTCTCCACATCATTCTGTAGCTTCTCTTATTTACCAAAACAGGTCCATGCTTCAGCACAGAGATTGTTCTGATCGCTTAGGCTCTATCTCTGTAGTTAAATCTGAGTCTGAATGTCCACCCTCGTCCCTAACCCCTCATTCTACATACAGTGGGTAAGTATCGGCTCCCCTTTAACTTTTCGACATTTTGCCATGCTATGGACAATAAACATAAATATAATTAATTAAAATTTTATGTGAAAGACACACACTAAATGACACACAATCGTGAAGTGAAAGGAAATTTATACATGATTTAGATCTTTTTTTATAAATAAAAACACTGAAATGTGGGATGTGCGTGAGTCCCGGCCCCCCTTTTCCTTTTAGTGCAAACAACTGCCTTCAGAAGTTGAATGATGATTTCTGAATGGTCACATCACTAATGTCAGCTCAAATACAGCTGCTCTGTGATGGTCTCAGAGGTCTGTTAAGAGACTATTGAGGAGCAGAAGCATCATGAAGTCCAAGAACACACCAGACAGGTCCAGGATAAGGTTATTGAGAAGAATAAAGCTGGGTTAGGTTATAAAAACATTTCAAAAGCTTTGAACATCTCTCAAAGTACAGTTAAATAAACCATCCAGGAATGGAAAGAGTCTGACATCACTGCAAACCTACCAAGACCCGGCCGTCCTCCTAAACTTACTGACCGAAAAAGGACAGCACTGACCAGAGCTGTTACCAAGAAGCCTATGATGACCCTGGATGAACTGCAGAGAGCTACAGCTCAGGTGAGGGAAACTATGCACAGTCAAACGTCTCAATTTTTCTTTCAAACGATGACCATCGGGGAGGAAAAAGGCGATAGGGATTCACGGACCACATCAGCTTCAAGGAGGTCACCCAAGTGCTTGTGGACTACCTCGATGTCTTTGGGAAGTACTGGTCGAGCACGGTGTTTGAAAGGAGCCGCATCATGTGACCTAATCTGATGCTGGACTTTGTCGGTGCAGCCAAAGTCTATACTATGCTGTGAGAACACCTCTGGCATACTGTTCAGTTTAGCTGTAATGTGTTCCTTCCACTCAGACGACAAGGGAGAATCACCAAAGTCAAACTGCATGGTTGATTCCAGGGGAGGAATCAGGACGTCTTGCTCAGACTCATTTGCACAATAACTGGAACCTTGTAAGGAGCATGGTGTGGAATGGAGATCAAGCAGCTCTGAATGAATAGTCCACCAGGTAAAGGAGAGGCAGGGGGCTCAATGAGTGCGCACTGGGTAACAGGGTGGGTCTTGAGGTCAGTAAAACCATCAACCTATCATCATAACAAAAAAAGTACAATAATCACTTCGGCTTGCAGAAAGTAGGTCGGAGAGCCGGAGAGATGTCGCTGAGGGCCATGCATCCGGTCAGTTTGGACACAAAGCGCAAATCTGGAAATTATTTGACTGCGTTTGAGGCTAGAGAAATGGCAAACAAAAAAAGGAAGAAGGAAATCAGTAATAATAATGAGGACTCTTTTCTAGTTCTAGTTTCTAGGGTAGGGTCAGGTCTGTTAAAATCACAAGGTCTGGGATGGTCATCATTGACTGTATATCTGAGAAGCAAAGAGATCAAGCTTTGAAGATTCTGAATTTTGTGAAGGATTTCTGTGTAAAGTGTTTTCCACTTGACGAGAGGTCTACTTATAAAGGACTGGTTAGTGGTGTTCCTGTTATTGTTGATTGCAATGATTTTTTTGAATGTGCCTGGAGTGTACGAAGCCCAGAGAATGTTGCGGTTTCGAGGAAATGATGATGGGGAAGACAGCACTTCTGTTTGCTTGTCATTTGTTGGAAACTTACCTGAGAACATATGTGTTGACTGTGTTTGTGACTATGTGAGACCTTTTGTTAGAGCCCCATTGACGTGCTATTTCTGTCAGGAGTTTAAGGGGAGTGCCAAAGTTTGTGAGGTTTGGAAGAATGAGACGCAGTGGAGCCAAAGTGTTTGCACTGTTCAGGGAAACATCGAGCGGGAGCTTTTGACTGTCCTAAGAGCAAATTGGAGAGGGAAGTGGGTCGGTGAGGTCGGAGAATCGGATGTCATATGCTGAGGCTGTAAAAAGAGCAAAAACAGCCAGATCTGAATAATCCCCCGTCAGTGGAGAAGAATGTGTGGCCGGAGAAGAGAAATTTCATTGCTTTCATGGCAGTTGTTGTAAACTGTGTGGATTTGCAGGAAAAGTCAGAGCGTGTGAAGGTGGTTCTGAATGCGGCGAAAAGATTTTTGAATATGGGTGATGTTACTGGGGATAATTTTGATTTTTGGAGGGAGGGAAGCTGCGTTTGGGAGTTTTAAAATTCCTTTCTTAAATTCTTATACTCACTACTGCCGCCTCAGGTCTTATGCGTAACTGCAGTTTCTATATTAAGCTCGTGCATGACGGCATGTCAGACCCGAATTAACACCTTTCTAAGTGACAGTGCAGGATTTTAGAGGCAGTTGTGGTGACCAGGTCTGAGCTCATTCTACACATTAGGACATGGAGGAACATGTAGGGGGATGAAAATACATCATTTTAACATGTTTGAACTCTGTATAGTCCCTTTAAAGGTCCTATATCATGCAAAATCAACTTTTTGGAGCTTTTAGCCATGTTGTTTTGCTACTTCCTTACCAAAAACACCCCAGAGTGGTTTGTGGCTTCATCCACACAGTTCTCAGAAATCCTCCTGAATCCTGCTCTCTGAGCATCTGCTCCGCCCTCTGCTGGAAACCACTGACCTGTGACACTCTGACGTTTTTTACGTCATAGTGTCAAACAGGAAGAGCACAACTTCTGTAATGTAATGCCTGATTTTAATTTATAAAACAGCTTTAAAAAAAATAATTAAAAATTAAAAAAGGAAGCTCTTCCAGGTCAGGACTGAAAACAAACGCACCCTCTGACAGGGCGGTTTTTAAAGCCATTCCGCGGGTGAACAAAACTGTCCGCGTTTTTTTGCCTTGCTGTAATCAATGTTGATTTGATCAAAATCACTATTTCGAAGGCAAATCCAAGGCTCTGTAAGCTGCTTTTTCAATAAGGGAGGGAGGAAGGGGCGGTTTCTCATCATGGTAGGAGCACATGGGCTCTGTTAACTAGTAAACAATATTGAAAATTCTAGCCGCGCCATATGTCCGCGGTTTTCAGATATTTTTGGGCGGGTTTGGCTGCCCATACCTGGCAACCCTGCCCTCTGAGTGCCTGAACAGATGTCATGTTTGCACTGAAGTATGTGAAGAAGGAGCTCTTTCTAAACTATTCTGGACACACCTGTTCTTTAGTCTTTCCTAACGATAATGTCGCTGAGAAAAGCGCGTTTGGCTACGAGAGGTGCAGGACTTTTTTCAACCTCCCTAAAGAAGAGGACACTCGCCAGAAGTTGGAATTTCTTTCTGGGATTTGGCGACTATCACCAAAATAGTGTTTTTCTGTGACTGTCTCTGATGGATGTTTGGTGAACCTTCACCAGAATCAAAGTGGATTCACTTTTACAACCAACGCGAGTCACCAATGTGATGGAGAGGCCAGGACAGAGCGGTGGTGAGTCAAAACGCGTGTTAGCTTGTGTGTTAGCGTGTGTGCTAGCTTGTGTGTTAGCGTGTGTGCTAGCTTGTGTGTTAGCCATTTATGAAGCTGTGTTGCAGATTTCAACTCCTTATAACTGTATTGTGAAGTAACTTCACTTATTTCTGTGATATTTATATTTATCTTACTGCTAATAATGCATGGGCAGATCCGCTCGGAGAGAGGGGGCGGAGTTAACTGAATCGAAACGTCTTGTCTTCCGCGTTTGGAAAATACCCCCAGAAAATACTTTTATATACTTTTTTTTATACATTTTTTTATTTCTCACAAAAATGAGTGCTCCATAGCGGAAGAGGTACAACATATCATATAAATGCCTATACTTTACTTTGGGATGGCTAAAGTAGCAGGATACAGATACTTTAGGGAGATCACAGAGTAGTAACAACTGTGAAGGGTAGCATTGCGCACTCCAGCGTACAGCTTGCCAGAAAGTACAAGAAGAAGAAGAAAGAAGGTCAGCACGGTGTCAGCAGAATGAGTCCACTACCTCTGCCAAAAGTTTGCTAAACTCCAAATGTGTTTCTGCGATAAAGACCAACCAAACTCAAGAGACAGTGGAATATTTATGGATCAATATGAATCAGATACGTTTTATTTCACATGGATTTTACATGAATGATGAAAAAGAGGATTATTGCCTTTTTGTCCGAGAGAGGAGGCTCATTTGACAGCTCGAGGTAAAGGTAAGCAGCTAACGATAGCATCTTTTCACCGTAGCCGTTTATATTCGTTTATTCATGAGAAATACGCAGCACACGATTGAAACAGATGATTTCATTCAGTCATGCTGTGTTTAGTTCAAAGACCTGTCTCAGCATTGCGGTCTATATTGACCCGTTTAGTGCTCACTACTTTTCAGAATGCATTGTGGGAAATTTTGAGTGCGCTACTTTTTTTTGTCTGGACATTCGGACACCCCCCAAAAATTGGCGTATCCACTCTGTAGTACACTATGTAAGGAGTAGTGTGGACATTCTGCGGGCCTAACACAGCTAAATCAGATGAACACTTACTAGCTAACATTAGTTGACAAGTTGGCTGAGTCGACGAGTGACTGACAGGAACAGATTTGATGGATTTTGTTCTTAATTTCATCATTTTTGGCCAAATCAAAACTTTTGATGAATGGGAGGTAGAGGAGAGCAAGCAGCTAGGTTAGGATACTGTTAATAAAATATGAGCTTTCCATAGGGATGGGCAAAGTGAAGCTTCATGAAACTCCAAAGCAGTTGAAGCGATTGCGCCTCCTTGAATCACAGTTCACTCCACAGGGACATCTAGTGGCAAAGTGTCATTACAACCACATTTACAGAGTTTCAGGATTCATTCGACTGTGAGTGAAATAAAACCACATACTGTTTGATTTTCTTTGCCATTCAAATGTGAAATAATGTGTTATTGTTCTTATTGTGGTTGTGTGTTGTCGAAAATTAAATCAATGAAGCAACTGTCACATGTTCTATGTTTCTCCTCAAACTCTATAGCCTACTTCTTTTTGCTAATCTATTTTTATAAAAGACATGTTAGCATTAACAATTATTTTAACATTACATTTAGCAATCTGTCAGAGCTGGGACTCGAGCCCAGGCTACTCAGGTGAGCAGTATTTACAAGCGCAGCAGCTTTTCTGACTACGCCATGTGAGCGCACTCACATGTGTGACTAAAACACAAACATGAAGAGAGGTTTGCAAAGCCCTGTGGTTTGCCCAAGGTGAACTGTGTTTTGAAACGCAGGGGCCATGAGGCCTCAACACGGTGTCGAATCCCCGGTTCAAGACGCCCATCCCTAGTTGTCCTATTGAAAATGGTTAAGGCACTGTTTCTATTTGTCTATTTTCAGACCTACATACACCGTGTTCCAAATTAATTTGCAAATGACATTTTTCTCAGATTTTCTAAACTGTCAACTCAAATGAGAGTCAGCATAACTTTCAAGTCTTAAACTGGTTGAGGATCATTTAAATGTTGTTAAAAAAATCTCCCAGTGATAACAGTATTTTTTTCAAAAATAAATATAGTAAAACACTAAAAAACTACTGTTCCAAATACAAAGCTTGTAATTAACTGAAAATGATCATTTGTTGAATTTGTAGCATTAGGAGGTCATATTTACTGAAATCAAAAGCTATTTCAATCAAAAACACAGGTGAAGTTATATTTTACCATAGGAGCCCTTGTGTGATAGCAGCTTCTAAATTCTTAAATCCATAAAACTTGTGAGTTTTTGGACAGTTTCTGCTTGGATTTCTTTGCAGGATGTTAGAATAGCCTCCCAGAGCTGCTGTTTGGATGAAAACTGCCTCCCACCCTCATAGAAGTTTTTCTTGTTGAGGCTCCAAAGGTTCTCAATAGGGTTGAAGTCAGGGGAGGAGGGGGTCCACATCATGAGTTTCTCTCCTTTTCTGCCCATAGCAGCCAGTGATGCAGAGGTTTTCTTTACAGCAGGACATGGTGCGTTGTCATGATGAAGAGGATTTTGTTCAGGGAAGCATATTTTTCAGAGGTCATTTTCACACCTTCAGGGATCCTAAAGGGGCCGACCAGCTCTCTCACCTTGATTCTGGCCAAAACATGACTCCGCCCCCTCCTTACTGACGTCACAGCCTTGTTGGGACATTGTGGCCATTCACCAACTCTCCACTACTCCATCCATCTGACCATCCAGGGTTACTCTTCATGTATTTCTGAGCCACTGCAGCCGTTTCTGTTCATCAGCTTCAATAACAGTTTAGGGGAGGCCGGAGAGAAGGTTTATGCACAACTGCAGCCTCTGGAGGGTCCTACACCTTGATGTTCGGGAGACTCCAGAGGCACCAGCAGCTTCAAATACCTGTCTGCTAGACATTTTGCCATACTATGGACCAAAAAAAGGTGTACATTATCTCTTACATAATGTACACCTAGAGCCCGGCAACAGTTAACTAACAGTTCAATCACATTCTATATCACTCCACTGCAGCTGTTCTAGTAAAGATAAACAATTGCGCTGGATCTAGTTTCAGGTAAAACTGATTCAAAAGTGAAATAACTCCTGCCCAGGACTTAAAAAAATAAGCAAACAGGCCCCAATGAACAGTTTCAGTTCACGGGCCCCTGGTATAAGCGGGATAATGCACTCCGAATAACTGGACGACGCGGAGGCTGCATTATCCCTTAGCTAATGCACGGCTCCTCGTTGTTTAACCCTTACACTATACTTATACTACACCAACTTTGAAATCACTCCACTGCAGCTATTTCCATAACGATAAACAACTGAGCTAGAACTAGCCGCAGGTAAAACAGATTAAAAAGTGAAATAGCTCCTGCCCAAGACTAAAAAAAGCAAACAGGCCCCAATGAACAATTTCATGTTGGGGGGGGGGGACTCTGAGGTGTGTCAATAAATGGACTCCGCGGTAGAAACCAGTTCACGCTTCCGCGTCGTCAAGTTATTTCTGATAATGGACACTTTGTCGGGCATTATCCGTACTTAAATGAAGCACTGCTGATGGTTTCCCAAAGCCTCGCCCTGGTCTGATGTGGGCGTGGTCAGACGTCCACGTCATCACTCGCAGCCCAAGTGCTGTTCCCATGTTCATGTCCCCCAGAGGCTTGTGTCCTGCCTTTGGTGTTAGCATGTGGTTCATTTCCTGAGGATACACCAGTGTCATCTTTACTGCCTTGCACCAGCCAAAATTCACCCATAATGCACCACAGCTCTCAAGAAAGGAAAAGTTGAGTCTGGCTTATGTGGTTTATTAAAGCACTAAACTCCTCTTTGAAAACAAAAAAAAAACATGCTTTGAATGTTTAATGACTCTGCAGCCACTGTTCAGTTTGACATAATGATTTAGGTTTCGTCGTATTCTTTTGACAAAAAGACAAATATAAATGTTCATGATTTGGTCAGATAGGTTAATTCATTTTATGTTTCAGTCTGTTTAAGTCAACAATAGAAAAACTATATCTCAGATTTGTTTTGTCAACTTTAAACATTTATTTTGAAACATTTTCAAATTGCAGCAGCTTCAGGGACCAACACAGAACCACATGGGTTTGTTGGACATTGAATTGAATTGAACTGAATTGATGTCAGGCACTTTTCCATACTAATGTTTTTATTCCTTCCATTTTATTTTGTATTTATCATCCAACTGAAGATCTGGAGATCTGTATTTAGTCAGTAAAAATATTATTTCTCTGTTCCCGTCCCCTCCTTAGCTGAACTTCCCCGACTACCCTGTACAAAACATAACTTCCTTTTTATTTTGTGATGTCACTTCCTCTATCCCTGAAACGTGTTCCATGAGCAGCTCCATTTGGACTTACCTGGGCTTTGGGAAACAGTGTCCCTGACAGCCCCTGATGTCTTCCTAGGAACCTCTAAGAGACCCTCTGAGAGACCCTCTGAGAGACCCTCTGAGAGAACCTCTGAGAGAGCCTCTGAGAGACCCTCTGAGAGAACCTCTGAGAGAACCTCTGAGAGAGCCTCTGAGAGAGCCTCTGAGAGACCCTCTGAGAGAACTTCTGAGTACCTCCTGCTTCGATATGACACATGGCTCATGGTAACAATAACCTCACAATGCTCTGATACTGCGATTCTTGATATAGCAAATATCTACGGATGCAAGAAAAGCTTCAAGTATATATTTATGGTGTTTTCCCGCTGGCACTGTTACGTTGACCTAACACGGCTTTGGACCTGAGAGCGACGCTTTTCATTCCTCTTTTTTGAGTGAAGAAAATGCTTATTTTTAATGAATGCGCGACACACTGCAGGACCGGACGTTGGGATTAGGGCCCGACAGATATGGATTTCTGGGTCTGATACTCAAATGAAGGGGGTTGGCCGATAGATATATATTTTGAGTAATTTAATTAGAATTTTTTTTATTTTTTCCAGTCTCTCAAATAGCCTATGTTGAACATTTATTATTATAGTAAAGGTTTTTAATCATAGATTATATAGAGGCCGATGCCGATATGCACCAATGATATTTTTGGCCAAATTTCATACAATTGCTTGTTTGACAGCCAAAAATCAGTAGATTTCATAAATAAAAAAGGATGAGTCTCTAACTCTCTACGCAAAAGTCTGCAACATAAAATATATAAAATTAGGTGAACAAACTTGTGACCGATTTTCACATAATGTTTCTCAGTTCCCCTGAGGCCGAGGAAGTGGGAGGGCTCTGACTGAACTCTTTCCATTGCTAAAATCGGGAAGTCTCAATCACTTTCGGTTCCAGAGATATCGGCCAATAGCCCATGTTGTAAAATACCCAACTTTGGATTACTACTCAGACGGGGCAAATTGGATCAGCTTTATTTGACAAAGAAGTAATCTGAGTAATCTAATGCACTACCAACTAACTCTGTCTATCACAATCTCTGCAAGCAAAATCTAGATACATAATGATCTTATTCCTTCAGAATGATGCCCTGTACCTAGTATGCACAGTGAATTAATTAGCAATACACCAGTTGAGCAGAGAAGACAGTGACACTGGGGCGGAGTAGGGTTCAGTTGCTTTAATTTGTGACACATGATGTTCCACTGTCTCCAAACACTCTCCCACACATCTGTGAGCGTGCACTGAGCGAGGGTCCAGTCTGGGGCTGTGGGCTCCAGAGACTGTGAAGGTCTTCAAGGCGATAGTAGCAGTTCCATGTGTGTGTGGAGAGGAGTAGCTGGAGTAACAAAATAATCTGTGCATATTAAAGGTTTCTCATGTCCTTGGTAAAGCCAGGGACGAGGCCAGTCCACGGATCCCACTCCAATGGCACAGGAGAGGGGGCGTGGCTTACAGGAGACCTGGATGGGTGGACGCGTGGCCATGGGAATGGTGGCGGTGGGCGTGTCCCCGGGCTCTGGCTCCCTGCACACACGATTGCAATCTTAACAAGTGTCCATCAGAGTTCAAGTGGCAATTTGATGAAGGAACGTTAAAATGTGAAAGTTATAAAACATAAGAGACAGGATGGCTGGGGTGACAGATATGGAATGGTTTCAATTATGAAGTAAAATCAAAAACACAAAGTAGAAAATGTAGATAAATGTAAAAAGAGTAAAATGTTAATTGTAACTGTGTGTTCTAACCCAGTGGTACATTAGTGTGTTTATGTGGATTTATGCCTAAAACAACGACTGATTAAT
Organism: Gobius niger; assembly: GCF_951799975.1. Lineage (NCBI taxonomy): Eukaryota > Metazoa > Chordata > Actinopteri > Gobiiformes > Gobiidae > Gobius > Gobius niger. The sequence goes on along the minus strand of NC_136852.1, from coordinate 34,331,902 downwards.
TGTTTGATCAATAAATTGTTCAGTGCTATAATTAATGCTTGAAACAATACAGCTGTGTGAGGAAATACTGTATTTTCCGTACTATAAGTCACACTTTTTGTTTGTTTGGCAGGGGTGCGTCTAATATGTGATTATTTTTTGTTTTTATTCAAATATATCATTTCACATGTCACTAGAGTGCACTGCTGGCTAATTGAGCAGCAGACAGTTTGGAGTGAGCGGAGAGCGGAGGTTACTCTTACCCACAATGAACAAAACAAAACAAAGCTAATCACGGGCTAAAAGCTCGATGGCCACAGCCAGAGAAACAAGTTCACAAATGAGAGATTAAAAAATATGCTGCCGGGAGAGGCTTGTTAACAGTGCAGTTACTCCTCCGTGCCCAGGTAGTTGCCAAGGCGATTGTTCAGAAGTGACACCGAGGATGAAGATTTCAATAGATTTAGTGATCTGGAGTGAGAGGGAGAGTTTGGTCTGTTCTTTATGCTATAGTTATCTAAACTGTTTATCTGACATCAACATACCAGATACCTATTTAATTATGCTTCAGGTGTTACGTTAGCATACCATACGCCTATTCAGTCGGTTTTTTCTTCATTATGCAATTTTTTTGCTGGTGCGTCTTATACTCCGGAGCGACTTATAGTCCAGAAAATAAGGTACTTTGTTTCAAGATTAAACCAATCGGCCAAGGGTGGACGTGTGTTGTTGGGGTTATTAGGCAGTTCTATGCAGAGCATCTATCTGCACAGTGTGTGGAGTATGGCTGTGCCCAGCGTCATTCAGCAGCAGAGGGGGATAATAACCCAGGAAAGACTTAGACAGGTAACATTTGGGTTTAGGTTAGTGAACCCGCTCACCGCTCTGTATGTATGTTCTCAGAGGAGCAGGTCTACTGCATGGACCTGAGGAGGTGTTTACCTGAGGGGGTGACTCACCGGGGGCGGGGGGTTAAGGCCCAGGCTCCACTGCAGACGCTCCCGGGACACTCCACTGACTCGCCTGTCAATCATCCTGTTCAGGTCATGAAAGAGGTCCAACAGCCTGGGACAGAGCAAGACCAGACATTCTCATGTAAAACAGAGGAGCTTCATTACAATGACACATCCTGCATCCCTACGGGCTCTTAAGATATACAGTTGTGCTCAAAAGTTTACATACCCTGGCTGAATTTTTCAGAGAGTACGAACGATATCACTATACATTTTAATTAGTGGTTGTGTGAGGCCATCTATAGTGAAACAACTCAGTTTGTTCTTTTTAAATCATAATGATAATAGAAACTACAAAAATGACCCTGATCAAAAGTTTACACACCCCAGTTCTTAATACTGTGTAATGCCTCTTTAACGTCAATAACAGCTTGGATTCTTTTGTGGTACTTGTGGATGGGCCTCTTTATTTCCTCGGATGGTAAAACTGCCCATTCTTTTTGGCAAAAAGCCTCCAGTTCCTGTAAATTCCTGGACTGTTTTGCATGAACTGCATGTTTGAGATCTCCCCTGAGTGGCTCAATGATATTGAGGTCATGAAACTGAAATGGACACTCCAGAACCTTCACTTTATTCTGCTGGAGCCAATGAATAGAATAGAATAGAAAAAACTTTATTGTCTACCATACACAAGATGGCAGAAATTTGCCTGAGAGGTGGACATAGCCTTGTGCTTTGGATCGTTGTCCTGCTGGAACGTCCAAGTGCAGCTTCCAGACTCTTTTCCTCCAGTATTCTTTAATAACAGGCTACATTCATCCTGAAATCAGTTTAGACCAAGTTCCCTGAAGCTCACACATCCCCAAAACATGAGTGATCCAGCTCCGTGTTTCACTGTAGGAATGATGGACCGTTCATCACAGGCCTTGTTGATCCTCCAAATGTAACGTTCATGGTTATGGCCAAAAAGTCCCATTTCAGTTTCATCATTCCAAGTGACATTGTTTCAGAAATGTTGAGGCTTGTCTCTGTGCTGTTTGGCATATTGTAAGTGGATACTTTGTGTCATCTGTGAAGTAATGAATGTTTTTATGGCTGATGTTTCATCCAGTGCCTCCTTATTGTGTATCTTGAAACAACTGCACAACTTTTTTTTTTACGCTATTTGTAGGATTTTCTTTACATCACAAACAATTTTCTTGGTAGTTGCTGCTGATTTTTTTGTTGATTGACCTGACAGTGGTTTGGTTTCAACAAAATTCTGAATTTTCCACTTCTTAATTAGAGTTTGAACACTGCTGATTGGCATTCAAAGTGACCTTTGACAATTCTTTTGCTTTCCTCATGACTCAGAAAGCAGAAACACCAGTGCAGCACAGGATGAAAGATGCAATCTTTGGCACTGTTATGTTGGGCTCCTGTCTGTCAGAAGCCCAAAAATTCACTGACCTTTTATACACACACAATAATGACACACAGGTCATTACACACAGATGGTTACCTTTAGTAGTCATTGAAACCCCTTTGTGTCCACTTTTTTGTCCACCACATTTTATCAGGCCATGATCACCGGGGTATGTAAACCTTCATCATGGTCATATTGGATTTTTTTTTTTTCATTATGACTTAAAAAGAGTGAACTTAGTTGTTTAACCATAAATGGCTTTGCACAACCACTAACTATGAGGGGAAAAAAAGTTTGTGTTATCTTTCATATTCTTTAAAACTAGTCAAAAAAAATTCTGCCAGAGTATGTAAACTTTTGAGCACAACTGTATGTTCGAGAAAGGAGGTCATGAGTGAGGATTGTGTTAGACAGAATTTCAAATTGGCCAGGAGCGCCCTCAGCAGGCAGCAGTGGGAATTAGAAACAGAAATGATCATTGACGCAGTAATGAACACATTTACCAAGCGTTCGCTCGTGCAAAATGACGTGCTAAAGTGGAGCAGCATTCTCTCATTTACATATCCCATTTGTGGTCTAATGGACTTATGGACATCGCCTTTGACGTGACAAACACATGGTGCTATTTATACAGGTTTGTTGAGCGGTGAAAGTGGAGGCTTTTACATGTCGTGGAGATGAAGGTTGTGATACATATCATTGATGATGGTTTTAAACATATAGAATGTTAATTCCAAGATGAGTTGGTCGGATATCAAGTTTTTTATCAGGCTTATACTATTGTTGGGGAATTTATGAAAATCGTAACCCTCCCAGATCGTTGTTTTGCCTATTAAACCCTTTGCTGTTTGGTTGTCACCCCAGGTGACAGCATCAAAAGAATAACATTTTTCCATTTTCTTGTATCACATTCCTTAAGTGTGCAGAGCTACTCTGAACGGATCTGGTGTTGGATTGCAGACTTCGATAATGTGAAAATTGCAGGACAATACTGGCTTCAACAGAATCAAATGTGGGACGTATACACTAGTGTGGCTGAGTGGTGTTTGCAGTATGGGGGAGCTTACCTCTGGTCCGAACACCCATCCGTGAGGCCCACACCTCCCCTGAGCATCTGCGTCAGAGTGGGCACCGAGCAGTCTGCAGATTCATCCAGGGAGCGGCCCAGAGGAGAGGGGAACGCCGTGGTGAAGACTGACCCCTGCAGACAGACATAGTTATATTTACTCAAGTGCATGTACTTTGTGGGACACTGCCAAACGTGCTCCCCATCAGAGCTGGTGTATATTGATTAGGCGGAGGCTACAGTGCCGCACTGCTTTCACAGCCAGCAGGGAGTCTGCCAAGACAGTAGAGGGCAGCAGTGTACTTCTGAGCACTTGACCTGCCACTGCCACAGAAAACTGGAAGGATTTCAGTGTACACATGAATATCTGGCTGCGTCTGAAACCATCAAATTATAGCCTACTAACACTAACACTAGCAACTAATCCTTAACCTTTCATGGGGTCGACTTTAGATCTCTATGCAGTTAGTGAACTAGAGCTTCAGAGCTATTTTTCACAATTCGACCGTCCTTACCCATGTGAAGGGGAAGTGACATCAACAAACAGCTGTTTTTCTTGTTCTTTAAAGTTATTGGTGGAGTGCAGGCCAAACAAAAGCACATGTCGCCTCCTGCTCTACAGTGTCCAACAACAACAACAACAACAACAACAACATAGTGTCCAAACAAAGACATTTAAGGAGAAAAAAAATCCAAATGAGCCATATATTTCCCTTTAGTGTTATTTGATCTCATCAGCTGTTTCATAAAGCTACAGTAGCAAATGATCCATGTGGCTTTAGTTTCTACTAAATGATTGGCGCAGTGGCTTATGGGATGGCACATAGCTCCTAATCACCGGTTAGTTAGCATCAGAGGTCCCTGTGCTAAAGTGGCTATTATAGTTAGCATTGAGGCTCCTTTTCCTTCACTCCTTCCTAACTGACAGCCCAATTCGGACGCTTCTTATCATGGCAGACGCTGCCGCACATCCGGTTTGGTGTAAGAGCTCTTAATAAATAAATATAATAAACAATTTGCATTAGCGGATTTGATATTTCTGACACAACTGATCAAAAGATGCAAAGCACACTTTCAATAAACAAATCCTGTATCGATTGTATTCCTTTGACTTTCCACTGAGAAAAAGCTACTTCACAAAGTGCTGGGTTGAACTCATGGTTAAGTGTAATCGGGATTAATATTGAAATATCTATCCATTTAAAATGTTTTCTAATTTGATGCCAAATTTTGACCGTATGAGAGACTACAAGACCTTTGACTTTGAGAGTGTTGGGTTTAGGTTTTAAAAGAAGAATAAATCAATGGTTGTAATGAGGTAGAAGGACCAAAGTTCTTTTGGTCTTTGTTGTTTTCTTAATCCCAGGAGTCGTTTTGTTCCAAATGAATTGAGAAATTAAACTGTCCAACTCTGTAAAAAAGGCTTTAGTGATAAAAAAAAGGTATGCATTGAAATAAAAAACATTTTGGTAGAATATTCATTCTTACTATGTTAATTCTTCCCACTGGAGGTTTCCCCATTTGTCCAAATTCTGTTTTGTTTGTTTGTTTGTTTGTGGTGAAATTATGTTTAAAAAGACCAGAATAATCCTGTGTAAAGTTGGTAAATTTGGTTGATATAGTAAATGGATAAACGGCGCACACGGCAGCGTGCACGTGCACATGGGCGCACGCTCCACGTGCACGTCAGCATGAGGCGGTGTCGACCCACTAGACACAAGCTGAGAGGAAGATGACAGGCTGTAGCTCCAGCCTAGTTCATTATTTTACTGCACTAAGTCTTCATTTGGACTGAGTCCCCAGAGCTACAGCCAAATCGAACCAACAGCCTTGATTTACTCGATGATAATAATAATAATGATAAAACAAAAGTAAAGTAAGTGTAAAGTAAGCTTATTTTAACTCCCATATAATAAGTGTATCCACAAATTGGAAATACAAGATTAATGCCTACATATACAGTAGCCTCTACGTAACTTTTTTTCCCTTTTAAAGCACTGATAAGAGTACCATTAAAGTACCAGATCGATAAGGAGTATCGATCAGGGTAGTGGTATCGATAAATCCTCAACAATACCCATCGTTGCCCACGCTGTTGTGAATGTCTCGGGTTTTTCTGCATAATATCATGATAAACTTGTGAATTCATTTTTCAATTGATGACATCACGTTGTCCAGGCCCTGAGGAAACAAAACAGCCCCACACCATGATGCTCCTGCTCCAGACTTCATTTTGGTGTGCTCCACACATGACATTGTGTGTTTGGCCCAACCAATTCAACCGGTTTGAAAAGAGCTCTCGGATCCACAGCACTACTGGAAAAAATATACTGTGGACTGACGAAACCAAAGTTTAAACGTTTGGACGGAACACACAACACACGACTGCTTTTCTGTAGTTGCAGCGGTTGGTTCTGCACATCAAGCAAAGGGACACTCTGAGACTGGACAAACTCATCAGAAAGGCCTCCTCTGTGATCGGGGCCGATCGGGACTCTGTAGTCAGTCACAGAGAGAAGAACCCTGGAGAAGCTGCTCTCTGTGATGGACAACAGTGACCACCCCCTGCATGAGCTGGTGATGAGGCAGAGGAGCTCCTTCAGTGAGAGGCTGCTCTCGCTCTCCTGCTCAAAGGAAAGGCTCAGGAAATATTTTGTGCCCAGAGCGATTAGGCAAATCCTTGGGTGGGAGGGACTTAATGGGAACAATGGTTTTACAGTACTTTTTATTTATTCTCTGCACTGTCCTATTTATTGAATCTTTTTCTAGTTTTTTTTTAATCTGTTGTTTTTATGTACAACTTATTTGTGCAGCTGATAAACTGAATTTCCTTTGGGATTAATAAAGTATATGATATCGTCTTGTAAACAATATGGTGCCATCGAAGACACTATTATTAATCTTTAAAATGCCTGAAAAAAAAAAATCCCAAATCCTCGTGCTCAGTGCTTTGGAATTCCGGATTCCGTTTTCGATTGTTGGAGCAATTACGAGCACAGCAGAAGCTGTTTTTCATCATTGTTTGGCTGTAGCTTCACTCGCACTCAAAAGGCCTCTAGCTTGTAGCTTCCCCCCAACGGAAATACCAGAGGCAAGACTGAACAACTGAGCTTACAAAATCCATCTCAATGCACTCTTCTGTCAGTGTCAGGTACTTTGACTTTACAGAGCTCTGCTCTGAACCATGAAATTAAGCTCTATTTCCATCTAGTAAACAGCTCAGCTTCACTCTCTGTTCTGTTCCAGGCCCAGCTTTAGATCTGGAATCATTACAAATGAACTCCTGCACATAGCACATTTCATAAACACTTAAAGAGGAGTTTATCAGTGAGCTCACCAAGGTCTGCAATGGGATTCCATTGTACATTAGGACTATGTCACCTGGACTTTCTAAAAAGGTGAGTGTGACCTTTGCAGTGCAACTTCAACAATGCGACCCTCGCACTGTGACCTCCACAGTGCCACCATCACAGAGAGTGAGGCCTTAACTGTGTGACTCTCTTGTGCCTGTTTGATGCTGCATGAAAATTAATACATTTAATTACCAGTTCCCGACTGGCCCCTGGTGTGGGATCCCTGCCCTCCACAGAGCTGAGGGACCACCATTGACCCCCACAGTCTTCTGTCTGCTCGGTCTTGCCTGCAGGAAACTCTGCCCACGAGCTGTCTGATAGGTCCCAGTCGCTGCAGGTCCCGCCCCCGCTGTAGTTCCACGTTTGATTGGTGCATTCTGGGGGTCCACAAAGCATAGAAAATCATTGTAAACCATGATAGTGAAGCATAGTAAAAAACATATCTGCACCGCTCAAAAGGGTTTGGACATTTAAACATTTATAGGATGATTGGTTGTTTGTACAGTAGAGTCGGTGCATCAAGAATGGCCCTCTAAAAAAAAATATACAAAAATAATATGAGCTACAAAACAGCTGCATGTTGTTTCTGCCGAAGTCAGGCCTCATAGCACTCATTTTAATCTGTTTGTTTACAACTTGCAGCAACATTTGTAAAATGACTTAAAATGTGTGTTCTGTTAATGAGGTCCCTCTCGAGACTGCGACACAAATAAACACAAAACCAACCAAATGATCATACTGTACATATGGGTAATGAAATGGTCAAACTCACAGTGGAGTTGGGGAGGTGTAGAGTGAGAATAGAAGTCCTGAAAAGGCAAAAATCCTTTTAATGGAAATCAGAAGTTATTTCCAAACTGAGTTTCCGTTTCAATCAATCAATGTTACTTTCTTTATAAAGCGCTTTTCATACCGAAAGGTATCACAATGTGCTGGCACACCCTCCCATCCCCCCAAATAAACAGATCTCTCAATCACACACTTAAACCTTTACCCCACCGTCCCCACTCACTGAGTCACACAGACAATAGAATAAATAAGGTCTGCGCCAGGACGCAGGGCACTGACCCAAGAGAGACACCACACCTCCACCTGATCACTCACAGGACAGCACCAGCAGTGCTTCATTTGTAAATGAGTATTTTCAGGAACACTTTTGGTCTGATGTGATGGATTGGGGGAACAGGCCAAAACATTTGCCGGAACACTCTCATTAGACACCATAACATCAGATACATTTTTTGCCGGATCCTCCAAAATATTTCCCGGAGGATCAAATTAAGCACTGAGCCCCAGCCTAGGCAGAGGGCCCCTTCAGAAGAAACAGCCTAAAGCCTAAAAATCAAAGAACACTCATAAGAGTTTAAAATCCAGAAGTAAAGGCAATTAAGGAAGCTAGAAACAATATAACAAAATCACCAATAGCCTATGATAAATTATCAACATGAATAAATATGAATAAATATATATACAAAATAATTAGGATTAAATAAATAGATTAGTCAGTTAAAAGCTAAGCTAAAAAGGTGGGTCTTGAGCTGCTCTTAAATACATGAACGTTCTCTGCAGCCCTGGGCTCCTCCTTAGGTCGTTCCAGAGGCGAGGGCCGTAATATCGGAGTGACTGTGTGTGTGTCCTGACTAGGGATGGGTACCGAAACTCCCCAGGGCCCCAGCGCCACGTGTGCCTGTCCACCCAGACCGATCAGCTCCAGCCTTAAAAGCATGCATTAGCGTCTCCGTGTTGGCCCCAGAGAGAATGGGGTGGACTCTGGCCATGTTCTTTAGATGGTAAAAACCTATCTTTGTGATATTCTTAATGTGTGGAATAAAAGTCAGCTCAGAGTCAAAAATCATGCCCAGGTTCTTCACCTGTGAGGAAGGATTCATAGACAGTGACTGTAGTTTGGGTAAAAGTCTCTCTCTCTGGGCCGATGATTAAAACTTTTACCCAGGACAGTTTTGTCCTGGGTAAGCTGGAGAAAGTTTTCTGCCATCCAGGATTTCCCTAACCTGGCCTGTTCTCTCATAAGGACTGCTCTTTGTCTGACCCGTCACCTAGGACCTATTTGCCATGGGAAACCCTACCAGGGGTACGAAAACCTCGACAACAAAGCTCCCAGGATCATTTGGGCGCTCAAACCCCTCCACCATGTAAGGTGGCGGTTCTAGGAGGGGCCATCCAGAATTTAATATCTAAAATGCAGTTAAAAAGTTCATCCATTGGCCTGGTGTCATCAGGAGACATGGAGATGTATAACTGTGTATCATCAGCATAACTGTGAAAGTTGACTCCATGTCTCCTGATGACATCACCAAGAGGAGCATATACAGATTAAAAAGCACTGAGCCTAAAATCAAACCCTCTAGTGTGGGCCGGTGTGGTGCAATATGGGCCTATAATTGACTCATCTGGTCTGACTGGCCCAAAGGTTTGTTGGCCCACCGGAAAAACTCCCAGTGCTCCTGATGGCTAGTCCAGCCCTGGTCAGTGATACTTGTACTTGTCCTATTCAGTGCAAGAGTTGTCCGCCCTGATGACAGTAATGGCAGATGACGGACGGGCAATGTTCATATTCCTACCAAGCTTTCACATCAAAGACCCGTTCACTGCCTGCTTTCTGAAACCCTGAGCAGACTTAAGCTGAGGATTCTCACACGTCCCAGAAAAAAACAAGCAAAAAAACTATCTGCAAAAACCTTTACTGTAAAAAAAAACCCATAGAAACAGTGGACATCAGCAGGACCACCTCCCCAGCTGACATACGTAGTACTGCGCATTGGGAGTAATTTACAACACCATTTTATTTTTATTTAGAATAAATGGCCACACTACAGTATACCGAACGTGAGGATATGGCAATAAGCAAGCACAAACCAATGCACAGATGTTCACTGAAAGTGTTTTTTCATTGACTTGGCCTTAAAGACATAGGCCGACCTTGGTGCTACCATTGTATAACTACCTCACTGTACCACCTCATCATTATAGATAGATCGATCTTTCACATCTCTGTCCATGGGTTTTTGGATACTGGGACCAGTCCAGAAGGTTAAGATTGTATTTGGCTGAAGTAAAGTAGTTTGGTTTTCTGTGGGTCATGTGTTCTGCTTCACATCTGCTCCCTGCCAATCCAGGTCAGACCTGGGAAATAAGAGCTCAAGAGCCTGGAACACGTGACGCCTCACCAACAATACACGCTTCTCTCTGTTCAAAGCCTACACAGAGAGGATTTCTCACAGGATTTTACTTACACAACTTCACCCCAACTCCTTGAACCCACCAGGGAGGCAGTTCTCAAAATACAATATTTGGGATTGCCTTTTGGCTGTGGCTGCATACATTTTTTTTTGGGAAAAAATCTAATTGCAATTTCTCAAGCAAATCTCTAGTCCGGTGTGCACAGTTTTGGTCACAGTATAAAGGTCCAATTCCTGGAATGAGTGGGTCATTGTGTGTGGAGTTTGCATTTTCCCCCCGTGTCTGAGTGGATTTCCGCCCCAGCAGCATTGAACGATAGGTCAAATGCATACATTTTTGCTATGGGGACAATCAAGTACAACTTAACTATAAACTGGCAAACTAATACAACAGTCACGTGGATTTCAGCACATACATTGGCCCCAAAACACCTAAAACATACAATAGTCAAGGATGAATGATATCTGTGAGTGCATGAATGAAGATGGTTGGGATGTCTGTTGGCTTCTGTCGGTCTGTCAAGAAGAGCAGCTGTGGCTACATATGTAACTAACTGTTTATTGGCACTGGACGACTGACACCATATCGTTTGCTAATCACAAGCTTTCCCGTTGTGATTTCAAACTGACTTAAACACATTTTGTAACCCTATTGTACATATAGGCAAAGTCTGTCCACACTCACCAGGGCTCCAGGCAGACGGGGCCTGCACGAACCCTCCAAATTCCAGTTCCACCGATGGGTCCTCCCTGTCAAAGTCCAGGTTGCAGTCCCTCTGTGCGCCCTGCTCTAGGTCATCAGGTGTTGGGTCCCTAAGAGCCCCCCGCCCTGGGTCATCAGGTGCTGGGTCCTTCAGTGCACACCGCTCTGTGTCATCGGGTGCTGGGTCCCTCAGTGCGCACCGCTCTGGGTCATCGGGTGCTGGGTCCCTCAGTGCGCACCGCTCTGGGTCATCGGGTGCTGGGTCCGTCAGTGCGCACCGCTCTGGGTCATCAGGTGCTGGGTCCCTCAGTGCAGACCGCTCTGGGTCATCGGGTGCTGGGTCCCTCAGTGCGCACCGCTCTGGGTCATCAGGTGCTGGGTCTGTCAGTGCACACCGCTCTGGGTCATCAGGTGCTGGGTCCTTCAGTGGACACCGCTCTGGGTCATCAGGTGCTGGGTCCGTCAGTGCACACCGCTCTGGGTCATCAGGTGCTGGGTCCGTCAGTGCACACCGCTCTGGGTCATCAGGTGCTGGGTCCGTCAGTGCACACCGCTCTGGGTCATCAGGTGCTGGGTCCTTCAGTGGACACCGCTCTGGGTCATCAGGTGCTGGGTCCGTCAGTGCACACCGCTCTGGGTCATCAGGTGCTGGGTCCGTCAGTGCACACCGCTCTGGGTCATCAGGTGCTGGGTCCCTCAGTGCGACCCGCTCTGGGTCATCAGGTGCTGGGTCCTTCAGTGCACACCGCCCTGGGTCATCAGGTGCTGGGTCCGTCAGTGCACCCCGCTCTGGGTCATCGGGTGCTGGGTCCTTCAGTGCACACCGCCCTGGGTCATCAGGTGCTGGGTCCCTCAGTGCGCCCCGCTCTGGGTCATCAGGTGCTGGGTCCCTCAGTGCGCACCGCTCTGGGTCATCAGGTGCTGGGTCCGTCAGTGCACACCGCTCTGGGTCATCAGATGCTGGGTCCCTAAGACCCCCCCACCCTGGGTCATCGGGTGCTGGGTCCCTCAGTGCACACCGCTCTGGGTCATCAGGTGCTGGGTCCCTCAGTGCGCACCGCTCTGGGTCATCAGGTGCTGGGTCCCTCAGTGCGCACCGCTCTGGGTCATCAGGTGCTGGGTCCGTCAGTGCACACCGCTCTGGGTCATCAGATGCTGGGTCCCTAAGACCCCCCCACCCTGGGTCATCGGGTGCTGGGTCCCTCAGTGCACACCGCTCTGGGTCATCAGGTGCTGGGTCCCTCAGTGCGCACCGCTCTGGGTCATCAGATGCTTGGTCCCAAAGAGCCCCCCGCTCTCTGCCATCAGGTGCAGGGTCCCGAAGAGCCCCCCGCTCTGGGTCAGCAGAGCCTGGGTCTGACCTGTCCCTTGTGGGGCTACTCCAATGTTCTTCTGGACTGGCCGTCTTCTCTGGTACCACAGGACCATTCCAGCTGACTGTAAGAGGATCAGCTTCTTCAGTGTTGGATTTACATGTGCTGCCCCCTTGTGGAGCAGAGGAGAGGGCACAGGCTGGGTCCCAGATGGAGCACACCAGGCCGTCCGGGTCATAGGCGCTTCCTTGGTGGATAAGACCATCTGTGATTGCACCTTCTAGCTCAACTCTAGTGGGATTTTGGAGCTGTTTACTGGATCTAGGTGCAGATGAAAGTGCAGGGTTGTGAGGTTCTTCAAATGGGAGGGTCTGGGTCTGCAGCTTGATGAGACTCTCTTCTATCAGGGCTCTGACTAAAGACACTCCTCCAGGTTTGTACATGAGCAATAAAAGTTTATGATCTATGAAGTCTATTTTTTGCTTCTCTCTGAGCTTCTTTTCATAATTCTCTCTGACCTCTTCTCTGATCTGCTCACTTGGCACCTCTCTTGATGCTGGTCTAAACTCCTCTCTGAGTTCCTCTATGAGATTCTCTGTGACTTCTCTGGGCTTCTCTGAGAGTTCCCCTCTGGGCTCTGTGATCTCCTCTCTGAGTTCCTCTGTGAGCTTCTCTGTGACCTTTTCTGTGAGCTCTTCCACGGGTTTCTCTCTGGGCCCCTCTGTGACATCTTTGAGCTCCTCTGAGAGCCCCCCTCTGGGCTTCTCTGTGACCTTCTCTATGAGCTCCTTTGTGACCTTTCTGGGCTCCTCTGTGAGTTCCTCTCTGGCCTCTGTGATCTCCTCTGTAAGCTTCTCTGTGAGCTTCTCTATGAGCTCCTCTGTGACCTCTCTGGGCTCCTCTGTGGGTTCCTCTCTGGCCTCTGTGATCTCCTCTGTAAGCTTCTCTGTGAGCTTCTCTGTGAGCTCCTCTGTGACCTCTCTGGGCTCCCCTGTGGGTTCCTCTCTGGCCTCTGTGATCTCCTCTGTAAGCTTCTCTGTGAGCTTCTCTGTGAGCTCCTCTGTGACCTCTCTGGGCTCCTCTGTGGGTTCCTCTCTGGGCTCTGCCTCTGTGAGCTTTTCTGTGACCTTATCTGTGAACTCCTCTGAGAGTTCGCCTCTGGGCTCCTCTGTGCTCTGTCTGAGCTCCCCTGGGACCTCCTTACTGGGTTCCTCTGCAAGCTCCTCTGTAAGTCTGAATTCCTCTCTGGGCTCCTGTTCTCCAGAACATCTGCGTCTGGGCTGATCCAGCCGGAGTTGCCTCGTGTGGACCTTTTCTCGGCCTGCTGAGTGGTTAGCTGACTTCCTCCAGCGCCGGCCTGAAACAGAGATCTATGATCAAAGTCATCTGTGACTGAGCGGTGGACCATGTGCATATACCAAGAGAAAACCAATAGGTTCACTCAATCCTTAAAGAAAAGAGAAGTTACCTGAGCGCTCTCTGGCCCTGCTGGCTGCTGTGTGCATAGGCTGAGCCTGGGCCCCTCCAGTCCGGCTGCGGAGCCACCCTCTCAGCACCCCCCCAGGCTGAGGAGTGGGGGCCTGAGCTGTGCGGAGGAACAGGCTCTGTGTCTGTGTCCTGCTGCTGCCTTCTCTGCTCTGCAGGGTGGCCACCAGTGCCCCGATACCGGCCCGCCTGGCATCCAGGCCGAGGGCCATCCCCCACTCGTCACTAAGGTGTACATCTGCGGGTCCAGGGCAGCTCACAGGGGCCTGTCCCAAGGGCCCCCCAGATCGGTGACGGCTCTTGGAGCACAGAGCCCATGCTCGTAGGCCCCTGATCAGAGGCAGGCCTGTCAGGCCCAGCTCTGGGCGGCTGGAGAGGGGCAGAGCAGGACGGGGGCACTTGAGCGGCAGGGGCCCAGGGCCCACTGCGCTCAGGCAGGGGTAGTTGTTATTATTGTTCTGTTGGAGAAGGGGACTGGTTATTGGCCTCATAGGTAGTTTAGGCAGCGCTGCTCAATCAGAAGACAGATCCCCGCAGTACTGACACGACCTGCAACACCAAACACAGCTGTATTAGAGCGGTCAGACATCAGGGACACTCCACACAGCTGTATTAGAGCGGTCAGACATCAGGGACACTCCACACAGCTGTATTAGAGCGGTCAGACATCAGGGACACTCCACACAGCTGCATTAGAGCGGTCAGACATCAGGGACACTCCACACAGCTGCATTAGAGCGGTCAGACATCAGGGACACTCCACACAGCTGCATTAGAGCGGTCAGACATCAGGGACACTCCACACAGCTGTATTAGAGCGGTCAGACATCAGGGACACTCCACACAGCTGCATTAGAGCGGTCAGACATCAGGGACACTCCACACAGCTGTATTAGAGCGGTCAGACATCAGGGACACAACACACAGCTGTATTAGAGCGGTCAGACATCAGGGACACTCCACACAGCTGTATTAGAGCGGTCAGACATCAGGGACACTCCACACAGCTGTATTAGAGCGGTCAGACATCAGGGACACTCCACACAGCTGTATTAGAGCGGTCAGACATCAGGGACACTCCACACAGCTGTATTAGAGCGGTCAGACATCAGGGACACTCCACACAGCTGTATTAGAGCGGTCAGACATCAGAGACACTCCACACAGCTGCATTAGAGCGGTCAGACATCAGGGACACTCCACACAGCTGCATTAGAGCGGTCAGACATCAGGAACACTCCACACAGCTGTATTAGAGCGGTCAGACATCAGAGACACTCCACACAGCTGTATTAGAGCGGTCAGACATCAGAGACACTCCACACAGCTGTATTAGAGCGGTCAGACATCAGGGACACTCCACACAGCTGTATTAGAGCGGTCAGACATCAGGGACACTCCACACAGCTGTATTAGAGCGGTCAGACATCAGGGACACTCCACACAGCTGCATTAGAGCGGTCAGACATCAGGGACACTCCACACAGCTGTATTAGAGCGGTCAGACATCAGAGACACTCCACACAGCTGTATTAGAGCGGTCAGACATCAGAGACACTCCACACAGCTGTATTAGAGCGGTCAGACATCAGGGACACTCCACACAGCTGTATTAGAGCGGTCAGACATCAGGGACACTCCACACAGCTGTATTAGAGCGGTCAGACATCAGAGACACTCCACACAGCTGTATTAGAGCGGTCAGACATCAGGGACACTCCACACAGCTGTATTAGAGCGGTCAGACATCAGAGACACTCCACACAGCTGTATTAGAGCGGTCAGACATCAGGGACACTCCACACAGCTGTATTAGAGCGGTCAGACATCAGGGACACACCACACAGCTGTATTAGAGCGGTCAGACATCAGGGACACTCCACACAGCTGTATTAGAGCGGTCAGACATCAGGGACACTCCACACAGCTGTATTAGAGCGGTCAGACATCAGGGACACACCACACAGCTGCAATAGAGCGGTCAGACATCAGGGACACTCCACACAGCTGCATTAGAGCGGTCAGACATCAGGGACACACCACACAGCTGCATTAGAGCGGTCAGACATCAGGGACACACCACACAGCTGCAATAGAGCGGTCAGACATCAGAGTGGTCAGAGAAACGGCTTGACTCTTTACTCTACTGCAGGAGTGAATTGACTGTCCAGAGCCGAATGTAAAGGCCAGTATTCCCCAAATCATGATCGGCCCAGCACATCCCAAGCACATCCGGCCAGAGCAGCTTCATTATTCTCCTCCACACCTGCACGCGCTCATTGTCCTCTTCAATGACCCGGATGCTTATTAGCGCTCGGAGATAATGAGTCGTTTGATTTAGGCCCATCACTACGCCGGTATTAACTGCACTTGAGCGCAGGCCTACCGTGCCTGGAGTTGTCCTCACAT
Source organism: Gobius niger (assembly GCF_951799975.1). Classification (NCBI taxonomy): domain Eukaryota; kingdom Metazoa; phylum Chordata; class Actinopteri; order Gobiiformes; family Gobiidae; genus Gobius; species Gobius niger. The sequence goes on along the minus strand of NC_136852.1, from coordinate 34,316,036 downwards.
ACCCGTAGCCTATGCACAGAGACATCACGCAGATACGGCAGGACGCAGGACGCAGGAGCCCCCCCCCCTCGCCCCCCCCCCCCAGATATGGAGCTACCTTTGTCGCTCTGAGCACCGCGTCGTGATGCGCACGGTCAGGTGCTTTTCCTCTGGCGTCTCCTCGCTGCTGTCGTTGTTGTTTGGACGAGGAACATGGCTGTAGTCGTTATTCTCAACCGCCCCCGCACGCTGTGGTCCTGCGCCATGGGCTCCGCATCCCCCCCCCACACACACGCACACACACGCACACACACGCACACACGCACCGCTGTGCCCTGCGCGGTCCGGCCTGTGCGCATGCAGCCTGTGCCGCTGTATCCTCCCGCAGTCGGCTCGCTGGCAGTGACGGTGCCCGCTCACGGAGAAGGGGGACAGAGAGGGGGAGAGAGAGGGAGGGGGGGGGGAGCGTGCGCGTGTGTCATCGACAAAGGCTACGTCACTGGCTCTCTGACGTTGATCCGTTCTCCTTTTTTCTTTCTTTCTTTTTTTTTTTTTTTTTTTTTTGAAGTGGATGCCTGCCATGAATGATCCGCATCGGTCCACCCCCACTCTGAACGAGTGACGTCACGTGGTTACGAGAGAGGCGTTTGTCCCAATCTCCTTCAGTCCCGTGGAGCCTGTTATGGAGAAGTCATCTCTTGGTCTAGTACAGGAAACACTCCCCAGAAGGGCTTTATCCAGAGCTCATGGTCCATTTGAACTGCAGATCATTTCATTGAGCCCATGCTGGTGTTGTTTTCTTCTTTCTTTTAGGTTTGGACATAATTCAGTCCAGTTTAGACCCTGGACCCTGTTTAGTCCGGATTTGATCTTGATTTAGACCTGGTGTTTCTTAAAGGCCCTATACCTGTTTTGTCCTTCTTAAAAGGTAAACGATGAACATGAGACCCTCGTTTAAAAGGGGTTTTGTTTTGTTTTGGATCAAGAACTAGCAGGTAAAAAGACTGTGGCCAAAAAGTGACCCTGAAAGTTGTGAAACATGTTCATATACTGAGCTTGGACACAACTAACCCTTTAACATGTACAAGGATGAAAGCAGTGCAACAGAAACAGAAGCACTGCAGGTGAAAAGGAAAAACTTTTAGGCAACATTTAGAGACATCAACTTAACATTTTTGCTGTAGATTACTATTTAAAAAACTTAAGTCTACTGGAAATGTTTTATTTGGAAATATGGCACTTGTATAACACTACGTGTTAAACAATAGAGAGAGGGGGGTGATGTGATACACTTTTTACATTTGCTCCCCTTGAGCTGAGCAAATATTATACATCAGTAAAATTAACCCATTTCCTTTTAATTCAGGATGTTGCCCAGCTATGGAAAGCATACCTGAGGCATGTCTTCAGGACAAAGGGCAATGAAAATATGATTGTTCCTAAAGAAGTGGTCATGTGTCTCACTTTACCCCACCCTCGGGGTAAACTGAGACATGTTGTAATAATAAAAGCTGGACTGACAACCACACAATCCCAAACTAATGTTGGACGAGTAACAGAATCATGGGGACTGGTCAACTAAGCAATTTTTTTAAAGTTTGAAAGTGATCAAAAGTAGGCTACTCTAAAACTAAATTAAATACAACATGTATAAATAAACTTTCACAGTGTGGGGTCAGCACAGGACAATCAGAACCAGCTAGTACACAGTCTCTGGGTCAAATAATCCATTTTTAAACACTTGAAAGTGATCAAAGTAGGCTACTTTAAAAGTAAATGAAATACAACATAATATGACTCAAAATGTATAAATTAACTTTCACAGTGTGGGGGTCAGAACAGCTGGTGTCTGGGGGTCAGCACGAAGGGGGATCAAACCAGCTAGTAGCCTACACAGCCTCAGGGTCAGAACATGGACCCATAATCAGAACTATCTAGTACACAGCCTGGGGCCCAGAACACAGGACCCACAGAACCAGTTAGAAGAGCCTGGGGCCCAGAACACAGGACCATCAGAACCAGTTAGAAGAGCCTGGGGCCCAGAACACAGGACCATCAGAACCAGGTAGAAGAGCCTGGGGCCCAGAACACAGGACCATCAGAACCAGTTAGAAGAGCCTGGGGCCCAGAACACAGGACCATCAGAACCAGTTAGAAGAGCCTGGGACTCAGGACACAGGCCAGACCTGGATTACTGTCTCACTTTACCCACAGCCACCATTTTAGAAAGAACTGCATCTCTAGCAGTTCAGGCTAATCTTTAGCGAGCATCAAGCACATGGGTTCACATGTTGGAAGTTCATCAACATGTTTGATAGATGTTTTTCTACCTGAAGCCGTTTGTTTTGACACAACACTTGATAACGTTCTCAGCAAGAACATTTACTTTTACACGCGATAAACACATTTATGCGAAAAAAAGAAAAAAAAAAATTCAACACAGCACCAGCACCAACCTCTCCTACCTGACAAGTGTGGAATGGGTGGGGCTTGATAATATAATGGTCACATGACCACATTTGTGTTCTGTTGCCTAGATACAGGGGGTGTCTCACATTGCCCGCTGTCCCACATTACCCCATTCTCCCCTACCAATTGAGGATACCGGGCTCTTCACAAGAAATTGTTTTGAGGAGTCTGGTATCACAGCTGCAGGAGTCCCACAGGGCTGCATTCTTTCTCCTCAAGTGTGTATGCTTTTTTCTTTGGAATGTTCACATTTAATTGTGTTTGGTCTGTCTTACTGCTGCAATTTCTTCAAAACGTTCCTCTGCACCTCTGGTTATATGGTATGTATAGAAATAGAGACATTTCCTGAATATTATAGTTTAGTTTAGTTTATTTTATTTTATTTATTTGACAGGGACATGTACAGGAGCATTAATCAGCATATGAAAAGATGCTTTGTACCAGACTTTAGCTCTTGGAGCTAATTTCCATCTGCAGTCCCCGAGACAGACAATTACAAAACACTACAAAAAGCATAATAAAATACAGTTCATGATATTTACAGACAGTATTTACATTTATATACAATTTTTAAAAAGTACATTTTATTAAAGGGAAAACTTGTTCCTCTATAGCAGGGGTCGGCAACCTTTAACACCGAAAGAGCCATTTGATCCGGTTTCCACGGAAAAGAAAACACTGGGAGCCGCAAATACTTTTTGACATCTAATGCTGGGTTTACACATAACGACAACAAGTCACGAATGCCACGAATCCACATTCGTGGCCGAGGATCACGAATGTGGGTGATACGGGGTAGAGGTTTCACGCGCCGCCGCGAACTGTTGCGACCTGTTACTGCGTGTTACGATTAATGGCACGAATTATTACGCACGGTCACGAATATGCGTCCCGCACTGCTGCGAGCTGTTGCGCGCTGTTGCGTTCTGCTGCGAGTTATTGGGAATTGTCGCGTTCTGTCAAAAATCTGTCAAGAATTGGGCGAATGTGGACAAGATCGCCTGCCGCGCACACCGGGTTGGAGGCGGAGCAGAGACGTCTCGCTCCGCCGTGCGCCCCTGACTCGTTGGGCTCTTGCCAAATCGGGTTAAACAAAAAGCAAATACACCAGCTCAGGCCTGTCCATATACTGAAGAATAGCAATAGTTTTTCAGTCTATGGGACAGTCACACCAGTTCAACCCCGCTCCTGTCAATGCGTAACACGGGCAAACGCATCAACAAACGCACACGCTTCATGTCAGATAAGTCCGTGCAACAGCCGCACAATTTGGGCTGACTTTACTCCACAGAAAAGCATAAAAACACTACACTCACTGTGCACTCGATCTTCTGAGGATCCGTCGTAGAACGTGCTGCTCTTAAACCTCTTTATCCATGATTCTCACTCGTCTGGTCAGTCCTCAGCTCCATTTGAAAAAACTTTATAATCCACAAACACAGGCCTGTCTCCACCTGCCCCGCGCCCATCGCCGCTTTCTTTACGTGTCTAAGGTTGTAAAGAAGCCTTAACTTATCTGTGGTGTAGCTGCTGGAACCACGCGCTGTTGTTTTGGTGCGAGGCAGCGTGGGAGATGCATTCAGGGACCGCTGGAAAGGCGCACTTCTTACTGTCCCTTTTTTCCCACAAACGCGGGGAAAATCGGGACAAATATATAACAGTGGGGTTCTCCAGCGGGGGGGCAATAGGGGTGACAGGGACTGGCTCCCAAACATCAGGAGGAACGACCGCAGGAGGAGGAAAAGCCGGCGTTTTGGCGGGTATACCGGCTTTCACGAGTATGACGTTTATTTTGAGCGACGAAAAACAATAAAATATATTTATTCTAACATGTCAAGATCACAATAATCTTCCAATTTAGAACTAAAATATTAAAGAACTAACACAAATAAAACACACTTCAATTAAATACTTAGGTTTTTTTTTTTTTTTTTCCCAAGCTACTCAGAGCCGCAGTGTAAGGATGAAAGAGCCGCATGCGGCTCCGGAGCCGCGGGTTGCCGACCCCTGCTCTATAGTCTATACCCACCCCTACCCTTCTCAGATGTCACATTTAGTTGTTGCTGTTGTTGTTTTCTCTAATGCTGACATGTTTGATTTCCCAGATAATGTTGTTTCACACCCAGGCAAAATCGTTTTAAGTCTTTGCATAATTTTAGTGCAGTTGGAAGCTTGTTCCATTCAGAGATAGTTTTAAAAGAAAATGCTGATTGTCCTGCCCAGAGGAAAGAAAATCCCAATTTGAGATCTTAATATTGTCTCAGTTCTTTCTCCTAGACCATTTTGAGCAGTGTTTAAGACCAAAGTGAGCTCATGGCTTATTGCTCCTGTTTCTTGTTTTTGTCTCTTGAGCAACAGGCTGTGCAAAAGCTCAGGTCAGACTCCAGTGTAGATTTGAAAGAGATATCACTTTGTTCTTTATCAAAACTCAAACTGTCTCCACATTGGTGTCTTCACTTTGTCTCAAGTTTAGAAACCAGAGAGATTTCACTTCCAACTGAATCAGGTCTCATTCCAGGCTCTTTCTGTGTCTCTAAAATTTCCCTTTACAGACAATAAAAACCCAAGAAAAAAAAAAAAAAAAAAACAGTCTTAAAAAAATTGTTACCTGATTCATAAATAAAGATTTGTATTTATCATGAATAACACATTTTTCTATGCTCAACACCATACTTTCAATGTCTCTCTTTGGTTTGACTCAAGTCATATATATATTTTTTTAAATTATTACTATAGTTTATTTATGCTGTGAATTTGTCATTGTTTAGCCTATGCATTTGGGGGAGGTAAATAAATAAAATGGAATTGCATGGATGCTATATTATTTTACACGGTAGTAATTTATAAATAATAATCTTTTTTTTTTCTTTTCAAACAAACGGTTCGCGTTCGCAGCTTGAACAAGGATGAGCTACAAAGTCATTGGTTAGCGCCAATTTTTCAAATTCACTATCAGTCCTGTAATTGGCTAGGAGCCTTGTCGCTCACTGTTGCTGAGCTCTGATTGGTTGATTTGTCCAAAGTGGCTGGTGGTCAGTAGCACCGAGCAGCAGCGCACGGAATACAGCAAAACTACTAATAATCCTGATGGAAAATATTATCCACCAACTACAACATCGAAGGTAAGACCAAGTTTCATTTCTGTTTAGCCTTCCTATTATTTACTGTGGCTTGATTTCCCTCCCAGGCGCTGCGAGTGCAGCAAAACAGTTGCGGAAGCTATGTTGTATTATAGCACTATGCTAACTAAACGGGCATCGTTTTACTGTCCAACTCTCTCCCAACATGGGCATGCTATATAGCGTTGGAAAGCACAGAACCTGCCGAGTTATGTCGTCGTATTAATTTAACTCCCAGAACGACTTTTTTCCGCCGCGATCGCGGCTATGCTAGCCTTAGCTGTTAGCAATGTTGTTAGCTTTGTGTGCACAAGCTGTAACGAGGAATCGGAAATTACATTTCTTTGTGGAGACATGAATGTATTATTTGTTAAGATTAGGAACACCAATTGATATATTCTCATAATAATTATTATAATCCTATAAAGCAACGATATTTGTATCAGAACAGTATGTGTTTTAACTTTGCACTTCTAACTAAATATTCCTGCAGCTAACTTTGCTTGATGGAAACAAGAGGATGGGGAGAAGAGGGAGACACTCCCACATACACCCTGAAATGTAAGTTCACTCTCATTCATTTATGCATAATATTAGGCAGTGTCTTCAGAACTGTCTGGCTACAAACTCGTTTTGCTATTTTGCTGTCTCCTTATGAAAATGTATAAAGACATCCTGTTCAATATATCCACTTAGAATCAGTTTGAGAAATAAATTAAATTATTAGTTATTACAAGATAAACCTAACCTTTACCTACCGGTAACCTAATCAAAATCATTTCCCAAACTTTAATTGTTTCTATACTTATGCGTTTTCCAACGCCTGGCCCTTAACCGGTAGAATTTGTCCATATCAAATGCATGTGACAGCAAAATAGCTGAGAAGCGTCCCACGGCATTGTAGACACTTCTGTAATATTAATATTTTTTACTCTGAGTTTGCATTTACTATAGGTCATATTCTTTTTTCCTGTTTTGATTTTCAGATCTGATTGCCATGTCCTATAACAGCCTCATGCACGGCCCTCTGAACTCAGAGACATCCACCGTTCTCTACTAGTATACCCCAGGCTCCTGCTATCCCTCAGCCAAGTGGGAGAGTTGACCAACTAGAGGAGTTTCTACAAAAAGTAAGTAGTATTTAACATTATGCTTTTTATTTACAGTATAGGCTATGCCTCATTTACTTATTACTTTTTATGGTATTTTCCTTAAACATAATCGTGGCTGAAATACATGACCTGAACTTTTCCTCCTGTTTTTCTGTGTTGCAGGTTGTGTACAGCTGGAGGCAGGACACAGATTTTGCCCAATACCATGCGACCAGCTTAATTACAAGCACTTCAAAAGTGAGTTTTTGATTAGAGCAGGCATGTGACACCAGTGGTTTTAAATCCGCATGCAGCTCTTCAGCTCTTCAGCTCTCCTCTTGTGGCTTTTGGTTATATCTGGGGAAAAGGGGTCTGGTGACTTAAATGATTTACATTGGCTGCATTTCCTTGCAGATACCGATTTAATATTTCCAGTTAATATTGCAGACTACATAGTTCTTCTTACACATTAAAACATATTAAAAATATATATATATATATATTTAATATTTCATTGCTGCAGAGTCTTGTCCAAAGACCCACTGTACTTTACTGGCTTTCAACTCAGAGTTTTGTAGTTTATTATAGCGTTTACTCCAATTGTGTTATTTATATATTTTTAATAGTTTATGCTTATTTCTTTTGGTAGTTGCACTGTTTTAAGTGCGTTATTTGGATGTAGTATATTATGTTTCTTTTGTAAACAGACTTTTGGCAAGTGTATGGCAATGTTTGATCCTTAACCTGAATAGGACGGTCCGCAATGAAATGATGACAGACATTAAACATTAAATGTTTTTGTTTGTTTTGCAGCAGAAGAATGAAGAAGGGGAAAATGGACACCAAGCAGATGTTGCCACCGATCATCTTAAAAAATCAAGATTGAACCCCAATGTGATGACAACAGAACATCCCCAAAAACATTGAACTGTTTCCAGAAGGCGAACAAATCAGCAACTTTCCTGGACTAATGGACTATTACCTTTGGGCAATACTGAAAAAGTCCAGAAGGATAAAAGCTTGAAGTCAAGACACAGGACCTTTACATAATCTAACATCATCTGTGGGATCTTCAGCAAGGGTGCCCAAGGGCAGCCTTTTTTATTACTTGGGTGTCACACATTGTTAGAGATGGAACTTGTTACTTTAATAATTCTACTCGATTGAACTCTTGTTAACTTAACAGACAGCCGACATTAAAGTTCAACCTTGCACCATTTAATGTTTTACCAGTTCCTCCAGGAATAATCCGCTATTTTCTTTGCTTCTTCCCTGCAAATACTATTTCCTATCAGTAGAAATCCATTTTACTTGTTACTATTGGCATGTGCCAAAAACATATATTTTTTTCCTCTAGGGTTAAAACAGGGAAGAAAAGTTAGATTCATTGCAACTTTTGGAAAAATGACTGTGAAATCAGGCACATACTATATCCTACAACAATAACAAAAAAGGCCTGCAAAATCCTGGAGGGACAGTTTTACTGCTTTGACCATATGCTGTAGCTGCTCACACTTCAATAGGTGGCCTTCGATGAAAATGTTTTTATTTATGTATGCTAATATTTGTTGTGTCGCATACATTAAATAAATGTATATTTTGCTATTTAAGTGAGATTGAATCTTTATTTCTCCATTATGGCTTGTTTAGAAGCTTTAGGAGCCATAAAAACTTTCTCCCTGGTGTCTCAAGTGGGTCTCACCTCTAGTCTCATTTGTTTCTCCCTGGTGTCTCAAGTAGGTCTCACCTCTAGTCTCATTCGTTTCTCCTAAAATTCACTAGGAGCAATAGAGGAGAATCTCATTTTCGTCTCTTGAGCTTAAAAAAAGCCACATTTGAGCAGCAAATTTTTCCTCTGGGTGATGCTGTTTTTCGTTTTGGTACATTGGCCATTGACTGTTGACCTTGTTGTTCTGACTCTGATCAGATGTTAATTGGACAAACTTTTTTAGTGGTGGAGGTGCCACATTATTAACAATCTTGAATAGTAAGTTTAGATTGGCTGATTTAACTATATATTCAAAATTGAGCATTTTATATTTGTTTAATATTTGACAGTGATGATACTGTCGCGATTTCCTATCTAGAATCCTAAGTGCTTGTTTATAAAGAAATTCTAAAGGTTTAATTGTGGATTTGTTGCTTGTGACCAGCATGATACACCATAGAGTAAGTGAGGTCATATCATTGCATTGAAGTACGTTTTAGCTCCTTGTATTGTCAATGAATTTCTTATAGATTTAAATGTAAACAGATTATATTTTATTGTATGGCAGACCTTTTTGATGTGTTTCTTAAAGCTTAGTTTCGAGTCTAAAATGATGCCAAGGTATCTGAACTCATTGACATTATCAATTTTTTTCCTTTTACTGTAATTAAGGGGTTCGTTTTTTTGTTTGGTTTTGTTGAGAAAAACATTGCCGTTGTTTTACTCACATTCAGTGTTAGACAGGAATCATTCAACCATACAGAAATGTTGTGCATTGCCACGGAGAGCTTGGTTGCCGCTTGTTCATGGTCCTTCCCATGCGTGTAGATAACGGTGTCGTCAGCATACATCTGGACATCAACATCATCACACACGGATGGGAGGTCATTTATATATAAACTGAACAATAATGGCCCCAAGATAGATCCCTGTGGCACTCCCATAGTGCACTCTCTCAGTTGGGACACTGCTTCACTTACACGGACACACTGAGAGCGCCCGGCTAAATAGGATTTAATCCAGCTAAGGGTATTGATGGATAAATTATATTGTTTTAGTTTGGACAATAACACCAGATGATTAACGGTATCAAAAGCCTTTCGTAGGTCTAAAAATACAGCACCTACCACCTTTCCTGTGTCAAGGCTGGATTTGATTGATTCCATAAAATAACAACAGGCAGTTTCAGTAGAATGATTGGCTCTGAAGCCAAACTGCATAGGGTGCAATAGGGACTCATTTTCAAGGTGTGTCGTCAGCTGTTCAGCAACCACTTTCTCTATAGCTTTTGACAAAACAGGAAGTATACTTATTGGCCTATAGTTGCTTATGGCTTGTTTATCGCCCGATTTGTAAATAGGGGTTACAATGGCAGATTTTAGTGCTGTGGGAAAAGTACATTCCTCAAGGGAACTGTTTATTAATTTGGTTATTGGAAGCGTTAAATAATGTTTGTATTTTTTGAGAAATACGGTGTCAAGTCCATAGATATCCTTAGCTTTAGAGTTTGAGAGGGATGAGAGAACTTTGTTCACCATTAATTCATCTGTGGGTTTAAGGTTGAGAGAAGTTTCATCACTAGCTACAATTTGATTAGAATATTCACTGGTAAAATTTGTACTTAATTCTAAAACAGAATTTTAAAAAATAATTAAAACTTTCTGCCACAACCAAATTGTTGTGTTGTTCTTCTCCGTTTATTTTTAAATGTATAATCTGATTTGCTGACTTTGTTTTTCCTGAAAGATTATCAATATTTTTCCGCAAAATTTTATTATTTCTCTTTGCCTCTTTTATTATATCCAAAAAGAAATTTGCTCTTGCGGCTCTGAGTAGTGAAGTGACCTTATTTCTGCAATTTTTATATACAAACCGATCAGTGGTGAGACCTGACTTAAAAAAAATTTTTAGAGCAAGATCTCTCTTTTTCATCTGGAGCCAGATTGAGTTATTAAACCATGGCAATTTGTGTTTTGATCTCTTTTTCAGGGGTATTGTTTTTGAATAAGATTCTATCAAGGATTTCGTTTTTTCTATCGCATTTTTGCATTTCTTTAAGTTCATTTTCAAACATTGGTATGTTTCTGCGTGGCAAAAATGATACCATTTTATTATTTCCCATGCTATATTGATCTTTTAATTGAATTTTTGGTAGTTTTCGAACTATTAATGTTAAGTTGTGATCTGACATACCAGTAATAAAGTTGTATGTCTTTGTTATCCGACATGGTAGGCTTTGTATTTTGCTCCCACAAGACTTTGGCATGATTCACAGTTTGGAACATTTTTGTAGCTCGTTGTTTTTCCACAACATTGGGTGCAATTGAAGCAACTTACTTACTGTAAGTGAAAAGGCCTGCGCCTGCACACACAAATCTGCAATTGGGGAAACTGGAGCTGCTTGTCACCTTTTTTTTGTAGAGCCCACTTTCCACAAAAGCCACACTTACATTAAATTAAGCTTAAACCCTTGGCTTGAAGTAGGTCTTGCTTTCTTTGTTATTTCTTATTGCATTAAACAGTTATAAACCGTCAAAGACAGGAAAATCCACTGTGACAGTGTGCCCCATGTGCGGGGCCAGTCGTCCCAGTTAGTGGGATTGGTCGTCCCTCTTGTTATTTAGCCTGGTAAACCACACCCACTTCTTTTATTCGTGAAAGTAGGTGGGTCTGGACATACGGTAAACAAGTGACTGATGTGCAGCTAAGGCCGGACCAATCCCGACCGTCACAGAGAATACGAGCGATCGCTGTTATTGTTTACTTCTGCAATTTTCGCTGGATGTTTTGGTGAATGGTCGGCAACAGCCGATGCATCCAGGCCTCTAACACGGTTTTATAAAATAATTGCAAAGCGCAAGAGAAGCAATGCCCTGATTATGAACATTGTTTTTGCCAATCATAGTATTCCTATCATTTGTTTAAAACATAAAATGCCTACCATGGCCCCTGAATGTGACGACCTCGCAATCACTCGTATTGACAAAGGTACGTTACTCGCTGCACCACTATGTTGTAGTTCAATCAACAGTGACACAGAAGTTATTAGCCAAAACTATTAATGGATGAAGTAGGGTTGGGCGATGTTCCCTTAATTGGCCGTTGACGATGTTTACAGTGAACCATCGATGTTACAGTGACATCGTCCATTTCTCATTATAAGCATTTTTAAAGACATTTACATAGCCTATATATGCTGCATATGAGTAATTATGTTAGGAAAATGTGAGATTGCAGGATAAATGGATCTAAACTAAACATGATCTGAAAAGAGTCATGGAACACGAATTTTGCCACAGCAATGTATTAAAACTCGTGCGTAAAGTCTGAGAGGAGAACGACTTATTCAGGGCATCAATTCCTCCTCAATACCAGTGCTCTTATCACACTAACACTAATGCAAATCGGAGCTTATTATTTGCATTTGCTCAATTTTAATGTAATGTTTCAGAAACAGTGGGTGAACGGGACAATATGTACACGTTTGCGTCGTAGCTTACGGTCCGTGAGCTCGTAACTTCGTACCTCCTGCACCGCGTCTCTTTCTCTCCTCTCTCTCCCCTCTCTCAGTCCTTCGTGAGAATAATCCAAAGTAGGGCTGGACTGGCCATCGGGATATTCGGGACTTTTCCCGGTGGGCCGACGTCCTTTTGGGCCGGTTGGGCCAGTCAGACTGAGATAAGGCCCGTTATACCTTTCACTGGCCCACAATTAGCGGAAAAAGCCATCAAATTATCTGTCTTTACATAGATGCAATTACACGACTCTTCCAATAGAGGGATGTTACACTTTTTATACCCTTCTGGTAGCATGCTTTCTTGAGTCATGGTTCCCAGATAATCTCGTATAATGAGCAAAGGGCTTCTCTGACATAACACTCATGCCCCTCACATTGCGAATATAAGAGGAAATTGTTTATTGTAACACCCTATAGGACCCACAGAACCTTAGACCTCTATTTTTTTGTACATTTTAGACAAATGTTTGCAAAGAAGTGCATGCTGGAAGTTGTCAGGTGACTCCGTGTTGCCCCTCGTCGTGAGTGCGCGCAGTTTGGAAATCTTCTAGTTTCCATTGAAAGGATTTACAATGTATGGCCTTTTTGGGACTTCTATTCTCACTCCACACCTCTCTAACTCCGTGGTGAGTTTTACCATTTCATCTTCAAACTCTTGGAGTTGCCCGCGGGGAGAGGCGGCGGGCTGGGGTGGGTTTGCTCATAGCCCTTCAGCTCAGCCGTCACGTGTTGGAGTTCACCCCGGTGGACGAGAGGGTTGCGTCCCTATGCCTTCGGGTCGGGGACAGGTCTCTCACTGTTGTCTCGGCCAACGGGCCCAACATCGGTGCAGAGTACCCGGCCTTCTTGGAGTCCCTGGGAGGGGCACTAGATGGTGCTCCGACTGGGGACTCCATTGTTCTACTGGGGGACTTCAACGCCCACGTGGGTAATGACAGTGAGACCTGGATGGGTGTGATTGGGAAGAACGGCCTCCCCGAACTGAACCCGAGTGGTGTTCTGTTATTGGACTTCTGTGCTAGTGGCACAAGGACACCCTAGGCAGGAGGTCGATGATCGACTTTGTAGTTGTGTCATCTGATCTCCGGCCGCGTGTCTCGGACACTCGGGTGAAGAGAGGGGCTGAGCTGTCAACCGATCACCACCTGGTGGTGAGCTGGATCCGCTGGCAGGGGAGGAAGCCGGTCAGACCTGGCAGGCCCAAGCGTGTTGTGAGGGTCTGCTGGGAACATCTGGCGGATCCCTCTGTCAGTGGGGTCTTCAACTCCCACCTCCGGAAGAGCTTCACCCAGATTCTGAGGGAGGTTGGGGACATGGAGTCCGAGTGGACCCTGTTCTCCTCCTCCATTGTCGATGCGGCTGCTCGTAGTTGTGGCCGAAAGGTCTCTGGTGCCTGTCGCGGCGGCGTCCCGGAAGTAAGGGATGCCGTCAAGCTGAAGAAAGAGTCCTACCTGGCCTTGTTGGCTTGTGGGACTCCGGAGGCAGCTGAGAGGTACCGACAGGCCAAGCGGGCTGCAGCTCGTGTGGTTGCAGAGGCAAAAACTTGGGTCTGGGAGGAGTTCGGAGAAGCCATGGAGGAGGACTATCAGTCGGCCTCGAAGAGATTCTGGCAAACCATCCGGCGCTTCAGGAAGGGGAATAGGTGCTTCACCAGCACTGTTTACAGTGCGGGTGGGGAGCTGCTGACCTCAACTGGGGATGTTGTCGGGCGGTGGAAGGAGTACTTCGAGGATCTCCTTAATCCCACCGTCACGTCTTCCGATAGGGAAGCAGAGACTGGGGACTCGGAGGTGGGCTCGCCCATCACCCAAGCTGAAGTCACTGAGGTGGTGAGAAAGCTCCTCGGTGGCAAGGCTCCGGGGGTGGATGAGATTCGTCCTGAGTGCCTTAAGTCTCTGGATGTTGTAGGACTGTCTTGGCTGACACGTCTCTGCAACATCGCGTGGCGGTCGGGGACAGTGCCCCTGGATTGGCAGACCGGGATGGTGGTCCCTCTCTTTACGAAGGGGGATCGGAGGGTGTGCTCCAATTACAGAGGGATCACACTCCTCAGCCTCCCCGGTAAGGTCTACTCCAGGGTGCTGGAGAGGAGGATCCAGCCGACAGTCGAACCTTGGATCCAGGAGGAACAATGCAGTTTTCGTCCTGGTCGTGGCACACTGGACCAGCTCTATACCCTTCATCGGGTGCTCGAGGGTTAATGGGAGTACGACCAACCAGTCCACATGTGTTTTGTAGATCTGGAGAAAGCTTTCGACTTTCCCTGCATGACCGCAGCAGAAGCTTGGTTCGCATTGCCGGCAGTAAGTCAGACCTGTTCCCGGTGCGTGTTGGTCTCCGCCAGGGCTGCCCTTTGTCACCGGTTCTGTTCATTACTTTTATGGACAGAATTTCTAGGCGCAGCCAGGGGCCGGAGGGGGTCCGGTTTGGGACCCTCAGGATCTCATCTCTGCTGTTTGCAGATGATGTTGTTCTGTTGGCTTCAACAAATCAGGACCTTCAGCACGCACAGGAGCGGTTTGCAGCCGAGTGTGTAGCGGCCGGGATGAGGATCAGCACCTCCAAATCTGAGGCCATGGTTCTCCACCGGGAAAAGGTGGCTTCCCCTCTACAGATCAGTGGGGAGTTCTTACCTTAAGTGGAGGAGTTCAAGTTTCTCGGGGTCTTGTTCACGAGTGAGAGACGGATGGAGCGTGAGATCGACAGACGGATCGGTGCGGCGTCAGCAGTGATGCGGTCGCTGTATTGGTCTGTCGTGGTGAAGAGGGAGCTGAGTCGGGGCAAAGCTCTCGATTTACCGATCGACCTACGTTCCCACTCTCACCTATGGTCATGAGATTTGGTTAATGACCGAAAGGACAAGATCGCGAATACAAGCGGCCGAAATGAGTTTCCTTCGCAGGGTGGCTGGGCGCACCCTCCGAGATCGGGTGAGGAGCTCAGTTACTCGGGAGGAGCTCGGAGTAGAGTCGCTGCTCCTTCACGTCGAAAGGAGCCAGCTGAGGTGGCTAGGGCATCTGTTCCGGATGCCTCCTGGTCGCCTCCCGCGGGAGGTGTTCCAGGCATGTCCTAGTGGGACAAGGCCTCGTGGAAGGCCCAGGGCACGCTGATGGGACTATGTCTCCGAGCTGGAGTCCCACAAGCCAACAAGGCCAGGTAGGACTCTTTCTTCAGCTTGAAGGCATCCCTTACTTCCGGGCGCCACTGGGTTCGGGGATTGCCACCGCAACAGGCACCAGAGACCTTACGGCCACAACTACGAGCAGCCGCATCGACAATGGAGGAGGAGAACAGGGTCCACTCGGATTCGATGTCCCCAGCCTCCCTCGGAATCCGGGTGAAGTTCTTCCGGAGGTGGGAGTTGAAGACCCCACTGACAGAGGGATCCGCCAGACGTTCCCAGCAGACCCTCACAACACGCTTGGGCCTGCCAGGTCTGACCGGCTTCCTCCCCTGCCAGCGGATCCAGCTCACCACCGGGTGGTGATCGGTTGACAGCTCAGCCCCTCTCTTCACCCGAGTGTCCGAGACACGCGGCCGGAGGTCAGACGACACAACTACAAAGTCGATCATCGACCTCCTGCCTAGGGTGTCCTGGTGCCCCGTGCACTTATGGACACCCTTGTGCTCGAACATGGTGTTCGTTATGGACAAACCGTGACTAGCACAGAAGTCCACTAACAGAACACCACTCGGGTTCAGATCGGGGAGGCCGTTCTTCCCAAAACCTCCCTCCCAGGTCTCACTGTCGTTACCCACGTGGGCATTGAAGTCCCCCAGTAGAACAACGGAGTCCCCAGTCGGAGCACCATCTAGCGCCCCTCCCAGGGACTCCAAGAAGACCGGGTTCTCTGCACCGATGTTGGGCCCGTAGGCCGAGACAACGGTGAGAGACCTGTCCCCAACCCGAAGGCGTAGGGACTCTCGTCCACCGGGGTGAACTCCAACACGTGACGGCTGAGCTGGGGGGATATGAGCAAACCCACCCCAGCCCGCCGCTTCTCCCCGCGGGCAACTCCAGAAAAGTGGAGAGTCCAGCCTCTCTCCAGGAGTTGGGATCCGGAACCCAAACTGTGCGTGGAGGTGAGCCCGACTATATCTAGCCGGTATCTCTCAACCTCCCGCACAAGCTCAGGCTCCTTCCCCCCCAGCGAAATGACGTTCCAAGTCCCGAACGCCAGAAGCTGCGCATGCGGACCAGGTCGTCGAGGCACCTGCCTCTGACTGCCACCCAGTCCTCTTCGCACCCGACCCCTACGGATCCCTCTGCGGGTGGTGAGTCCACAGGAGGGCGGGCCCACGTCGTCCCTTCGGGCTGTGCCCGGCCGGGCCCTTTGGGCAGAGGTCCGGCCACCAGACGCTCGTGTTCGGGCCCCAACCCCAGGTCTGGCTCCAGGGTGGCGCCCCGGCTGCGACGTCAAGGTCCTTGATTCTTGTACGTCCATATGGGTCTTTTGAACTGCTCTTCGTCTGACCCGTCACCTCGGACCTGTTTGCCATGGAAGACCCTACCAGGGGCATAAAGCCCTAGACAACATAGATCCTCGGCTCATTCGGGCACTCAAACAACCCCACCACGTTAAGGTAGCAGTTCACGGGGTTGGTTTCAAAACGGTGTTGATGTTAAATATAGTGGGTACATTTCCATCTGTCAAATTAGTGATCGATTAGCCATGTTGTACACCATTAGATCACTCGTAAAAAAAATACAAATAAAGTCAATTTAGATGGCATAGTCTATATGTGCACGTGGATTTCTTTGGTCACAATAATAATAATTTAAAAAAAGATTTTGTATACTATCCACCTCCTTGTTGACAAAAAAAGAACTAACCTACGTGTTTATTTCTCATTCCAGTTTAAATGTTCTGAATATCGGCGACATGAGGCCACAGTTTCAGACCCTGGACTTTGTCCAACAGTCACCTTCAAGGGTCAGAAATGTTTTTCTCACATACTTTTTCCAACTATGTGAACAAGGACTGGTCGTCACTTTGACAGCAGCTCTACATATGAACGGCCGTTCAGTTCTTTCAGTTTCTGTCCATCTCTGTACGCAGCCCTGGTTGTAAAAAATAGACTTGATGCTAATATCGTAACAAGCTCCACGGTGACGATAAAAGCACTTTATATCATCAACTTTCCAGCTGTTAAAACGGTCCAAATCAGAGCTTTCTTCGTTGCTTAACGCTAAGTATCAATACTGTTTGGTAGCCGAAAGAGATTCCATTCTACTTCAATTGTGTGCTTGCCCTTAGGCTGCACTATTGCATATCTCTCGGAAGCGCCAGCTTCCCGCCCTGAGAGGAACAAAGAACTGACCGCTCCAATCATACCTGGGGTCCACTCACCCCTGACCGCTATAAAAAGGGGACTCTCCCTTCAATCGGCTCCTTTTTCTCTCAGCTTGCTCTGAATTGGATTCAAGATTTCAAGATTGACAGGATGACTCACCGCACTCCTTCGCTTGAACACCCGTCGCCCACCGGCGTCAGGCAGCAGGTCTGCGGGTCCTGCACGGCGCCGCTCTTCGCGGAGGATCAGCATGCTAGCTGCTTCCTCTGCCTGGGCCGGCGCCACTCTGCAGAAGACGGTTCCTGTGCCGCTTGCCTCACCCTCAGGGAGTGACATGCAGGAAGAGTGCACCTTTATGGCTCCTGCCTCCCAAGAGTTATCCAATCAGGAATCGGGTACTTCGAGCGGGGATTCCCCCGGCTTCAGCCTCCCCGGCGCGGGAGCGGAGCCCGCCGCCTCCGCCTGTCCCGAGAAGGGACTGGGCAGTGGACGATGAAGATGATAAGCAGCGCTTGTTTGATGAAGACACACTCTCTCTTTTCTCCGAGGAGATGCAGCCGCGGAAGCGTTACCCCATGGATCGTTTCCTGGGCCTCATCACTTCAGCTGCGGCTCGAATGGAGCTGACGATGCTTCCGCAGCCCCCAGCTCCAGCGTCGGATCTGTTCCGGGACCTGTTTGGCTACGCCCGCAACAAGCAGCGACCGGTGGTGGTTGCCCCTCGTGTGGATTCCCTCCTCCACTACGCTATGCGTGACTGGGGCAGTCCGTACTCCGCCCGCACTCCCGCCCTCGCGTACGGTGTGTACGCCACTGTGGAAGGATGGGGCCAGCCGAAGAGCGTCCCCGCCATAGAGGACGGGATTAGAATGTCCCTTCTCCCGTCCTCTTCTCTCTGGCCCGGCGGTAGAGGGGACCTTCCCTCAGAGCGGGATAGGTTCACAGCTTCCGTCCTTAACCGCTGTTATGCTAACGCTGCACAGGTCGTGGCGTTAGCTAACAATATGGCCTTGCTCACCGCCTCTCTGGACAAGCTCATCTTTGGCTGGGCTTGTCCACGCTGAAGGAGGCGGACAAACGCAGTCTCCTGAGCTTGCCGCTCCACCAGTCCTCCCTCTTCGGTCCTGGCATCCAGGCTATGGTGGACCGACTGGAGACCGCCGCTAAAGCCTCCGCTCAACTGGCCCATCATTTCCGTCCTCAGCGTGACCAGGGCTCTGTTTCACGCCGGCGCTCCGAACGAGGAGGAAGAAGAGGCAGATCTCCCCCTCGCCGAGGCCCCGCGTCCTCCTCACGTGCAGCTCCTCGACGCCCCCAGGTTCTGGATCGTCGGCGCAGCGATGATCCCAGCCCGAGGCGTGACCGCCGTCCTGCTCCGGACTTCAGGGGAGGAAGAGGGGGATTTAAAAATGTGAATAAAGGCCGTTTGGCCCGTTTCTTCATAAAAGAGCCTATTTCGTATTCCTTCCATGCTGAAGGCGCCACAAGTCTGCCTATTGCCACTCGGAAAGGGAATATGGTTACAGTCAGCAGGTCTCAGGGGGCCCCGCTGAATGCTCCTTGCCGCTCAGCTCCGCTGCCTGTCAAGGACGCGTGTGTAACACGTTCTGACTCTTGCACTCGGGCTGCGGCTGGAGCTATCCCTCGTGTCACCGCGGCTACCGCTAACGCAAGCGCACTGTCTCACATGAGTGAATGTGGGCATACTGCTGCTCTGACAGCGAGACCCAGCTCTGATGCGCTGTTCCTCGACAGTGATTGGTTGACTGTACGTAAGACAGCGAACGTAGAAGAAAAAGGGGGCTTGAGCAGGACAAGGCCTGTGATTGGCTCTGATACCTCTGCTCAGTGCTCGTCTCCGTGCTCCCACTCTCTGCCGCTGAGAAGTGGGAGAGAAAAAAGGCAATATGACATTATGTCAGGCACTTTAGCTCCCCATGATGTTGCAGCTCGTCAGCATGCTTTTCTAAAAGCCTCGGGCAGCGGTGTAAGTCTATGTGTAGACCCTCTTCCCTTACACTTCCCAAGCGCTCTCTAATCCCCGCTAAGTAGCGTAGATCTGAGCGCGCTCTTTTCTCGGCCGATGAGTCTGCTCTCTCCCAGGAGTGTCAGCCCTTTCGAGCAGGGCCCCCCACGCTGCGGCTCACCGCCGAGAGCGGAGCCTGTGGGCGGGCCCGTTTACCCGCTCTCACTCAGTGTCGGGGTACGGCCCCTGACAGAGTTTTACCAGGTCTGGAAAGACACAGGGCTCCTCAGGGCGCCCTGGCTGGACAGAACGCTCAGAAGGGGATACGCTCTACAATTCTCTCGGAGACCTCCAGGCTTTCGCGGTATCCTCAAGACAAGGTTACGCAGCGCAGCCGAGCGCTCACAAGAGAGTTGGTTTCTCTGCTACAGCACGGCGCCATAGCAGAGGTGGAGCCGCTCAGAGCGGGTTCTCAATCACTACATTGTGAAGAGGCTCTGTGCTGCCTATAAGGCACAAGGACTCCCTCCGGCAGCAGTGGTCAGAGCACACTCCACACGTGGGGTTGCAGCTTCAACGGCACTGCTCCATGGCGCTTCGATTGAGGAGGTCTCTTGGTCGTCCTCTTCAACGTCTGTGCAGTCATATCTGCAGGACGTTGGCACTGGTTCAGTTGCCCACGCACTCAGTTTAGGGTGGTGGACGGTCATGAATTCCCCCCCCCCCCGGCTTCCGAGCTCCTGTTTTTCCTGCATGGTCGGTTCGGTGCCTCAGGCGCTCTTGGGAGTGGCGGCTTGGCCGAACTGGACCATATCTTTGCTTCGGACACCCTTGTTATCAGGGGTGAGTCTGCACTAGCGCTCTTGGGAGAGGCGGCTCGTGCAGGCGTCCCCTGATTGTCTTTTTCTGGGGTGAGGCGCTCTGGCGTTGTTAGTGGCTATCGGCTGCCCCTCACCCTGGCCGTGAGCCCCTGCTACCTAGGGAGCGCTGGGCCGCTCCCTGGGATGCATAGAGTTGCCACGGGCCTGCTCCACTCATGCGAGACCATGCCTGCTGGGAGTACATTGGTCGGCCACGGCTGCGCGTTGCTTTATGCAATAGCGCAGCCTAAGGGCAAAGCACACAATTGAAGTAGAAATCTAAGTTACCTATGTGTGCGCGGCCCTTAGCTACGGGCCCAGCAGGCACGACCTCTCTTCGATGGCTGAGTTCAAAGGAGACGATTGAAGGGAGAGTCCCCCTTTTATAGGGGTCAGGGGTGGGTGGACCCCAAGTGTGATTGGAGCAGTCAGTTCTTTGATCCTCCCAGGGCGGGAAGCTAGCACTTCCGAGAGATGTGCAATAGCGCAGCCTAAGGGCGGCGCACACATTTCGAAGAACTATAGTTACATAGGTAACTTAGATTTACCCATAATGCAACGGGTGACCCGAGATGGGCATTCGGCTTATAGGAGCAAGAACTTTTTAGCAGCTGAAAACACAGTCACATGTTTTACACATTGTAAAACGGGTCAAAATAGCTCCACTACGTAGAGCTACAAATTCTTCGCTGCTCAAACAAGAGATTCCAGGAGTAAAAGTCGCATATTTATTGAATGCTAACGCTTGTGGAGCCGTAGCTATCATTAATTTATCATTAGCTTTAGCCGCCTCACCCGACACACTTTATTTAAATTCATGTACTGCCCACGGACGTGTATTTGCATCATCTGTGATCACAAACAATACACAAGAGCCAGTTTTAATAAAGTATATTCAACAGAAGACTTGGAACTGACTTTAACCAGACTATTAGATGCTGTAGCTGTTCTTCTGTAGATAAATTAAGCCTGTTTTGAAGCCTTTGCACACACTGCCTCTGGATACGATTTTCACATGTTGCATGTATATTTCACTGAAGGCTAAGCTGAATTTAAGAAACTAAACTGGTCTAATCGATATAGCCTCCGTGGTGGAGCTGCCAGTGCGTCAGGACGCGCGGCTGACAGCCGCCCCACATCTGCATTAGTCAGGGCAAGCTGCAGGTGTGAGCTACAAAAGCCAAACTACTGCCTGCCTCTGATGGAAGTCATCAGCGTCGAGACTTGATGACCTCAGGGCAAGTCCCAATGCCCCTGCGCAGACCTCAATGTTTTTCCCCCTCCACGAAGGAAAGACGCAGAGCATGGAACAGCAAAACGCAGAATTCATCAACTATTTACCGCAGTCATTTTGTAAACTAAACCAACGAGATGAGCCTAACAACATGGGTTCGACGGACAACGTTACATTTAGGCAATTATATCATTTTCATGTAGGCTAGTTTAATTTACTATAGTCTAGATAGTTTTCCATTGACGTCACACTGCCGCATAGTTCCATATGGCGCCATCTTGTGTGTCTAATTGTTTGTGTTACGGATCATTGATAATATGGTGAAGAAATAGTGCTCACACCTGTGTTGCGTGGGGCTGATCCCGACATGACGAAGAGAAAATGTCTCAATATCCCAAAAGTAATTCATCACTAAGGAACAGAAACATAAAAACTTTAGTACGAGAGATTTAAACTATGGCCGCATACCGCTCGTCCCGGGTGTCGGGTCTGATTTGACAGATTTGACAACGGGGCTAGCTGCTAGCATGAAATAAAGCAAGTCTACGATGAGCTCGTTGTCAGGGTTGCCAGGTCCGCGGTTAAACCGCGGAATTGGGCGGTTTTTAAAGCCATTCCGCGGGTGAAAAAAACTGTCCGCGTTTTTTTGCCTTGCTGTAATCAATGTTGACTTGATCAAAATCACTATTTCGAAGGCAAATCCAAGGCTCTGTAAGCTGCTTTTTCAATAAGGGGGGGAAATAGGGGCGGTTTCGCATCGTAGGAGCACATGGGCTCTGTTACCTAGTAAACAATATTGAAAATTCCAGCCGCGCCGTATGTCCGCGGGTTTTCCGCGGTTTTCAGATATTTTTGGGCGGGTTTGGCTGCCCAGACCTGGCAACCCTGCTCGTTGTACACTTGTATTATTTCATGCTGCTGCCAAACGCAAACCAGGTACAGTTAGCAGCTAGCAGAGAGATGAGACTCGGACAAATCAAGGAGGAAGCACAGGCCGTCCCCGTAAAGTGAGACCCGGCGAGAGCGAGAGGCGGCCGGGGAGAGTGTGAGGAGAAGGCTGGGGAAGAGCGCGTTGAGGCCGGGGAAGAGCGTGAGTCGGTCGGGGAGAGTGTGAGGAGAAGGCCGGGGAGGCGAGAGCGAGGTGGCCGCTGTTACTCTCTTGGTTCATCAGGAGGTAAACGCAGCACAGATTGGCGCTGATACACGCTATAAATAGAGCCATTCCTCATGGTTTAACCGCTCACATGACAGCCGTTTGTTTGGTTCGATGGACAAGTTTAAGTCCACACTCAGGCCTACGTGTTTTACTGTTATGATTACCGTGCATGTGTACATCACAATGATAATGTTAGCCTACCCATCACATGGGTCATTGTGAGTGAAAAAAACACATTAGCGACTACCGAACGCCCGTAGTAGACACAATTATTCATTAAAGGTCCTATATCATGCAAAATTGACTTTTTGGAGCTTTGGTTTGTGGCTTCATTCACGCAGCTCTCCGCAATCCTCCTGAATCCTGCTCTCTGAGCAGCTGCTCCTCCCTCTCCTGGTGAACGACTGAGTGCTCAGTTGTGTCGTCACAGCGGAACGGAAGTGCTCGACGTCTGTAATGTAATGTCTTAATTCTATGCTTACGGACGGATTTTAATTTGTAAAACAACTTTTTAATTATTTCTGTTGTAAGAGAGAAACAAAGAGAAAAAAAAAGTGAAGAAAAAAAAAAAAAAAAGGATGTGGCCGAGGTGCTTCCAGGTCAGCTGTGGCCAAAACAAACACAACCCTGAGCGTCTGAACAGATCAGTCATGTTTGCGCTGCAGCTGTGAAGATGGAGCTCGTTGCAACTTATTCTGGACACACCTGTTCTTTATTCTTACCTAACGGTAATGTCACGGACGGAGAAAAAGAAGCGCGTTTGGCTACGAGGACGGGAGTTTATTCAACCTTTTTCAAGAAGAGGCCACTCTCTCAGAAGCTGTTTTTTTTCTCCGGGATTCAGTGACTATCACCAAAATATTGTTTTTCTGTGACTGTCACTGATGGATGTTTGGTGAACCTTCGCCTGAACCAAAGTGGATTAACTTTTATAACCAATGCGAGTCCCATAATGTAAACAGCGATGGACCAGAGCGGTGAGTCAGTCCAGTCAGTTAGCTTGTGTGTTAGCATATTAGCTCGTGTGTTAGCCATGTATGAAGCTGTGTTGCAGATGTCAACTCCGTATAACTGCATCGTGAAGTAACTTCACTTATTGTTGTTTATTTATATTACGGTAAAGTATGTGCGGAGAGAGGGGGCGGAGTTAACTGAATCGAAGCGTTGTGTCTTCCGGGTTTGAAAAATACCTCCAGAAAACACTTATATTTATCACAAAAATTAGTGCTCCATAGTGGTAGAGGTACAATATATCATATAAATGCCTATACTTAACTTTGGAATGGCTAAAATAGCATGATATAGATCCTTTAAATGTGCATGCAAGTCTTGCATAAACATTGTCGAACGCCACACCAAATGTGTGCGCAGAGGATCATGGGAACGGAAAACCATCTATAGTCTGTGTGTAATGAGGCCTGTTCCCAAACAAGTGGAAAATAAAGCCTGTATTTTGTTATAAACGCTCTCTGCTGGACTGTTAAACAAGATTGCATGAGATAGTCTGTGTGTGCGTCATGTGCAGCATACTCTTTAATTTTGCAGGCTAATGCTGCAGCCCCTTTGACGTGACATTGAAACTTTTGAAGTTTCTAAAATTTGAAGGAAAAAACTTGAAGTTTCTGAATGTTAAAATAATCTTCATATTTCTATGATAATTATGAATGCATTTAAATGATTAAATAATGTTCTAAATGCTGGATAAATATAATGCTGTACAGACGCGTAAGTCTGCGGTCGGTGCAGGTCCAAGTTGAGGACAAAAGCTCACGTCTCTCTCTCATAAAGACCGAGCTGCACCGGGAGGAGCAGGTGCTCTGAACTTTAACATGCCTTGGTGGACAGTCGGAGGCTGGTGTCTTTTACCTGGTTGGAGCTGCTCTGCGGGACTTGCGAAGCTTCACATCTTGTGGTGCGTAAAAGAGCTCCGCGCTCATGGCGACCGCCCGGTAAGAAATCTTCTGCGTCTTAACTTGTGCCATGATCTATAAAGTGCCAGACATCGCGTGTTTCCCCTGAACTGGTAAAGGCGCACGTAAATAAACTCCATTAAACGGATGCTGCTTAGTTGCAATCCGAAATTTTGAAGATCTCCGCAAATAATTGACCAATTAATACGAATACGTAGTCAGTTTATGGGTAGAGATGCGTCCTGACGCACAGGCAGCTCCACCACGGAGGCTGCATCGATTAAACCAGTTTTGTTTCATAAATTCAGCTAAGCCTTCTGTGCGGAAGAAGACTGGCTTCCTTGATTTAGATTTGTGTTGGATCGCTAAGTAGAGCCCACAGAGGGTGATCGATCAGAATCCCACCAGATGTTTCTTTGGATTCGATTTATTGAAGTTACAACTGTATATGTGAGTGTGTGTGTGTGTGTGTGTGTGCGTGCGTGCGTGCGTGCGTGCGTGCGTGCGTGCGTGCGTGCGTGCGTGCGTGCGTGCGTGCGTGCGTGCGTGGTTACAGAATAACAGGACAGTTGTCTTTACAAGGTGGCTTATGGGTGCTGCGAGCGTACACTACTGGCAAAAGTCTCGTGCTGAATGATACCAGCGCGAGCCTGCGTCAACTTGTGATTGGCTAAGAGTTCAGGTGAAGCGAGACGTCCCTTCGTAGGAGAGAGAAAGTCACAGTAAAGTGTCTGAGCGGCCACAAGGGGGCCTTTTTTACACCTTCAGTGAAGTATACATACAACATGTGAAAATCGTATCCAGAGGCAGTGTGTGCAAAGACTTCAAAACAGGCTTAAAGGGATATTTCAGAATTTTTGACATAGGGCCTCATTTCCTAGTTATCCAGAGTGTTGCTGATACCTGGAGATATTTTTTTGTAATTCATGCAGTTGTTATATTTGAAGAGTTTCGTGGCGCTAGGCTAATGCAAGGCTAGCGCATTTCTACGATATCAGCTAGCCTGCATTAAAAACAGTCTGACCCGCTCCACAGAGCACCTGAGGCAAATCACTTGTAACACCAGACTAACCATATAAATGTCTGTGTCGATAGAATAATTTTAACCATGTTGCATTTAAAATACCTTATATTTGAGCAGCATCAGCTTCGTGGTTGTATAAGCTACGCAGCGGCGGAGGGATCTGCTAGAAAATAGTCCCTCAAAATGTGATCATTCATGTGATGCAGGTCAGTTATATTACAAAAATTATTCTATCGACACAGACATGTATATGGTTAGTCTGGTGTTATAAGGGATTTGCCTCAGGTGCTCTGTGGAGCGGGTCAGACTGTTTTTAATGCAGTGTAGCTGATACCATAGAAATGCACTAGCCTTGCACTAGCCTAGCGCCACAAAACTCTTTAAATATAAGAACTGCATGAATTACAAAAAAAAAATATCTCCAGGAAATCAGCAACACTCTGGATAACTAGGAAATGAGGCCCTATGTCAAAAATCCTGAAATATCCCTTTAATGGAGCTATAGAAGAACAGCTACATCGTAGCAGTCCAGTTAAATCAATAACGCGTCAGTTCCAAGTCTTCTGTTGAATATACTTTATTAAAACTGGCTCTTGTGTATTGTTTGTGATCACAGACGATGCAAATACACGTCCGTGGGCAGTACATGAATTTAAATAAAGTGCGTTGGGTGAGGCGGCTAAAGCTAGCTTAATGATGGCTACGGGTCCACTAGCATCCAATAAATACGCAACTTTTCCTCCTGGAATCTCTCGTTTGAGCAACGAAGAATTTGTAGCTCTACTGGAGCTATTTTGACCCGTTTTACAATGTGTAAAACATGTGACAGTGTTTTCAGCTGCTAAAAAGTTCTTGCTCCTATTAAATAACACGGTGACTGGAAGTGGTTTATTCACTTCACGGAAGTCGTTAGCGCATAACCCCTAGACTAGTGACAAACAGCCCCCGGCAGGGGCGGATCTAGAAAAAAAATCACGGGGTGACAAGCAGGGTCAGGGAAAATGTCTGGGGTGGCAACACATTTTACAATGTCAAATGTTTATAGCGGGGGTACGCAGGTTTTGCTTGATCACAATCGCAATTTTTCCGTTTAGATGCAGGATGAGCCTCCCAAAATTATATTCAAAGAGGAGCGTTGTCCATGGGATTTCTAACTCAGGTAAAATTTTAACTTTTGTAAAAAAAAAAAAAGAATAAAACAAAAAAAAATCATTTTTGAGCCACAGGAGTTGCACCTGGCTCCTTATTTAGCTATAAAGTTGTTAAAATTCAAAACAGTACTAACTGAGAGTGAGCCTCTGTGTAGAGTAGCAAAGTAGCTTCTAGCAGATGTGAGGCATCACATGACATCAATGGGTTGGCAGCTGGGGTGGCAAGACATTTACTTGAGGTGGAAGCTGCCACCCCGTGCCACCCCTCTAGATCCGCCCCTGCCCCCTGGTCTTCCTAACACATATGATGTTCCTGATCTCAGCTGAACTCAATGGGGGCAGATGAATTGTTATCAAATTTGGGGGAATCTGACAATGTTCTTTGTTTCAATGAGAAGGTTTACATGTTTTAAATCAGGCCCATACCCAGAACATATGAATGTAAAAAGAAGTGTCAACGCTGTGAATAAACCACGCAGATGGAATTTTGTGTTTATTCATGTCACATTTAATGAGACAAAGTTGTAATTAGTTATTTTTTCTGACAAACACGATCAACTTCAGCTTTATGTATGAGGCTAAGTAAGTACAGTTCAAATGCTTCCTCTGTTCCACCCGTCTCGATTCTCCGCGGAAACATGGTGATTATAAACAAAACCAAAGAACGCATATTTACAAGAACAACTTCAGCAATACCGTCCCACTCTGAAGGCTACCAAGTATGATTTCTACAGCACTGACAGCATTCAGGACTACAAGCAGCAGCTCTTTGGGTTGCGCTCAGCAATCTTAAAGATATTGGCTATTGCTCAAACAATTTTACAGAACAACATACTTCGACTGTTATCAAGGTACAAGGCACATTGTTGATGCAGCCAGTGTCTGGTGCACACAGTTAATCTGATGATTTATCTGTAGAGAGAGTAGTAGCCGTGTATTTGTTATCTTTAAAGTGCATATGACACACAGGTTAGACCACCAAGAACAAACATTGTGTGTGTAGGTGGTTTAAAAAGGCACTACAGCTGAACTCTGGGGCTGAGATGAGGACACAAGCACAAGCCAAGAACCTCCAGAGTTCAGTCACCGCATACGCTGTGCTAGCACTGAATAGGACCTGATTGGGGACAGGAGCTGGGATTGTGGAAGTGGGAGAGCTAGCCCTCTCGGCTAGTTTTAGCCATAATGTCTGATAACCCAAAGTGAAGGATTTCATTGGATGTTGGCACCCAAAAGGAAAAGTGTAAAAAATATGTTGTATTCAAAAAAAGAAGAAGAAAAAAAAAAAATAGATATCTGAACAATTTTGGGGCACAGGGTTCGACATATCGTCAGCCTTCAGCATAACTGCCTACGTCATATTTTAAAGTTGTAAGGAAAAATGGAAAAAAGCTCTTGTTGTTTTACTTGTGACACGCCTTGTTATTGGCTGAGGACAGAGCCAGTGATACATAATGTAGCAATGTTTGGAGAGTAGAATGAAATCAAAATGTCAATTTGGTCATTTAATGACTCAGGCATTTATTATAGAAGGCTGGAATTCCACAAATGTCACCCTGCGACCATACTGTACATAAGGGCAATGAGCAAGTCCCATCTCTATCCCTCCGAGCAGAATGGAGCTCAACTTGAAACCCGCTCAGAAGTAAATTTTCCAAGATTTTTGAAAATACTGAATATCAAGAATGACTGAAGCTAATTAGCCTGTGGCATTTCATGACCATAAAACACACTAATTTAGATTTATGTAAAACTTTATAAACTGAACTCAAAGTCTATGAAGAAAATGAGTGGAAAATGTAAATCTGGAATCTATGTGATTTCTGGACAGTTGAGCTCCATTCTGTGCTGGGTTCATTCTCAAACGGTGAAAGAGGGAGGGAGTCCTCTTGTGGCCTCACTCTTGTACTACATTTCGTGTACCAAATCATAATCATTTTACCAGATCTATCTGTATATATACAAAAAGTGCAGTTCCTGAAGCAGTCTTTCCTTAAATATTGACTTAAATAATAATAATAATAATAATAATAATAATAATAATAATAATAATAATAATAATAATAATAATAATCCAGCAGAATGAACATAAATAATGCATGAATCCAACTTGACCACATGAAATACATGTCATAACCACAATCGTAATTGCTGATTAATAAGAACTACACAAACGTATGAAAACAAATATTTATAATAAAAACTAGTATAAATAGATTGGGTTAAGGCAAAGGTTCGGCTTAAAAGCACTGCATTCCATCAGGAGATGGTGTGCACCTCAGCCCATCAGGAGAAGGTGTGCACCTCAGCCCATCAGGAGAAGGTTTCCACCACAGCCCATCAGGAGAAGGTTTCCACCTCAGCCCATCAGGAGAAGGTTTCCACAACAGCCCATCAGGAGGTTTCCACCACAGCCCATCAGGAGAAGGTTTCCACCACAGCCCATCAGGAGAAGGTTTCCACCTCAGCCCATCAGGAGAAGGTTTCCACCACAGCCCATCAGGAGAAGGTTTCCACCTCAGCCCATCAGGAGAAGGTTTCCACCACAGCCCATCAGGAGAAGGTTTCCACCTCAGCCCATCAGGAGAAGGTTTCCACCTCAGCCCATCAGGAGAAGGTTTGCACCGCAGCCCATCAGGAGAAGGTTTCCACCTCAGCCCATCAGGAGAAGGTTTCCACCGCAGCCCATCAGGAGAAGGTTTCCACCGCAGCCCATCAGGAGAAGGTTTCCACCTCAGCCCATCAGGAGAAGGTTTGCAGCATGACCTCAGTGTCTCGGCTCAGTCCATTCAGAGGGTTCAGGGGTTTGGGTCTGGGTTCTTGTCACGTGCCGGGTCACTCTGGTGGTCTTGGTTAGCAGCGTGACAGTGCCTTCAGCTGCAGAGCCCTGGAGCTCCTGGTGCTGGGTGGAGGTGCTTGAGCTCTGGTGCTCCTCACACAGTGGCTGGGTGGAGATGCTGTGGAAGCAGAAGGAGCCTGGCACATCCTGCTCCCCTGCAACCTCGCCTCTGCGCTGGGCCTGGGGAGAGCCCTCGGGGGTTATCTGCAGAAAACCTGTGAAACAAGGACAGTTGGAAAAACAAAGATATTTTAGGATCTGATACGTTCAGATTATCAGTCAAAGGTTGAACACAGTTGCATGATTGAAGAGTTTATAAGTGGAAATTCTTCTCCTAAAATAAACTGGTAGAGAGCCCTGGTAGCCTTAACCCTGGTATGGACATAGCGCTTCAAGGACGAGATGAGACATTCAAAAGACAAACCACAGATTTACATATGCTTTGTCAAAAGAACAGAGCAAACTTTTCATGTTAACTTTCTGAATGTGAAACATTTCCCAGTACATTAAAAAAAAAAAAAATCTTAATTATAGGCTAACCATTTTTGTCAATTTCCCTCTGCTGGCATTTTGAGTGAATCATGTTCTGACATACACTGGAACAGGGATGTGTTTTGAAATTGTAGGAGAAGAACTAAATAGGCACCACTCCGGGTATGTTCTTGATGAGGGAAAAGTCTAAAAACTTAGTTTAATTATCTGTGTAGGCTCTCAGTCATACAGGAGGTCCACCCAAGAACCTTCATTGGAAGCTTGATTTAAAACATCCAAAAGTCAGTTTCAGCAGGCTCTTTAAAACGGTTTGTGTTTGCTAAATGAAAGGGAAGATGCTGTAGTTTCTTTGCTTACCAGTGGAGTGTGGCTTTAGGGTGAACTTGGGAACCCTGAACCATGGAGAGGATTCCCTTTCTTCAGACCCAGGCTCTGCTCTCCTACTCTCCGCCTCTGTCCAGGTCAGCATCTTGGAGCTTTCCACAGTGAAGCGGGAAGGGGATTCTGAGCTGCCTCTGTCCAGCATGTGACTTCTTACTTCTTTTGACATATGTAACGTGTCCGTCATGGCCTCAGAAACTTGTTCCTTTGACAATTTGCACACCAGTGTTGATTGCTCTCCCAGTTTGCTACTAAGATTCAAGATGTTTTCTGTAAGGGGCACCTGGCTGTGTGAGGATGTTATTTCTACTTTTGGAAGTTTGATTTCACCACTAATCCCCCCCTTCTCAGATGTGCTACATACATGTATTGGTTCTTGCACCGTTGTTACTCCAAATGGCCCTGTCTTGCCTGAAGGTGACAAGACTTGGGTCACTGACCTCCTCTCTTCAACGGAACTTTCCAGTTCTTCACACGATGCTTGATTGGACTTCCTAAATCTCGCAAGCATTTCCCCTGTAATGGATTCCACTTCTGCTGTTTTGATTTGTTTTGAACTTGGACAAGCAGCCTCATCCGGATTTACAAGCAAAAATACAGCTTTCTTCACCTTGGGAACTTTTGGACCTACAAAATGAATCTCTTGCCCACGGACATCATGTCTTCCTTCTGGAGATGCTAAGGAAGGTAACGGAACTCCAAATTTAGGGATTTTGAATGTAATATCTTTAGATACTTCATCCTCCTCCTCAGGTGATGTGCCAATGTCAAAGTCAATGTCTGGAATTCTGGGCACCATGATTTGTCCAGGGAAACTACCATCGGACGCTGTTCCCACCTGTGTGTTTGGTGCCGTGATGGCTATATCCCTGTTCAATGACGTTGGGTGATCTTGTTTGTCTGCTCCTGTGGTGTCTTTCGGTGATTTCTTTTTTGGCATTCCTATGTTAAATTTAGTCCCTATCAGTTTAGCTTTTGTCTTCTTGCCACTGGTTCCATTAGTGTTCTTACCTAGGTCAGGTAAATCCATTGATAACTCTCCTTTACCATCAAGTTCTAGACCAACTGGACGATCAACACGACCTTCTGTAAAGTCGGCCTTTCCAGGTGAAAGGCTTATGTTAGGCATTTTGAACCTTCCTCCTGCTGATCCTTCAAGATTAGCTTCAGGAACAGTTATGTCAAATGTAGGCATTTTGATATCTGGCATTTTGAATTTAGCTCCAGAAGGACCTTCTATATCCACCTCTGGACCTTCAACCTTTCCTTTGGGCAGGGAAATATCAACAGAAGGAAGAGCACCTTCAACATCTGCATCTAGACCTCTACCTTTTCCCTTCGGCAAAGATATGTCGATTTTAGGCATCTTTATTCCAGGCATTTTGAACTTAGCTCCCTCAGTATCAACTTCAGGGCCTTCAATCTTCCCTTTGGGCAAAGAAATATCGAAATCAGGCATTTTAATGTGAGGCATTTCAAACTTTCCCCCCTTTTGTCCTTCAACATTGAATCCTGGGGCCTCTATGCTGACGTCAGGGCCTTTGGTCTTGGCTTTAGGCAGTGTGATGTCGACAGAAGGCATTTTTAGATCAGGCATTTTTAATTTACCTCCTTTAGAAACATCAACATTGACTTCGGGACCTTTGATATTTCCTTTTGGAAGTGAAATATCTAAAGAAGGAAGATTTGGATGTGGCATCTTAAATTTTCCGCCTTTGCCTTCAATTTCCAGCTCCGGTCCCTCTAACCTTCCTTTGGGAAGAGAAACGTCAATATCTGGGATTTTTCCTCCTGTTGATGCCTCGATATCTAATTCTGGACTTTTAAGTTTTCCCTTTGGTAATGAAATATCAATATTTGGCATTTTCATGTGAGGCATTTTGAACTTTCCTCCTGCTGATCCTTCAAGATTAGCTTCAGGAACATCTGTGGTGATCTCTGGACCTTCAATCTTTCCTTTTGGGAGAGTTATGTCAAATGTAGGCATTTTGATATCTGGCATTTTGAATTTAGCTCCAGAAGGACCTTCTATATCCACCTCTGGACCTTCAACCTTTCCTTTGGGAAAAGATAAGTCAACATCTGGCATTTTAAGGTGAGGCATCTTGAACTTCTTTCCTTTAGGTCCCTCCAGATCAACTTCTGGGCTTTGGATATTGCTTTTGGGAAGGGAAATATCTACAGAAGGGAGAGCACCTTCAATGCCTGCATCTAGACCGTGGCCTTTTCCTTTTGGCAAAGATATGTCGATATGAGGCATCTTTATTCCAGGCATTTTGAACTTAGCTCCTTCAGTATCAACTTCTGGGCCTTGGATCTTCCCTTTGGGCAAAGAAATGTCAATATCAGGCATTTTCATGTGAGGCATTTTGAACTTTCCTCCTGCTGATCCTTCAAGATTAGCTTCAGGAACATCTGTGGTGATCTCTGGACTTCCAATCTTTCCTTTTGGGAGACTTATGTCAAATGTAGGCATTTTGATATCTGGCATTTTGAATTTACCTCCAGAAGGACCTTCTATATCCACCTCTGGACCTTCAATCTTTCCTTTGGGGAGGGAAATATCAACAGAAGGAAGAGCACCTTCAACATCTGCATCTAGACCTTTACCTTTTCCCTTCGGCAAAGATATGTCGATATGAGGCATCTTTATTCCAGGCATTTTGAACTTAGCTCCTTCAGTATCAACTTCAGGGCCTTGGATCTTCCCTTTGGGCAAAGAAATATCGAAATCAGGCATTTTAATGTGAGGCATTTCAAACTTTCCCCCCTTTTGTCCTTCAACATTGAATCCTGGGGCCTCTATGCTGACGTCAGGGCCTTTGGTCTTGGCTTTAGGCAGTGTGATGTCGACAGAAGGCATTTTTAGATCAGGCATTTTTAATTTACCTCCTTTAGAAACATCAACATTGACTTCGGGACCTTTGATATTTCCTTTTGGAAGTGAAATATCTAAAGAAGGAAGATTTGGATGTGGCATCTTAAATTTTCCGCCTTTGCCTTCAATTTCCAGCTCCGGTCCCTCTAACCTTCCTTTGGGAAGAGAAACGTCAATATCTGGGATTTTTCCTCCTGTTGATGCCTCGATATCTAATTCTGGACTTTTAAGTTTTCCCTTTGGTAATGAAATATCAATATTTGGCATTTTCATGTGAGGCATTTTGAACTTTCCTCCTGCTGATCCTTCAAGATTAGCTTCAGGAACATCTGTGGTGATCTCTGGACCTTCAATCTTTCCTTTTGGGAGAGTTATGTCAAATGTAGGCATTTTGATATCTGGCATTTTGAATTTAGCTCCAGAAGGACCTTCTATATCCACCTCTGGACCTTCAACCTTTCCTTTGGGTAAAGATAAGTCAACATCCGGCATTTTAAGGTGAGGCATCTTGAACTTCTTTCCTTTAGGTCCCTCCAGATCAACTTCTGGGCTTTGGATATTGCTTTTGGGAAGGGAAATATCTACAGAAGGGAGAGCACCTTCAATGCCTGCATCTAGACCGTTGCCTTTTCCTTTTGGCAAAGATATGTCGATATGAGGCATCTTTATTCCAGGCATTTTGAACTTAGCTCCTTCAGTATCAACTTCTGGGCCTTGGATCTTCCCTTTGGGCAAAGAAATGTCAATATCAGGCATTTTCATGTGAGGCATTTTGAACTTTCCTCCTGCTGATCCTTCAAGATTAGCTTCAGGAACATCTGTGGTGATCTCTGGACCTTCAATCTTTCCTTTTGGGAGAGTTATGTCAAATGTAGGCATTTTGATATCTGGCATTTTGAATTTACCTCCAGAAGGACCTTCTATATCCACCTCTGGACCTTCAACCTTTCCTTTGGGAAGGGAAATATCAACAGAAGGAATAGCACCTTCAATCCTCACCTCTGGACCCCCACCTTTCACCTTGGGTAAAGATAAGTCAACATCCGGCATTTTAAGGTGAGGCATCTTTAACTTCTTTCCTTTAGGTCCCTCCAGATTAACTTCTGGGCTTTGGATATTGCCTTTGGGAAGGCAAATATCAACAGAAGGAAGAGCACCTTCAATGCCTGCATCTAGACCTTTACCTTTTCCTTTCGGCAAAGATATGTCGATATGAGGCATCTTTATTCCGGGCATTTTGAACTTAGCTCCTTCAGTATCAGCTTCAGGGCCTTGGATCTTCCCTTTGGGCAAAGAAATATCGAAATCAGGCATTTTAATGTGAGGCATTTCAAACTTTCCCTCCTTTTGTCCTTCAACATTGAATCCTGGGGCCTCTATGCTGACGTCAGGGCCTTTGGTCTTGGCTTTAGGCAGTGTGATGTCGACAGAAGGCATTTTTAGATCAGGCATTTTTATTTTACCTCCTTTAGAAACATCAACGTTGACATCGGGACCTTTGAGATTTCCTTTTGGAAGTGAAATATCTAAAGAAGGAAGATTTGGATGTGGCATCTTAAATTTTCTGCCTTTGCCTTCAATTTCCAGCTCCGGTCCCTCTAACCTTCCTTTGGGAAGAGAAACGTCAATATCTGGGATTTTTCCTCCTGTTGATGCCTCGATATCTAATTCTGGACTTTTAAGTTTTCCCTTTGGTAATGAAATATCAATATTTGGCATTTTCATGTGAGGCATTTTGAACTTTCCTCCTGCTGATCCTTCAAGATTAGCTTCAGGAACATCTGTGGTGATCTCTGGACCTTCAATCTTTCCTTTTGGGAGAGTTATGTCAAATGTAGGCATTTTGATATCTGGCATTTTGAATTTACCTCCAGAAGGACCTTCTATATCCACCTCTGGACCTTCAACCTTTCCTTTGGGGAGGGAAATATCAACAGAAGGAAGAGCACCTTCAACATCTGCATCTAGACCTTTACCTTTTCCCTTCGGCAAAGATATGTCGATATGAGGCATCTTTATTCCAGGCATTTTGAACTTAGCTCCCTCAGTATCAACTTCAGGGCCTTCAATCTTCCCTTTGGGCAAAGAAATATCGAAATCAGGCATTTTAATGTGAGGCATTTCAAACTTTCCCCCCTTTTGTCCTTCAACATTGAATCCTGGGGCCTCTATTCTGACGTCAGGGCCTTTGGTCTTGGCTTTAGGCAGTGTGATGTCGACAGAAGGCATTTTTAGATCAGGCATTTTTAATTTACCTCCTTTAGAAACATCAACATTGACTTCGGGACCTTTGATATTTCCTTTTGGAAGTGAAATATCTAAAGAAGGAAGATTTGGATGTGGCATCTTAAATTTTCTGCCTTTGCCTTCAATTTCCAGCTCCGGTCCCTCTAACCTTCCTTTGGGAAGAGAAACGTCAATATCTGGGATTTTTCCTCCTGTTGATGCCTCGATATCTAATTCTGGACTTTTAAGTTTTCCCTTTGGTAATGAAATATCAATATTTGGCATTTTCATGTGAGGCATTTTGAACTTTCCTCCTGCTGATCCTTCAAGATTAGCTTCAGGAACATCTGTGGTGATCTCTGGACCTTCAATCTTTCCTTTTGGGAGAGTTATGTCAAATGTAGGCATTTTGATATCTGGCATTTTGAATTTACCTCCAGAAGGACCTTCTATATCCACCTCTGGACCTTCAACCTTTCCTTTGGGGAGGGAAATATCAACAGAAGGAATAGCACCTTCAATCCTCACCTCTGGACCCCCACCTTTCACCTTGGGTAAAGATAAGTCAACATCCGGCATTTTAAGGTGAGGCATCTTGAACTTCTTTCCTTTAGGTCCCTCCAGATTAACTTCTGGGCTTTGGATATTGCTTTTGGGAAGGGAAATATCAACAGAAGGAAGAGCACCTTCAATGCCTGCATCTAGACCTTTACCTTTTCCTTTTGGCAAAGATATGTCGATATGAGGCATCTTTATTCCAGGCATTTTGAACTTAGCTCCTTCAGTATCAACTTCTGGGCCTTGGATCTTCCCTTTGGGCAAAGAAATGTCAATATCAGGCATTTTAATGTGAGGCATTTCAAACTTTCCCTCCTTTTGTCCTTCAACGTTGAATCCTGGGGCCTCTATGCTGACGTCAGGGCCTTTGGTCTTGGCTTTAGGCAGTGTGATGTCGACAGAAGGCATTTTTACGTCAGGCATTTTTAATGTACTTCCTTTAGAAACATCAACGTTGACTTCGGGACCTTTGATATTTCCTTTTGGAAGTGAAATATCTAAAGAAGGAAGATTTGGATGTGGCATCTTAAATTTTCCGCCTTTGCCTTCAATTTCCAGCTCCGGTCCCTCTAACCTTCCTTTGGGAAGAGAAACGTCAATATCTGGGATTTTTCCTCCTGTTGATGCCTCGATATCTAATTCTGGACTTTTAAGTTTTCCCTTTGGTAATGAAATATCAATATTTGGCATTTTCATGTGAGGCATTTTGAACTTTCCTCCTGCTGATCCTTCAAGATTAGCTTCAGGAACATCTGTGGTGATCTCTGGACCTTCAATCTTTCCTTTTGGGAAACTTATGTCAAATGTAGGCATTTTGATATCTGGCATTTTGAATTTGCTTCCAGAAGGACCTTCTATATCCACCTCTGGACCTTCAACCTTTCCTTTGGGGAGGGAAATATCAACAGAAGGAAGAGCACCTTCAATCCTCACCTCTGGACCCCCACCTTTCACCTTGGGTAAAGATAAGTCAACATCCGGCATTTTAAGGTGAGGCATCTTGAACTTCTTTCCTTTAGATCTCTCCAGATCAACTTCTGGGCCTTGGATCTTCCCTTTGGGCAAAGAAATGTCAATATCAGGCATTTTAATGTGAGGCATTTCAAACTTTCCCCCCTTTTGTCCTTCAACATTGAATCCAGGGGCCTCTATGCTGACGTCAGGGCCTTTGGTCTTGGCTTTAGGCAGTGTGATGTCGACAGAAGGCATTTTTAGATCAGGCATTTTTATTTTACCTCCTTTAGAAACATCAATGTTGACTTCGGGACCTTTGATATTTCCTTTTGGAAGTGAAATATCTAAAGAAGGAAGATTTGGATGTGGCATCTTAAATTTTCCGCCTTTGCCTTCAATTTCCAGCTCCGGTCCCTCTAACCTTCCTTTGGGAAGAGAAACATCAATGTCTGGGATTTTTCCTCCTGTTGATGCCTCGATATCTAATTCTGGACTTTTAAGTTTTCCCTTTGGTAATGAAATATCAATATTTGGCATTTTCATGTGAGGCATTTTGAACTTTCCTCCTGCTGATCCTTCAAGATTAGCTTCAGGAACATCTGTGGTGATCTCTGGACCTTCAATCTTTCCTTTTGGGAGAGTTATGTCAAATGTAGGCATTCTGATATCTGGCATTTTGAATTTACCTCCAGAAGGACCTTCTATATCCACCTCTGGACCTTCAATCTTTCCTATGGGGAGGGAAATATCAACAGAAGGGAGAGCACCTTCAACATCTGCATCTAGACCTCTACCTATTCCCTTCGGCAAAGATATGTCGATATGAGGCATCTTTATTCCAGGCATTTTGAATTTAGCTCCCTCAGTATCAACTTCAGGGCCTTCAATCTTCCCTTTGGGCAAAGAAATATCGAAATCAGGCATTTTAATGTGAGGCATTTCAAACTTTCCCCCCTTTTGTCCTTCAACATTGAATCCTGGGGCCTCTATTCTGACGTCAGGGCCTTTGGTCTTGGCTTTAGCCAGTGTGATGTCGACAGAAGGCATTTTTAGATCAGGCATTTTCATGTGAGGCATTTTGAACTTTCCTCCTGCTGATCCTTCAAGATTAGCTTCAGGAACATCTGTGGTGATCTCTGGACCTTCAATCTTTCCTTTTGGGAGACTTATGTCAAATGTAGGCATTTTGATATCTGGCATTTTGAATTTGCTTCCAGAAGGACCTTCTATATCCACCTCTGGACCTTCAACCTTTCCTTTGGGGAGGGAAATATCAACAGAAGGAAGAGCACCTTCAATCCTCACCTCTGGACCCCCACCTTTCACCTTGGGTAAAGATAAGTCAACATCCGGCATTTTAAGGTGAGGCATCTTGAACTTCTTTCCTTTAGATCTCTCCAGATCAACTTCTGGGCCTTTGATCTTCCCTTTGGGCAAAGAAATGTCAATATCAGGCATTTTAATGTGAGGCATTTCAACCTTTCCCCCCTTTTGTCCTTCAACATTGAATCCTGGGGCCTCTATGCTGACGTCAGGGCCTTTGGTCTTGGCTTTAGGCAGTGTGATGTCGACAGAAGGCATTTTTAGATCAGGCATTTTTATTTTACCTCCTTTAGAAACATCAACGTTGACTTCGGGACCTTTGATATTTCCTTTTGGAAGTGAAATATCTAAAGAAGGAAGATTTGGATGTGGCATCTTAAATTTTCCACCTTTTCCTTCAATTTCCAGCTCCGGTCCCTCTAACCTTCCTTTGGGAAGAGAAACGTCAATATCTGGGATTTTTCCTCCTGTTGATGCCTCGATATCTAATTCTGGACTTTTAAGTTTTCCCTTTGGTAATGAAATATCAATATTTGGCATTTTCATGTGAGGCATTTTGAATTTTCCTCCTGCTGATCCTTCAAGATTAGCTTCAGGAACATTTGTGGTGATCTCTGGACCTTCAATCTTTCCTTTTGGGAGACTTATGTCAAATGTAGGCATTTTGATATCTGGCATTTTGAATTTACCTCCAGAAGGACCTTCTATATCCACCTCTGGACCTTCAACCTTTCCTTTGGGGAGGGAAATATCAACAGAAGGAATAGCACCTTCAATCCTCACCTCTGGACCCCCACCTTTCACCTTGGGTAAAGATAAGTCAACATCCGGCATTTTAAGGTGAGGCATCTTGAACTTCTTTCCTTTAGGTCCCTCCAGATTAACTTCTGGGCTTTGGATATTGCTTTTGGGAAGGGAAATATCAACAGAAGGAAGAGCACCTTCAATGCCTGCATCTAGACCTTTACCTTTTCCTTTTGGCAAAGATATGTCGATATGAGGCATCTTTATTCCAGGCATTTTGAACTTAGCTCCTTCAGTATCAACTTCTGGGCCTTGGATCTTCCCTTTGGGCAAAGAAATGTCAATATCAGGCATTTTAATGTGAGGCATTTCAAACTTTCCCCCCTTTTGTCCTTCAACGTTGAATCCTGGGGCCTCTATGCTGACGTCAGGGCCTTTGGTCTTGGCTTTAGGCAGTGTGATGTCGACAGAAGGCATTTTTAGATCAGGCATTTTTAATGTACCTCTAGAAACATCAACGTTGACTTCGGGACCTTTGATATTTCCTTTTGGAAGTGAAATATCTAAAGAAGGAAGATTTGGATGTGGCATCTTAAATTTTCCGCCTTTGCCTTCAATTTCCAGCTCTGGTCCCTCTAACCTTCCTTTGGGAAGAGAAACGTCAATATCTGGGATTTTTCCTCCTGTTGATGCCTCAATATCTAATTCTGGACTTTTAAGTTTTCCCTTTGGTAATGAAATATCAATATTTGGCATTTTCATGTGAGGCATTTTGAACTTTCCTCCTGCTGATCCTTCAAGATTAGCTTCAGGAACATCTGTGGTGATCTCTGGACCTTCAATCTTTCCTTTTGGGAGACTTATGTCAAATGTAGGCATTTTGATATCTGGCATTTTGAATTTAGCTCCAGAAGGACCTTCTATATCCACCTCTGGACCTTCAACCTTTCCTTTGGGGAGGGAAATATCAACAGAAGGAAGAGCACCTTCAACATCTGCATCTAGACCTCTACCTATTCCCTTCGGCAAAGATATGTCGATATGAGGCATCTTTATTCCAGGCATTTTGAATTTAGCTCCCTCAGTATCAACTTCAGGGCCTTCAATCTTCCCTTTGGGCAAAGAAATATCGAAATCAGGCATTTTAATGTGAGGCATTTCAAACTTTCCCCCCTTTTGTCCTTCAACATTGAATCCTGGGGCCTCTATGCTGACGTCAGGGCCTTTGGTCTTGGCTTTAGGCAGTGTGATGTCGACAGAAGGCATTTTTAGATCAGGCATTTTTAATTTACCTCCTTTAGAAACATCAACGTTGACTTCGGGACCTTTGATATTTCCTTTTGGAAGTGAAATATCTAAAGAAGGAAGATTTGGATGTGGCATCTTAAATTTTCCGCCTTTGCCTTCAATCTCCAGCTCTGGTCCCTCTAACCTTCCTTTGGGAAGAGAAACGTCAATATCTGGGATTTGTCCTCCTGTTGATGCCTCGATATCTAATTCTGGACTTTTAAGTTTTCCCTTTGGTAATGAAATATCAATATTTGGCATTTTCATGTGAGGCATTTTGAACTTTCCTCCTGCTGATCCTTCAAGATTAGCTTCAGGAACATCTGTGGTGATCTCTGGACCTTCAATCTTTCCTTTTGGGAGAGTTATGTCAAATGTAGGCATTTTGATATCTGGCATTTTGAATTTAGCTCCAGAAGGACCTTCTATATCCACCTCTGGACCTTCAACCTTTCCTTTGGGGAGGGAAATATCAACAGAAGGAAGAGCACCTTCAACATCTGCATCTAGACCTTTACCTTTTCCCTTCGGCAAAGATATGTCGATATGAGGCATCTTTATTCCAGGCATTTTGAACTTAGCTCCTTCAGTATCAGCTTCAGGGCCTTCAATCTTCCCTTTGGGCAAAGAAATATCGAAATCAGGCATTTTAATGTGAGGCATTTCAAACTTTCCCCCCTTTTGTCCTTCAACATTGAATCCAGGGGCCTCTATGCTGACGTCAGGGCCTTTGGTCTTGGCTTTAGGCAGTGTGATGTCGACAGAAGGCATTTTTAGATCGGGCATTTTTAATTTACCTCCTTTAGAAACATCAACGTTGACATCGGGACCTTTGATATTTCCTTTTGGAAGTGAAATATCTAAAGAAGGAAGATTTGGATGTGGCATCTTAAATTTTCCGCCTTTGCCTTCAATTTCCAGCTCCGGTCCCTCTAACCTTCCTTTGGGAAGAGAAACGTCAATATCTGGGATTTTTCCTCCTGTTGATGCCTCGATATCTAATTCTGGACTTTTAAGTTTTCCCTTTGGTAATGAAATATCAATATTTGGCATTTTCATGTGAGGCATTTTGAACTTTCCTCCTGCTGATCCTTCAAGATTAGCTTCAGGAACATCTGTGGTGATCTCTGGGCCTTCAATCTTTCCTTTTGGGAGAGTTATGTCAAATGTAGGCATTTTGATATCTTTTGACTTTCCAGTCATACCTTCAATTTCCATGTCCGGTCCTTCTATCCTTCCTTTTAGAAGAGATATGTCAACATCTGGCATTTTCATGTCTGGCCTTTTGATTTTGATTTTGCCTGATCCTGTTTCCTCTCCATCAGCCCCTTGACCCTTGGGCAAAGATAAATCTAGGTCAAACTTTGGGACTGAGACGTCAATTGATGGTATTTTGGGAATTTTAATGCTTCCATCAGAGCCCTTAATGTCTGCTCCTGAAACGTCCACTTTTGCTTTTGGCAGAAGGATTTCACTTTCTGGAGATTTAATTGTTGATGTCCCTGCCTTTGAAAACTTTGGTAGTTTTATTTGAACATCCGGTCCTCGGAAGCCCCCTCTTACCTCTGTGGTAGACTCTAGTTTGGCCCCACCTCCTCCCTCTGGGAGGTGTATTTTCAGTGGAGATAAAGTGGGGACATTGTCAGCAGCTTTATTTTTAGAAAATCCAAATGAAGGCATTTTAATTTTTGCTTTCTTCCCTTTAACTTTTTTGTCAGCATGCAGTGCCCCAGTCTTACTGTCTGCAGGTGTTGGTCTCAGAGAAAGGTTTCCCTTTGGAGATGAAATATCAACGTTTTCTCTTGATTCTCCATTGAACATTGTTGGTGATGCACTTGGCACTTTGATTGAAAGATTGGGAGGATCATAGCTACCACCTGAAGAAGGTCTGCTGCCCTCAGCCCGGAGCAGCTCTATTTCGACATCATCACCTTGCTTTGAGCGACCAAAATCTAAATCAACCTTTGGTGCTGAAATATCAACTGTGGGTAACTTAAAATGTGGAAATTTGATGCCAGCGCCTGCTCCATCTGCCTTTTCTTTAGGGATAGTAACATCAATATCTGGCATATGGATTTTCCTACCCTTTACCTCAGGCCCTTTAACGTCTGCACTGGCTTGTGGAATATTAACTGTTGGAGAAGAAATGTCTACTTTAGGGAGTTTTTTCTTTCCATCCAATATAATGTCAACTTCAATTCCTCCTTGAGATTTCCTTTTTGGCAGCGACAAATCAATTTGTGGAATCTCAAACCCTCCTCCACCTTCAACTTTTGGTCCCTGAAATTGTATATTTGTGTCAGGTAATTTGACATCAGCGAGGGGTATATCAGAATGTAGACCTTGTTCACTACTATTTCCCCCCAGGTCTCCTTCTGGTAACACGATGTCAATGCATGGAAGCCTAACCTTTTCATATTTGAGTTCTTGCATTCTCATGGTAACATCACTTGTTTTTGGAGACATTTCTGGAACAGAGACCCCAATGGAAGGCTCGGATACATCGATCTTACGTTTCTCTATACCTACTGATACATGTTCATTGACAACTCTTTGCCCCAGCTTAGGTTGCGTCGCGTCAAATTTTGGCATTTGAAAAGACGCCTCTTCGGAAAATGAACCACCGATATCTGGGGTTGTCCCTTCTTCTTGTGCTTGTAATTCTGTCTTCAGAGGGTCAGTGTTTGGCATAATCAGTTGAAAATCTGGCATTTTAAACTGTCCATCCCCTCCAACGAAACGACCCATGTCCACATCAACACTTCCTTTTTTCAACGTAACTTCTGCTTTACCAGCTTGTCGACTAAAATCCGATTCAATTTTTGGCAAAGAGATTTTGGGACGTCTAAGTGTCCCTTCAACTTCATCAGGAACTCTCTGTCCAGTGTCCACTTCCAAACTCACATCAGGCGCACGGATATTAACTCCTGGCACTACGATGTCCTCAGCCTGGTTCACCTGTGGCAGTGAAACGTCTGCACCTGTCTGCCCATCAGCTTCAGGCAGAGAAACATGCACAGAAGCCATCCCTGGGTCGTTTGCCCCTGTCACCGTCACTTGTGGAGCAGGTATTCTGACATCTCCTTTCATTTTCACGTCACCTTCTAATTCGTCTGAATGCCGTGACAGTCGAACCTTTGGTAGTTTTAACTTTGGCATTCTGAGCTTAGCATTACCTTTACCAACATCAACCTTCCCAGCTTCTGCGCTCAGTTCTCCGTGGATATCTGCCCCTCCCGAAAGATGTGCCAAGTCTACACAAGGTTTACTGATGTCCACTCTGATTGTGCTGGGCTCTGGCTGCTGTCCATCTCTAGGCACTGTCACCTGGGGTCCTCTGAGCTCAGCAGAAGCAGACTTTGGGAATTTGGACTTCGGGAAGTTCACGCCAAACTTGTGGACTTTGCCTTGAACCTTCCCTTTATCTCCGGACACCTCCATCTGTGATGTATCCTCCTCATCTTCTGGCTTTGCTCCGCGGCCAGCCCTTGCTTTCATGTGGGGAAACCTGGCAAACAAAGGTACATATGTTTTAGGCCTGTTTCAATCAAGAGACACAGTTGTCGCTTACCTAATGTACTGTTTAGTCTTCCCCTCTGCAGAACCAGCATGGCCCTTGGAACCCTTGGTCAGCTTCGCTGTGGGGAGAGAGGACTCCACATCCACATCGCTCGCATCTTCTCCAGGTGAGCTATCTATCACCTGCTCGTCTTTGTGTTTTTCCTTCAGCCGCTTCAGGCCAAAGCGACCTCCCCGTTTCTTTTGGACTTTGAACGGCTTCATTCCTTTCACACTCTGCAACATCACAGATTATTGGTGTTAGTCAGATGCAGATATGCACAGAATTTTTACAAACAACAGTTTATTTACCCCACTAGCAATACATGCAGTCCGATCAAAATTTAGGACCTGAACAATTGCAAAAAATAACATTTTGCATGGTTGGATCTTAAGGTACCAAGTAGAACCTCAATATGGAACAAGAAGAAATGGGACTGAGACAAAA
Source organism: Gobius niger (assembly GCF_951799975.1). Classification (NCBI taxonomy): domain Eukaryota; kingdom Metazoa; phylum Chordata; class Actinopteri; order Gobiiformes; family Gobiidae; genus Gobius; species Gobius niger. The sequence goes on along the minus strand of NC_136852.1, from coordinate 34,271,869 downwards.
GAAATGAATAAAGCTTTTATTGAAAACAACAATTTAAGTGAAACAGTCATTTCTGTGCAAAATGGTATTCACACTATCATGACGTACTGATGGCAAAGGCCAATGTGGTGGGGTTGTTGAGCTGCATAAGCAGGGCCTCTCTACAACCTTCGCCTTTGCCATTAGGATGTCATGTGAATACCTGAAAATGACACACCTTTTCACACAGATTTGGCCTTTTAAAGTTAATCAAAACAAACTTTTTTTATGAAGCGCTTTTCTACAGAAAGGTATCTCAAAGTGCTTTACAAATTACAGCATCTAAAACAATACGCCAGGCACACCCGCCCATCCCCCGATCATATACAGATCTCTCAATCACACACACACAAAGTAGATATATAAGGCTGGGTACAGATGGACAAGTGTGGAAGCCCCATTTGAGGAGCCGTCTGTGCTGGGAGCAGCAGTCCAGCCACAGCTACAGGGCACTGACCCAAGAGAGACACCAGACCTCCACCTGATCAACCACAGGACAGCACCCACACAGCCACAGCCGGTCACTGCTCCCGAGCCAGAGGCCCCCAGAGGACTTCTGGAGTTTAAAATCCAGAAGTAAAGGCTATTAAGGAAGCTAGAAATTAATATAAAAATTCACTAATATCATAAATTATCAACATAATAAATAAATAATCAGGACTAAATAAATAGATATCAGCTAAAAGCTTGTCTATGGTGTAGTGTTTGTGCCGAATGTTAACTTAGAGATTATACTAATGAATTGTTTTATCATTTTATAGGATAATGGATTCCCAGGTTCCGAGGGAGGTTGGGGACATCAAGTCCGAGTGGACCATGTTCTCCTCCTCCGGTGGTGGCGCCCGGAAGTAAGGGATGCCGTCAAGCTGAAGAAGGAGTCCTACCTGGCCTTGTTGGCTTGTGGGACTCGAGGCAACTGAGAGGTACCGGCAGGCCAAGCGTGCTGCAGCTCGGGTGGTCACAGAGGCAAAAACTCGGGTATGGGAGGTGTTTGGAGAAGCCATGGAGGAGATTCTGGCAAACCAGGCCTCAAGAGAGGGGGAAGCAGTGCTCCGCCAACACTGTTTACAGTGCGGGTGGGGAGCTGCTGACCTCGACTGGGGATGTCGTTGGGCGGTGGAGGGAGTACTTCGAGGATCTCCTCAATCCCGTCGTCACGTCTTCCGATGAGGAAGCAGAGGCTGGGGACTCGGATTTGAGCTTGCTCATCACCCAAGCTGAAGTCACCGTGGTGGTTAGAAAGCTCCTCGGTGGCTCCGGGGGTGGATGAGATTCGTCCTGAGTACCTTAAGTCTCTGGATGTTGTAGGACTGTCTTGGCTGACATGTCTCTGCAACATCGCGTGGCGGTCGGAGACAGCGCCCTGGCAGACCGGGGTGGTGGTCCCTCTCTTCAAGAAGGGGGATCGGAGGGTGTGCTCCAATTATAGAGGGATCACACTCCTCAGCCTCCCCGGTAAGGTCTACTCCAGGGTGCTGGAGAGGAGGATCCGGCCAATAGTCGAACCTTGGATCCAGGAAGAACAATGCGGTTTTCGTCCTGGTCGTGGCACACTGGACCAGCTCTATACCCTTCATCGGGTGCTCAAGGGTTCATGGGAGTTCGACCAACCAGTCCATATGTGTTTTGTGGATCTGGAGAAAGCGTTTGTGTCCCTTGCGATGCCCTGTGGGGGGTGCTCCGGGAGTATGGGGTCCGGGACCCTTTGCTAAGGGCTGTCCGTTCCCTATATGACCGCAGCAGGAGCTTGGTTCGCATTGCCGGCAGTAAGTCAGACCTGTTCCCGGTGCGTGTTGGTCTCCGCCAGGGCTGCCCTTTGTTCATTACCTTAATGGACAGAATTTCTTGGCGCAGCCAGGGGCCGGAAGGTGTCCTGTTTGGGACCCTCAGGATCTCATCTCTGCTGTTTGCAGATGATGTTGTTCTGTTGGCTTCAACAAATCAGGACCTTCAGCTGCTCTGGGGTGGTTTGCAGCCGAGTGTGTAGCGGCCAGGATGAGGATCAGCACCTCCAAATCCGAGGCCATGGAAAAAGGTGGCTTCCCCTCTTCAGGTCGCTGGGGAGTCCTTACCTCAAGTGGAGGAGTTCAAGTTTCTCAGGGTCTTGTTCACGAGTGAGGGACGGATGGAGCGTGAGATCGACAGACGGATCGGTGCGGCGTCAGCAGTGATGCGGTCGCTGTATCGGTCTGTCGTGGTGAAGAGGGAGCTGAGTCTGAGGCAAAGCTCTCGATTTACAGATCGATCTACGTTCCCACCCTCACCTATGGTCATGAGATTTGGGTAATGACCGAAAGGACAAGATCGCGAATACGAGCAGCCGAAGTGAGTTTCCTTCACAGGGTGAGGAGCTCAGTTACCCGGGAGGAGCTCGGAGTAGAGTTGCTGCTCCTTCACGTTGAAAGGAACAGCTGAGGTGGCTAGGGCATCTGTTTCGGATGCCTCCTGGTCGCCTCCCGTGGGAGGTGTTTCAGGCATGTCCTAGTGGGACAAGGCCTCATGGAAGACCCAGGGCACGCTGGTGGGACTATGTCTCCGAGCCTGCCTGATGTGGCCTCGGGGTCCCCCCAGAACAGCTGGAGGAGGTGTGCATGGATCGGGAAGTTTGGGCATCTCTGCTGAGACTGCTGCCCCGCGACTCGGCCCCGGATAAAGCGGAAGAAAATGGATGGATGGAGGTTAATGGATTGTTGTTATTGTTGTATATTGTTTCCTGTTGGCAATCTACATCTTGCCCAGGGGCTACAGTTGAAAACTAGCTTTAGAGCTAAAACTGGCACATTTACAGTGATGTTAATTAATGTGCATTGTCCCTGTTCAAATAAACTAATAAAATAAAAAAATAAAAAATAAAAAGCTAAGCTAAAAAGGTGGGTCTTGATAATAGCCTGTTCTTAATAATTTGAACGTTCTCTGTGGCTCTGAGCTCCTCTGGCAGGTCGTTCCAGAGGCGAGGGCCGTAATATTGGAAAGACGCCTCGTCCTGAGTCTTTTTGTTGACTAGGAGACCCCTGCCGGAGGAGCGCAGGGGCCGTGAAGGCAATTCTGAAAGATAAGAAGGACCCAGACCATTGACACATTTAAAAACCATTAAACAAACTTTAAAGTCTCGAAACACACGGGGCCAATGCAGCGATTCTAAAACCAGTGTAATGTGGTCCCGCCTCCTGGTCTTCGTCAGGACACGAGCTGCTGAATTTTGTAAAAGTTGTAAACCTCAGATCCTCTTTTTGGGAAGACCAGATAGCAGGGCATTACAGTAGTCGATACGACTGGTGTTAAAAGCATGCATGAGCGTCTCCGTATTGGCCCGAGAGAGAATGGGGCGGACTCTGGCTATGTTCTTTAGATGGTAAAAACCTATCTTTGTGATATTCTTAATGTGTGGAATAAACGCCAGCTCAGAGTCAAAGATCACACCCAGTTTCTTCACCTGTGAGGAAGGATTCATAGACAGTGACTGTAGTTTGGGTAAAAGTCTCTCTCTCTGGGCCTCAGGGCCGATGATTAACATTTCAGTTTTGTCCTGGTTAAGCTGGAGAAAGTTTTCTGCCATCCAGAATTTGATTCTAAAATGCAGTTAAAAAGTGCATCTATGGCCTGGTGTCATCAAGAGATATGGAGATGTATAACTGTGTATCATCAGCATAACTGTGAAAGTGACTCCATGTCTCCTGATGACATCACCAAGAGGGAGAATGTACAGATTAAAAAGCACTGGGCCTAAAATCGAACCCTGGGCACACCACATGTAATTTTATTGACATTAGAGGCATCCATGTCCAGTCTGTGAGGTAGGAAGTAAACCATTTGTGTACAGCACTGGAGAGGCCGATGTGTTTTAAACGAGTTAAAAGAATAGTGTGGTCGACTGTATCAAAGGCAGCGCTCAGATCCAGAAGAACCAACACTGTGACCTTCTGTGTGTCATCATTTAATCTAAGGTCATTTAAAATCTTTAAGAGGGCGGTCTCGGTGCTGTGGTTTACCCTAAAGCCGGACTGGAATTTCTCAAGGACATTATGTGGAGCAATAAAATCATTCATTTGGATAAAGACAGGTTTTTCTAAGATTTTGCTTTAGAATGGTAAGTTGGATACAGGTCTGAAATTGTTAAAAATCATTACAGTCCATATTGTTCTTCAGCAGGGGCCTCACCACCGCCACTTTATGTGTAAAAGTTCATCTCTGAAAGATCCATAAAATGTTTTAAAAAACGGGGTTGGGCCAGGGTCTTAAAACATGTGGTGGGCCTCACTAAGGAGAAAGCTTTATCAAGCATCTCAGCATTAACCAGGACAAAACTGTCCAGCGTTTCCTCTGGAACAAATAGACCATCAGATGTATTTAGAACTGTGTTACTTTGGGTAGAAAAAATATTATGTCTGATAGTGTCTATCTATCCCCTGAAGTGGTCTGCAAACGCCTCACAGAGGGCGTCTGTGGGGTTAAATGAGGTTTGTTAGAATCAGGGTTTAAAACATTTTCTATTGTTGAGAATAGTGTAGTATATGAGGGTTTATTAATCAATTAATGTGTTAATTAACTAATAGGTTGGTAGATTAGCGTTAATTAATTTGGGGCACCAGTTCGAAAAAGTGAACAATATAAAAGTAAGCTAATCTATACTACAGATTTATCTGAAGGATGTGAATTCTTGACCCATACACATTGACTCTTAGTCTGAAATAATAAACACAGACATTACCAAAACAAAATGTGGTTTATGGAGGTTTAATGACCAAAATCACTTGACAGACGGTATTGAATAAGGAAATGCAAAACGTAATATTACACTACAGAATGGGGTTCTAATCTGAACAGGCAGCCTGGAAGTCCTAGGTTTAAATAATGGGTAAATAATAAAAATCAGGTTAAATTAGTAAGCCAGCTCTGTAAGTGTGCTTACGACAAAAGGAAAGGTTCTCCACGTCAAATGTGGTCCTGGTCGATGAGCTGGTGTCCAACTGTGGTCGGTATTGATGAGGCCGCGTGGTCGTGGTTTCCTTTGTCTTGATGATCTCGCGCTGATGCAGATCAGAGCAGGGCCCTCAGCAGCTCACACAGGAGGATTGTCGAGTCAAGTTTGACTCAAAATGGTCAAAAATGTTGTTGTCTTGTTGTAAAAATGCAAAATGTCCTTAAAAGAAGTAACTGAATACCTACAATCACGTCGAATTTTTCGACGGGCCTAGATTTAGGATCCTTCCTCTCTGAAACAAAGAAGTTCAGAGGTCAGCAGGATGGGCTGTTGGACAAGCCATTGTCTCTCAACTTCTCACTCAGCATCATATCCTGTGAGTTGTGTCTTTTTGGGTGATACTGGGGCGGACCCTCGGTTTCCTCGGGAGTCTGAGCCAATCGATTCAGTCTGTAACTCGATATAGCCGGGACACAAGTCACAGTGGAGTGGGAGGAAGTCTTACGGTAATGTGATTTAAGGAATACATTTCTTTTGAAATAAACACATGAACAAACTTCACAAACTTTACAAAGGCATTATTGACATTTCGACATTTTGTACATTGTATCTTTGTTGACCATAGGAAAGAATTCATCATTAGAACACCTCACATTTCTTGAGTTCATTCTCTCAGTCTGTGAATGAATGAATTGGCTCTGAGAACATTCGCTATGAATTCCCTCCACAGTAAAGTCCCCTCATTGAGGGAAGTGCAAGTGAAGACTTTCCCTAAGAAATGGGACACCACTCATCTGCAAATTGGTGCAGAGAACGTGTTCCTTACGTCACGCGCAACATCGATGGGTTTGACCTCACCCCAGTCAAGTAAGTGGCATTGCCTGTAAACTACAATAACAAGAAGTACTATTTTCATTCACCTGTGAAAATGCAGGTCCTGGCGTAGCTCCTGCCTGTTGTGTGTGCCATGTTGGTTTGATAAAGCAACGGAGAAGAAATATACGAAACAGCAGACACGTTCGCTGTATGTTTGTTATAGTCGGGATGTTTCAGGTATATCGTTTTGTTTAATTTTGGCACTGTGGAAATATGTGTCTTCTTCTTTTTCTAAATAATATAATATGTTCTTAGCTTAAAGTGAGATAACAGTTGTTTCTCTGCTATCTCCTGTGACCTGTTGACCTGTGTTGACCATCAGTTGACCTGAGACACAAAGGAGCTCAGGAGACTGCTTTTGGGGATATTGCAGTCGTAAACTTGTCGTAAAGCAGGACGTTCATTTATTATCTGTTTACTAAAGAATGCTTTGATGTAAGACCTTATAGATCAGCCCCTTTGGTATAAAAGCTGGTTGTTTTGTTAAACCTGCAGACTCTCTGCAACTGCCTTCACTCTGTCATCTTGTGCTAATAAAGGCTCTAAGAACTACTTTGCTTTTAGCATTTTTCTTAGCATTTTTGTTAGCCACAACATCCACAGCACTTATCTCATGGTGTCTAAAAATAAGACGGCTTACACATTTATATCATATAGTTTGCATCCAGTCTATTGTTAAATGAATAAACATGATGCATTACTGTTTTTGGTCAATCCATAATCATCTATGTCCCAATCAGAGTCGGTAGATTGAGAACCTGGATAAGCACGTAACATCGGCATATACGGGGGGGCGCACGCCGGGACACATACCTGCCGGTCAGTGTATATTGACGGGCAGACTCTTACGAAGCACTCAGTCAAATAGACTTTTAAACTATAACTTAAAAGTCCATTGCATATACATCTCGGGCACTCAGTCCCAACGTGCGAGAGGAGGAGCCCCGTGGCCCTTCATGAGTGCTCGGACTCGAGGTGCGCGAGAAGTCGCTGCGGTCTCCGGGGAGTGTCTGCACTGCACACTTGCATGATGTTTGTGGGAAGCCCAAGTCCGTAAACTGACTCTCATGCAGTATGTAACTAACTGACTGTTTGTTTACATGTCGAGCTAAAGCGCTTGTATGTATGCAGGTGCTCGTCATATAATTAGAATATCATGAAAAAGTGCATTTACTTCTGTTATTGAACTTAAAATGTGAAACTAATATATGGTAGACTCACTACATGATGATTATGACTTACAATCCATTTTTAAAATATTCACATTTTCTGAGATTTTTAATTTGGGGATTTTACAACAAATAAAGGCTACATATGTCACTTTGCATGTAATGAGTCTATATCATATATTAGTTGCACAGTTTAAGTTGAATAACAGACGTACGGCGGCACGGTGGCGCAGTGGTTAGAGCTCAAGCCTCACAGCAAGAAGGTCCCGGGTTCGATTCCCATCTGGACGGGGCCTTTCTGTGTGGAGTTTGCATGTTCTCCCCGTGTTTGCTCCGGTTTCCTCCGGTTGCTCCGGTTTCCCCTACCACTAAAAACATGTACAATAGATTCCCCTCTGGGGCCAGGACTCCCCTGAAAAAGAGATTATTAATCTCAGTGGGACTATCCTGGTTAAATAAAAAAAAAAGTACATGCACTTTTTCATGATATTCGAATTTTATGACGAGCACCTGCGATGTGGAGGTGAGGTCAATTAGTGATATGATTTATTGATCTAGATTCGGTCTGGTTTTGGGAATCATTTTTCTAGTTTTTTAATCTGTTGTTTTTCTGATTTATGACTTATGTGTGCAGCTGATGAACTGAATTTCCTTTGGGATTATTAAGTATATCGTATCGTGAGGGCCAAAGGATACAAAAAGCTTCAATGCGACCACCGCGGCACGCTCTCTTCATTAGTTAGAAGCATGCACAGCACAGTGGCATTGACCAGTTTTGAAAATTGCATTTAGTCATTTTTTGTTCATTGTGTGCGCATGCATGAGCAGCCATTCTGTGCCTTGGCTCACCTAAACCGAGCCATGCCTGGGCCTGATTTACTCACTCTCATACTACACAGATGAACTGCGCTATAGCGGCTTTCCACGCTTGGACATGGTTTGGATGGAGAAGTGTGAGTGCACTCTTAGGGGCTCATTAACCAAGTGTTTACGTGTAAAATGAGGCGAGTTTGCGGGCATATCAAGCACAGTAATCCAATGGTCATTGAACCGCTGGTACTTTAGGCAGTGTGGGCAGATGCCAAGTCCTGCTGGAAAATGAGGTCAGCATCTCCATAAAGCTGGTCTGTTGAAGGAAGCATGAAGTATTCTAAAACCTCCTGGGGGGCAGGTACGCTGACTCTGGGCTCAATAAAGCACAGTGGACCAACACCAGCACAAGACATGGCTGTCCAAATCATCACAGACTGTGGAAACTTCACACTGGACTTCAAGCATCTTGGATTGTGCACCATCAATTTCTAGGACTGAACCCGCGAAAGGCCCCCGGGCCGGATGGTGTCTCCCCCTCCACCCTGAGACACTGCGCAGATCAGCTGGCTCCCATCTTCACAGACAATTTTCAACACCTCCCTGGAGTCGTGCCATGTGCCGTCCTGCTTCAAAACGTCCACCATCGTCCCTGTTCCCAAGAAACCACGGATCACAGGACTTAAGACTACAGGCCGGTGGCGCTGACGTCTGTGGTCATGAAGTCTTTTGAGCGCTTGGTCCTGCCTCACCTTAATGACATCACCGCCCCCCTCCTGGACCCACTGCAGTTCACCTACAGAGCCAACAGGTCTGTGGACGACGTAGTCAATCTGGCTCTCCACTTCATCTTGGAGCATCTGGACACCTCAGGAACATACGCCAGGATCCTGTTTGTGGACTTCTGCCTTCAACACCATCCTCCCTGGACTGCTTGAGACTCTACCAGCTCAGCGTGCCTGACTCCCTCTGCAGGTGGATCACTGACTTCCTGACGGACTGGAGACAGCATTTGCGGCTGGGGAAGATCGTCTCGGATACTCGGACTACAAACACTGGTGCTCCTCAGGGCTGTGTACTTTCCCCCGGGCTCTTCTCCTGTACACAAACTATTGCCCCTCCAGTCACCAGTCTGTTAAACTGATCAAGTCTGCGGACAACACCACCCTTATCGGGCTCATTTTGGACGGTGATGAGTCTGCCTACAGGAGAGAGGTGAGCCACAACAACCTGGAGATGAACGCCCAGAAGACAGTGGAGATGATCGTGGACTTCAGGAAAGTCACAGCCCCACCGCCCCCCCCCCCCCCCCTGGCCTTGACAGACTCTCCCACCCCCATCTCCATCGTGGACTCCTTCACCATCACCCAGGACCTCAAATTGGAGCCAACCATCAGCTCCGTCATCAAGAAGGCCCAGCAGAGGATGTTCTTCCTGCAGCAGCTTCAGAAACTTAAGTTGCCCACCAAGATGCTGGTGCAGTTCTACACGGCCATCATCAAGTCATCCTCTCCTCCTCCATCACGGTGTGGTTCCCCAGTGCTACAGACCGGGACAAATATCGACTGCAGTGCATTGTGCTGCTGCTGAGAGGGTGATTGGCTGTTCACCTCCCGGACACGGACTATTCACCCCTCTCCCCTCAGGCAGGAGGCTACAATCTATCAAGACCCACACCTCCCGCTAACAGTTTTTTCCCCTCCACCATTAAGACTCATGAACAAAAAACAAAACCCATAACGTAGGCACAGACTCATGGATGTTCTGCCCTGTTGCACTGTGTGGTGTCCACACTTAGATCAGCTGCTATCACTTTATCACTTTATACACCGACACATCTGTAAATATAATCCTGCTGTTGTTCTATGTCATTTGTTGTCGTCTTACCATATTTTACCTTTTATTATGTATCTTATTTATTTAATATTATTGTGCATGCCCCCTATAGCATAGATACACTTTAAGCTACAGTATAGTCCCTTTTCACAATATTCTAATTTTCTGAGATTTTGAATTTTGGGCTTTTACAAACTGAGCCAAAATCATCATTATAACAAATAATGGCTTGACGGAGGCGAATGGCACATATAGCGCCGCCACTCGGAAAATAATTCGCCAAGAGCCTGCGCCGCCCCGTGCGCCGCCACAAGATCTGGCCCCATGTGTTATATCTAGGGATGGGCAAAGTAAATTAAGCTTCATGAAACAGTTGAAGCGATTGTGCCGGAGCCTCGAATCAGTTCGAAACAATCACTTCACAGTGACATCTAGTGGCAAAGTGTCATTACAACCGCATTTACAGAGTTTCAGGATTCAACCATGTTATTGATTTGTCTGTGAGTGGAATAAAACCACATTCATGTTATTTGCCATTAAAATGTGAAATAATGTGTTATTGTTCTTACTGCTTAGCACCTTTTTGGAACCAGTAAGAGCACATCCTATAGAAATATTGTTTACAAATCCAGAGGTGTTTGATTGTTTAGATTAAAAAATAATCATCACCTTTATCAACTAAATTGTTTAATGTAAAAAAAGGTTAAAAAAGCAAAAAGAGTAGTAGGTACCAGTTTGGCCAGTTTGGCGCGGGGCCCTTTGAGCTCCACACTGGGCAGCCTGGCCCTCTCACTGGGGTCCGCTCCCGTGATGGTCCTCTTGACCTGGAAGCTGACTTTATATGGCTCTGCACACTGCAGGATCTTCAAGGCATCTTCATACCTGACATTATCAAAGTAGACCTTGGCACTCAGCAGCTGATCTCCTGCAAAACATGATGTAAAGAGGAGTCAGAGTCACTTTAAGTCCTCACAGTTAGAGGGCTATATTCATTCATAAATGTGTCATTGATTCATTGATCCATTATGTAATTATGAAATATGTCAATAATTCATTGAAAATATATTGTATTTTACCTCAATTTTATTTAATTATTTATTTACACTGAACAAAAATATAAATGCAACATTTTTGTTTTTGTTCCCATCGCAGTTCTACAGGCAGAAGTGCCTTCTAATTCACACGTGCATGAGCTTGTTCACTATAGAACCGAGTAGAGCCGAGCTTTGGACTCGAGTGCCTGAAACTCCACAGACGGAGGGCACGCTGTGCCTTCAGAACACGAACAGAACAGAGCTAAAGTTTGATCGAGTCATAATGTCTTTACCTTCTGTAAAGAGAGCAGCAGAATGGGAGACTTTGATTTGATCCGAGGAGTGAGGGCAAAGAGAAACGTCTAGATATGACCGTGGCCTGTGCAGCAGCTGACGTGTGCGTGAAGAGCTTGGATTATTTTATTTTTTTCTGCGCCAACACGTGCACATACACAATTAAATAATTGAAGGCAAAAAATCAAGAATATTTATTTGCTATAATAATAATATTTTTTTTATTTTATTAAAGTGATAGTTATTGATTGTGAACAGGTCATTTTATCCATCATAACTTATAAATGTTCCCTCAAAGGCTCAGTCAGGAAGAAGAGCAGTTTTGCGGACTGTGCTCCCGCTGTAAACTCATTATGTATAACAGTTTCTAATAGTAAATCAGGTGCAACATGCCCACTCACTCATTTGAAGTACTACTCACAATTTAGTTATACGCAGTAGTTTACACAGTGCCCGTACGTCTTTAATCCGTCATGTAATAATGTATTAATGTAATAATAATATTTCTTGTTATGGAGTTGTGTTACACTCTTTATGGTGAGACGCGTAAAAGCAGTTCCGCCTTGACATTAATGTTAAAACTAGGCATTTATCTCGTGTTTTCCCCTTTTGTCAGGCGCATGGCTTATTATGCAGGAAAAAAACAAAATCCATTGATGATGCTCCCGCGTCCGGCAAAAAAACAGTTTAATTCTACGTGCCTCGGTTCCTGAGAAATCCAAAGCTAAACAGAGGCTAGTTTGGATCAAAATCACAGATTTTTTCCTAGATTCCGTTCTAACAAACACTCTCCTTTCTGATTAACTTCTCTCTCCAACTCTCTCCTGTGGCACTAACGTTATGTGAAGAGGCAAATGCCTAAACATATTAGTTTCAAGTCAATTTTCAACGACCTCATTGTTGACATGTTTTGAAACACGCGTGTTCTCGATCTCTTTTTATGGCGTGTGCCTGGTTCTGAGATTTAAGACTTTATCAGGATGTTTCTCAGTCGTCCTTGGACCTATTTTGACCATTTAAAAACTCAGAGAAACTTTAAAATCTCAACTGTTACGATCTGTACATGAGAAGCCGCTCTGCTTTGTCACTCCAGAGAGCAAGAGAGAAATGTCGCGTTTACAGCTGTTAGCTACGTAACACCACGCCCCCTCGGGAGAAGCACAATAATATATATAAAATGTCCAGATCATGACTTTTTACAAGATTTGATGGTCATTTATTTCACTTCTGGTCATGACAGAGCTGCCAAAATCACACATAAGGTGAATTAGAGTGTCTAGTTTCGTAATTTAAAAAAAAACAGCAAAAACAAATTTTTCCGTTTTTGGCATTCAACATGTTAATAATTCCTCAAATTTCAGACCCATGTGTCAATTATACACAATCTAGCAAATTTGTAAAACATTTATACAGACTATCACTTTAAGTGATATGTTAATAAACTAGAAGTTTTCTGGGCGTTTGGCAGACTGATTAGTAGATAGTAGATAATAGTAGATGTGAATGTGGCGGCCGTACCCTGCTGTAGGCTCAGGTGTTTCGCCGCCGGAGAGTCTTTGAGGACATCTCTTACGAAGATCCCCTGATGTCCTCCTCCGGTCACACTGTAGCCACTGGCTCCTGCCTCGGCCTCCGTCTCCATCACAATCTCCACCTCTTCAGAGCTGGTCTCCGCCTCCTGACACACACAGACATTCAGACCAGGGCTTTTCTTTTCCGTAGCGTGCATGTGGGGTACTGACCGAGGGCTGGTCGGCTGGCTCTGGCTCCATGATTCTCAGGCTTCTCTTTTGACTCAGCACCTGCTTTAGTTCAGCATGGAGCTTCTCCTTCTGCACCTGCACACATGAGCAGTACAGTAAGTGTATGGACATGTGCTGAGGGGGCGTCAGAACTATTCCGCTGGCGACTTGTGACCATGCAAACTTAGAAACCTTCTGTTTAGCTACTGATTGTTCTTTAACTCAATGAATAGACTGACACGTAGCACATTTTCCTAATTCTCACATTTCAACATTTGTTTGGAAGGATTTGTAGATATTATGATTAACTGAAGTTTTAACCCTCTCAAAAGGCAATAAGCACAAGGCAAACCCTATTGAGAATCTTAGGGATGTGCTGGAGAAGGCTTTGCGCAGTGGTCACACTATCCCATCATCGACACAGGATCTAACACTGGATCTTTGAATGTTGCAGAAACTCATTGAAACACCACAGAGAATGTGCTGGGATCAAAGCTAAAAGCGGAACAACCAAATATTAGAGCGAGCTATCCATCTGTAACCGGTTATCAGGTCATTATGCATATCCAAATCAGGAGAGCTTACAGCCTTTATGCCAGTGTGGTACCTCATTTGAAAGCCAAGACCTTCTAGTTTCTAAAACTGTGTAATATCTGTGCAGGTGAAACCACTTCCATCACATTTGCCATTGCTAACCCTAATCATAACAGGGGGAGTGACCGGCTAACAGGGATAGAGGGACCTTGTGCTCATGTGGGGAGTGGTCATTTTGGCGATAGTGGCTAAATCCTGTAGAGATCGCTTTTCCAAACAAACACACTAATCCCACAGAAAGGCTCAGATGTGATCCATTCAACAGATTGAACTATCAAAGCTTTTTATCTCCACTGGGTTAAAGCTATGACAGCAGTTTTTCGATATAATCCTGAAAAACCAACCCCAAACAAGCTTGAGTGGTCTCCTATATCCAATATCCAACCACTTCAATCGTGAGTAGTGTGAGTGTGTGTGCTGCTGTACCACTCTCTCCGGGCTGTCCTGCTCCTCCGGGGGGCTGCTGTAGGGGCTGTGCCGTGGGGGTACTCTCCGGTCCCTCACCTGTCGACAGAGGGATGGTGCTAAACAACAAATACTGAGAGAACTTTGTGGTTACAATGTGGTTTGTGGTTTCACTGTCGTCAGATAACATGTAGATATTTTTTTGCTCCTCAAACCCCCCCTTTTGGCTGCGGTGTGGCTGAACGTCAGGACGTCCCTGTGTGGGAGCGATGTGCAGAGGGGACAAGGGAGAAGGACTTACGGCTGAGCCTCTGCGAGTGGGGTCAGAAACATGGCTGTCCTCTCGGTCAGAGTCTGGAAGAGAACAGCACTGTTAGATTATCATCATGATAGTATCCCCACACAGAGACCATCCCTCTGGAGCCACGGCTGCTGACGTTCTCACACATCAGGCAAGGAGGGAAACCAGTCGTGTCCAATGACGAAAAACCGAAGTTGGTTGTAAACCTGGGATCATAGACTGTATATATAAATGAACAGCTTCTCCTCACTCCTCCCCGTTTACCATAATGACCACGCTCATGGGGGAATTCATGGCAGGTTTACAGACTCCTCCTCCCCAGCTCTGACGAAGCATGTGCCTAAAAAGGGCATAAGGGCGGGATCTTCACTGTAGACTCGGCCCTTGCGTGACGTGTAGCTCGCGCTGCTCCAATGCTAACAATTCTTCTTACGAAAACCAGCCTGGTCCCCTTAATTGTAACTAACCCAGCGTAATCACAGGAGGAATATCTAGCTCTAGGTAGTTCCAAAAAAATTGGGACCAGGCTTTAAAGTTGTTTTTAAGGTGTCTTAAAGTCCAATGCTTTTCAATGGGGCCCCAGCGGTGATATGGAGGTACTACAGCAATGGCGGCCCCCAGTGTTGTGGGCATAAAGCAGAGCAGCCAGCGGCCATTGCCTGGGATCCTTGGCGCACGTGCTGATTGTTGTTGCATTTTAGCAGCATGGCCAGGCACCTTTGATACCTGTGCTACACAGAGAACATCGCTACTCACTCTTCATCTCAGGACAGCGTTTCACTGACAGAGGATGAATGAGCAGTTTGGTTCCTGCTTTATGTTTATGGACAGCGAGGATGAGAAGAGAGAGACGGCAGGAGGGACACTCACAGCCTGCTGCTGCTCGAGCGTGTAACCTGCCCCACACACCACACACAGGTCTCCCACAGGTGTGTGCACGTGCCGTGCGCGACTGCGCGTACCTCTCACATACAGCACTCTTCTCTTGGTGCTTCTGCTGAAATGAATGCACTGTGCAGAGGCTCTGACCGGGCATTAAATAAATCATTATTTATGTCAGGTTTGTTTCGGGCTCGGGCTTGATTTTTTTGGCCCGTTTCCAGCTCTACTCCAGACCATGAGATAAAGCTCTATTTATAGGTCCGTGAAGCAGTTTAAATCATAGTGTGCATGTGTAGGAACAAGCTCAGAAACGACCACAGTTTAGGCCATTTTCTTTGGTGCAACCTGCCACTAAAAAACAGTTTTGCGTGTTTGCTGCATAGACGCCCATAGGAATTGCTTGAAGAATTTCCCCGATGCCAACATGGCGGACGTTGTTACTAAGGGGATACGTCATAAATACCCGGATTGCCGTCTTCATCAATGAGCAGCCCCTGGTCATTAGGCTGATTCTTGTTTTTAAATCTCCTTGTTCTCCTTTAACCAGTTTGAAGTGTAGCACCAACCATAAGGGTTATGGACCAGACTGGTTTGGTTTTGCTTATAATTTCCCCAGAAGGCCGAGCGAGGTCAGGACAATAAAGGAGGTGGATTTTTATTACAAATAGAATATTAATTTAGTAAGTACAAAAGTTAAAATAGGCCTAGTGGTGATTTTAAAACAGCAGAGAAACGTTACACAATACACCTTTAACAATTTTATCTTACACAGTGCAGCTTTAAACAATTGGGGCAGCGCCATTACATAATCAGCAATTAAATATATCGGATAATTAGGCAATTGTTACAAGAAAAGGCAGAAGCAAACCATGCGATAGCAAAGCAAAACAAAACAAGCACAAATAAATTATAAACGAATAAAAGGAAAATGGACAAATTAACTTGACATGTAAAGCAAACAAACTGACAAATAAACATGCATGAGCAGACATGCAGGCAAACCCACCCTGAATCATATGCCAAATACTACATAGCTCGGTGCAATCCACGCCTGTGCGTGCGCACACTGAGCGTGCGCCGAAAGAGCACGGCAAAATGAGACTGGACAAAACCAGAGGAACAAACAGCTCCGGTGAAGGCAGTGAAACAGGCCAGGACCTCGAGAAGGCCTGGAGCCCACGACACGTGCACAACGCACGCACCAAGGAGAAGGAGCCAGGCCAGACCGTAGTCCTGGACCTGGATGATCAACAAGTGCTCTAAACTTGTGAGTGCTCTGAGGTGTTTGGGGCTTATTGTATTGCTAATGGCCTCGACTATTGCATTGAATACTGTATGACTCATAGCCGCTAATCCCCCACTCAGATCTTTGGGCACCCAGGCAAATTTGCCTAATTTCTCAAATGATTAAATAAATAGCCATCGTCTAACCAGTATATATATATATATATATATATACATCATGAAAAATCGACCTTTTGGAGTGCTTGTCTTTTAACCATGCTATTTCCTTATCAAAAACACCCCCAGAGTGGTTTTTGGTTTCATTCAGGCAGTTCTCAGTAATCCTCCTGAATCCTGCTCTCTGAGCAGCTGCTCCGCCCTCTGCTGGTGAACGACTGACACTGAAAAACAAAAGAGGCGCTGACCCCGCGGACAAAACACTGAGCGTCTGAACAGATGTCATGTTTGCACTGAAAGTTGTGAAGAAAGAGCTCTTTCTAACCTACTCTGGACGCCTGTTCTTTTTCCTTAAAGGTCCTATATCATGCAAAATCGACTTTTTAGAGCTTTTAGCCATGTTGTTATACTATTTCCTTATCAAAAACACCCCCAGAGTGGTTTGTGGCTTCATTCACGCAGCTCTCAGTAATCCTCCTGAATCCTGCTCTCTGAGCAGCTGCTCCGCCCTCTGCTGGTGAACGACTGACCTGTTCAGTTGTGTCGTCACAGCGGAACGGAAGTGCTCGACGTCTGTAATGTAATGTCTAAATTCTATGCTTACGGCCGGATTTTAATTTGTAAAATAGCTTTTTCATTATTTCTGTCGTAAGAGAGATGCAAAGAGAAAAAAAAAAAAGGAAAAAAATAAAATAAAAGGATGTGCCCGAAGTGCTTCCAGGTCAGCTGAGGCCAAAACAAACACATCCCCTGAGCGTCTGGACAGATCAGTCATGTTTGCGCTGCAGCTGACGATGGAGCTCGTTGCAACTTATTCTGGTTGTTTTTCTGTGACTGTCTCTGATGGATGTTTGGTGAACCTTCGCCTGAATCAAAGTGGATTAACTTTTTTAACCAATGCAAGTCCCATAATGTAAACAGCGATGGACCAGAGTGGTGAGTCAGTCCAAACGCGGGTTAGCTTGTGTGTTAGCATATTAGCTTGTGTGTTAGCATATTAGCATGTGTGTTAGCCATTTATGAAGCTGTGTTGCAGATGTCAACTCCGTATAACTGCATCGTGAAGTAACTTCACTTATTGCTGTTTATTTATATTACGGTAAAGTATGTGCGGAGAGAGGGGGCGGAGTTAACTGAATCGAAGCGTTGTGTCTTCCGGGTTCGAAAAATACCTCCAGAAAACACTTATATTTATCACAAAAATGAGTGCTTCATAATGGTAGAGGTACAATATATCATATAAATGCCTATACTTAACTTTGGAATGGCTAGAATAGCAGGATACAGATCCTTTAAAAAAAGCGCATTTGGCTGCAAGGACTTTATTCGACCTGCCAAAGAGGCCACTCGTCAGAAGTTGTTTTTTCTCTCCGGGATTCAGCGACAATCATCAAAATATTGTTTTCTGTGACTGTCTCTGATGGATGTTTGGTGAACCTTCGCCTGAATCAAAGCGGATTCACTTTTATAACCAACGCGAGTCCCATCATGTAAACAGTGATGGAGCAGCCAGGACAGAGCAGTGAGTCAATCAAAACACGTGTTAGCGTGTGTGTTAGCGTGTTAGCATGTGTGTTAGCTTGTGTGTTAGCGTGTTAGCATGTGTGTTAGCTTGTGTGTTAGCGTGTGTGTGAAGCTGTGTTGCAGATGTCAACTCCTTACAACTGTATTGTGAAGTAACTTCACTTATTGCTGTGATATTAATGTTTATTTTACTGCTAATAATGCATGGGCAGATCTGCTCGGAGAGAGGGGGCGGAGTTAACTGAATCGAAACGTGTCTTCCGGGTTTGCAAAATACTCCCAGAAATTACTTATATTTATCACAAAAATGAGTACTCCATAGTCCATAGTTGAGGTACAATATATGATATGAATGCCTATACTTTACTTTGGGATGGATAAAATAGCAGGATACAGATCCTTTTATACACAGATCATCTAACAGTGATGGACTGGTAGATCACATTGAAATGTTTAGTCCACATTTGTGTTGTGATGGTATTTCTGAGAGTGGGGGCTCAGGTGTCCCGGCAGGCATGTCCCCCTCCACCCCCTCTACCCAGAACCCCCCTCTCCCTGAAGGGGACAGCGCGCCTCGCATTCTTTCCATGGCCTCAGCTCGCAGCTCTGGCCGTACCATCTGTGCACTCCGCTGACCGCCGCAGCCCCCCACCGTGGACAGGTTCGAAATACCCAAACATCTCGCACCAAACCCCACCTCCGCCCACAGCATTATATAACAGTCACACCGTCTCTCTCACGGCCGGGCGGAGAGCTAATGGGTAACAGGACTGGCCTCATCACAGGACAGTTAAAGGCGCTGTACATGGACTGTAAAACCAGTGGTGGTCCAGCAAGGCCTTCTCTGCTAGCCCTGGCTAAATGAAGAAAGTGTAAAATGTCTAAATTGTATATGTTTATTGTTGTATATTATTTATTATTTATTTATATAATGTACAGTTGAGTTTTGCTGATGTGTAACTGTAATTTCCTCCTCAAAAAGTGCCTTAAACACCTCTGGCGAGCTGCTTCTTCTCAGGGCCATCAGTACAGATTCTGCAGGCCCAGTGTTGTCAGACCGCCACATGTTTGACACTCAGCCTGACTGACAAGATTATCAGCCAATCAGAAGTCTATGTACAATGACAGTGCGCCCCCCAGGGCCTGCAGTGTCATCTGCTACCCCTAATGTAACCAACCAATCAGAAGTGCAGGCTGGATAAACAGATATTCCTCTTTTTGAAATGTCCGCGTGAGGCAAAATGAAGTGGATTTATTCATCTCAGATATTTGGCGCCATTTCCTCATGAAGAGCTTTGATAGCAAAGCTGTGGGAACGGCAGGGGGACGAAGACGCTTGGCCCGGGACAGAAGAGTTTCCCAGCGTCAGCTGTGCTGGGACTCGGGCAGGGAACAGGTTCGGGACTACTACAACTGTAAGTTTAGTATCTTTTTATTCCAGTAGATTTTGCGTTTGAGTTTATTTATTGGTTTATTTGGTCGGGACAGTGCATGTTACTGAACTCATGCATGTAAACAAGCCTCACCGGATTGTAGCATTGGGCTAATTTCCATCCGTCGTCCCCTTGTGCACTTTCAAACACTCTTATTCATCCTGGCCTATTGTACATGTTTGTGGTAGGGAAAACCAGTGAACCTGAGGAAAACCTCCGCAGACACGGGAGAACATGCAAAAGGCCCCGTCCAGGTGGGAATCAAACCTGGGACCTTCTAGCTGTGAAGCACGAGCGCTAACCACTGTGCTACTAAACTACCTCCAGCCAGGCGTTTCTGACCATTAGCCTGGCTCCACATCTGGAGATGGGTCCCCTGCTCGCCTGCCTTCTGCAGCTGCCCACTGCTCCTACAGGTCGCCCCAGTGAGGACGGGTCAAATGCAGAGAACGGAATAGTAATAAATGCCAAAAACACAAATCTGCTACAAATGACACAGACTCTCCGAAACTTCACACTCTCACTGTTGGCCTTAGCAACAACAATCAGGTCGGATGGTTGACACAAAAAAAGGTTCAATATCTTGTTGATTTGACATGGAAACCCAACTTGAGGGTAGAAGAGCAGGGGTTCCCAAACTTTTCACGCCGTGACCCCCAAAAGCACAACCTACCACTCGGGACCCCCTTCTGATGACGTTAGTTTGGATACTGTATTTTGATATTTGGCCTAATTTCCCTTAAATATGCTGTTTTCAATCAAAAATACATCAAATTCAATAACAGAAATGTAGAAGAGTACATTGTCAAACTGGTTATTAATCTGCTCCACTAAAACAGACCCACGCAGGCTCTGGTCTACGGTCCTGTCCTCATGAGACCAAGTCATGGAAGTCATTTTCACCACTACGCAGCTAGAAAGGCCTGATTTGAGAGCGAGGGCATACATTTGAAATAGTTAGTTGCTTCCAAACTCATTCGTAACTTTTCAAACACATTTCCAACATCCCAATTCTGGACATGGAGGAGTTTATTATAAGCATAGAGCAACACTGACACAGCGATGTAAACAACAACTACTGGCTCCTCGTTCACCACTGATAAAGGCACTTGAGTTTTTGCTTTTGCAATAATCTCATTTCATTCCACTACAGAATCCGTGCCATGTCCAAAGCAGATAAACACACTCAGACAGACAGCAGCAGGTGGTCGTGCCTTGGTGGAGCTCGTCTTATTATAGCCACTCACATCTGCAGGCCTTCACACGTCTGCTGCCCGCTCTCTCAGCCCACTCCTCTAATGACTAAACACTTCATGCCAAGAGATTTGTCCTGCGTCTGAAGCTGGAGGAGTCCAAGTGTCTCTTCCACTGTGTCCACTGTTCACATGAAAATACTTCTCCAAAGCCATAGCCCCTCGTACCACTGCTTGTGAGCGTGGCAGCTGCTTTTGAATGTGTGAACTGTATTTAATCAAAGGGAAGTCACTGACAGACCTGTTCCCGGTGCGTGTTGGTCTCCTCAGGGCTGCCCTTTGTCACCGGTTCTGTTCATTACTTTTATGGACAGAATTTCTAGGCGCAGCCAGGGCCCGGAGGGCGTCCGGTTTGGGAGCCTCAGAGTCTCATCTCTGCTGTTTGCGGATGATGTTGTTCTGTTGGCTTCAACGAACCAGGACCTTAAGCGCGCTCTGGGGCGGTTTGCAGCCGAGTGTGTAGCGGCCGGGATGAAAATCAGCACCTCCAAATCTGAGGCCATGGTTCTCCACCGGAAAAAGGTGGCTTCCCCTCTACAGGTCGGTGGGGAGTCCTTACCTCAAGTGGAGGAGTTCAAGTATCTCGGGGTCGCCTCCCGCGGGAGGTGTTCCAGGCATGTCCTAGTGGGACAAGGCCTCGTGGAAGACCCAGGACACGGTGGTGGGACTATGTCTCTGAGCTGGCCTGGTGTCGCCTCGGGGTCCCCCCAGAACAGCTGGAGGAGGTGTGTGTGGACCGGGATGTTTGGGCATCTCTGCTGAGACTGCTGCCCCCGCGACCCGGCCCCGGATAAAGCGGAAGAAAATGGATGGATGGATGGAAGTCACTGACCAAGTAAAGCAGTAGCACGTGTCAAAGTGGAGTCATTCACGGAGCATTGTCTCATTTACATGCACGTCGGATTTCTGGCGCTAAATCTGCAATAAACGTCATCTGAAAAGGTAAATTAGGGGCAACATGTCCACATATAGCTGCATGTTTGCGCTCGCTATTTAGCATCTGCCTTAATAAATGACCCCCAGAGTGTACTCACTGTTTCACAAGGACGTAAACACGCCTCGAGTGTGCAGAGGGTCCCTGAGGCGCACATCATCAACACCCAGATGAGCAGATAACTACAGGACACGCCCACAGGCCCACTGCACCTCCCGGAAACACACACGTGTAAACAGGAAGTGGCTGTTTAGGGGGACCACATTCCTCTGTCAGCACTGAAGATAGATGCTCTGGTATTCAGAAGAATGACCAGTTCAGGTTCATTCACTTTTATTTGTTGATGATTTGGCGTGGTTCGCAGTACTTCTGACGGGGAGAAATATATCTCTAGTCATTCCGAGAATCTGTCTAGAGATGAGAAGTAAAAAGCCCACTTAAAGGGACTATACATAGGCCGGTCACGATAACAAAATTATCAAGGCAGGAAAGTATTGCGATCAACGATATTATTGACTCTGATGATACTGGATACTGTCAACTCTCAGGCAAAACAATTACAGTAAACCTTCGTTCTAAAAGTGCATAATCATATCCTGAAATACCACACAAGCTGCAAAAAACATGAAATATAATGTAACTCAATTTGCTTTAGTTAAAAACCAAAGTTTTACAAAGAATAAATAGGGGGGAAATGCTAATAAATGTATAGACGATAAATATCGAGCCCACAAATATATTGTTTATCTGTGATTCATTGAACGATAAGCCCTACCTATACAGAGTTTAAAAATGAAGTATTTTCCTCCCCGTACATGTTCCAGTAATGTCCTAATGTGTAGAATGAGCTCAGACCTGTTCACCACAACTGCCTCTACAATCCTGCACTGTCACTCAGAAAGGTGTTACTTCAGGTCTGAAGTGCCGTCATGCACGAGCTTAATATAGAAGCTGCAGTTACACGTATGACCTGAGGTGGCAGCAGTGTGTATAAAATGACCAACTTGTATCTAGCCCCTTTAAAAAGCCAAAAACCTTTTAAAAGCTTAGAGTTAAGTTTCCAAAAGAAAATTGAAGCTGCAAATGTACAACCATAAAACTGCTTGTTGCTTTTGGGATTTAGCTGTGCCAACAATCCAGAGAGGCGGCCGGGGGGACAGATGCAGCAGCCCCCGCACCGTGGTGGCTGGTGCTGAATCTGTGGCACCGCCACAAATGAGACTTTTCTTGTTGATCGTCATTTATTTCAGTTCTGTTCGTCACAGAGCTCCCAAAATCACACATATGATACTCCATATGACATAGAGTGTCTCGTTTCGTAATTGGCACTCAACACATGGGAGCGAAAACACGTTTTTTCAGTTTTGGTACTCAATGTGTTAAGACGATTAACTGGGAACTGTCTCTCACTTTCACATTCTTAGCTTTCAAATAAAAACGGCGTGTTCATGTATAATCCACCACCAAGATCACATCATCCATATTGCCTTAAGCTTTCAATAAAGTTGAGACTATTTATCATTTAAACTTAAAAAATTCCAAGTTTGTCATTATTATTGCAAAGACAAACTCGTCCTTCTGTTTACCCCAGACTTCCTCCTGGAACTGTCCAAACCTATTCAAATGTCAGCACACGTTTCCTCAGCCCCAGCTCCTGACCCCTCTTCCTGGAGCACCACCCCTCGTCTGCCGCCGGGAAACTGCCATCTCTATTCACCGCTCTGTGCACGTCCAGCCTCAGTGCACCACACACTGTCCGTGGGCCAGGAGAACCCAGAATGTGGCTTTAACCTGCTCTCCCTGGGTTTGAGCCTGCTCCCTCCTCAGAATGTGTGGCTTTAACCTGCTCTCCCTGGGTTTGAGCCTGCTCCCTCCTCAGAATGTGTGGCTTAAACCTGCTCTCCCTGGGTTTGAGCCTGCTCCCTCCTGGGTTTTGTCCTGCTCCTGCCTCAGAATGCCTGGGTTTTGTCCTGCTCCTGCCTCAGAATGCCTGGGTTTTGTCCTGCTCCTGCCTCAGAATGCCTGGGTTGTGTCCTACTCCTGCCTCAGAATGCCTGGGTTGTGTCCTGCTCCTGCCTCAGAATGCCTGGGTTGTGTCCTGCTCCTGCCTCAGAATGCCTGGGTTGTGTCCTACTCCTGCCTCAGAATGCCTGGGTTGTGTCCTGCTCCTGCCTCAGAATGCCTGGGTTGTGTCCTACTCCTGCCTCAGAATGCCTGGGTTGTGTCCTGCTCCTGCCTCAGAATGCCTGGGTTGTGTGCTGCTCCTGCCTCAGAATGCCTGGGTTGTGTCCTGCTCCTGCCTCAGAATGCCTGGGTTGTGTCCTACTCCTGCCTCAGAATGCCTGGGTTGTGTCCTGCTCCTGCCTCAGAATGCCTGGGTTGTGTCCTGCTCCTGCCTCAGAATGCCTGGGTTGTGTCCTACTCCTGCCTCAGAATGCCTGGGTTGTGTCCTGCTCCTGCCTCAGAATGCCTGGGTTGTGTCCTGCTCCTGCCTCAGAATGCCTGGGTTTTGTCCTGCTCCTGCCTCAGAATGCCTGGGTTGTGTCCTGCTCCTGCCTCAGAATGCCTGGGTTGTGTCCTACTCCTGCCTCAGAATGCCTGGGTTGTGTCCTGCTCCTGCCTCAGAATGCCTGGGTTGTGTCCTGCTCCTGCCTCAGAATGCCTGGGTTGTGTCCTACTCCTGCCTCAGAATGCCTGGGTTGTGTCCTGCTCCTGCCTCAGAATGCCTGGGTTGTGTCCTGCTCCTGCCTCAGAATGCCTGGGTTGTGTCCTGCTCCTGCCTCAGAATGCCTGGGTTTTGTCCTGCTCCTGCCTCAGAATGCCTGGGTTGTGTCCTGCTCCTGCCTCAGAATGCCTGGGTTGTGTGCTGCTCCTGCCTCAGAATGCCTGGGTTGTGTCCTGCTCCTGCCTCAGAATGCCTGGGTTGTGTCCTGCTCCTGCCTCAGAATGCCTGGCTCTTGGCCTGCCGCTCCTTCCTCCTCCCTGGGCCAACATTAGCAGCTGATGGAGATCTGGAATGGAGGTCAGCAGATCCTGTGACCATGGCCCTGCAGCTGTCCCGCAGTGAAACCGGACACGAGGCACCACGCCCTGCTCAGAAGTGTCTTGCTCAAGGATACGACGACAGTGTGCACTGATCTGAGCTGGAACTGGACTGTCAACCATCTGGTTTGTGTGCCCAAAAAAAAAAGGAAAAACACCTCATGCCTGACCTGGAGCAGGGACGGGGACAGTTCAGGGTAAAGGAGAGATGTGAGAAGTCACGCTCACAATTTAAATGGTCACAAAAGACAATTCATAAGTTATTTTGTCATGTCATTGATGGTGACAATTCCCTCATCTCCAGCTTTTACAAACAGTCTTCTCTCAGACATCGCAGCTCCTGGTATTAATGTGTCATACAAACCTTCATCTCTTTTGAGCCAATGTCTCAGTCAGGACTTTCAACATACCAGCACTCAGCCTTAGAACATAGGAGTAACGTGTCAAATGCCCACAAGTATCAACCAGCCTGCCCCCCCCCCCCCCCCCCCCCCCTGCCTCTCAGCCAATCAGCTCTCAGACATTCATGTAGATGCACTCCTTCTGCCCTCACATCACTGAGCGCTGTCCTGCTGCTCTGTGCACCACAGTTTATCCATTCAGGACAGTGTAGAGTCTCCCACAGGAGTAAAGCATTCATCATATGTGCCTTTAGACTTTGTCGACTTATTCTAATGTACTTGGTGTTTTGATGAAAATGTTTTATTCAACAACAGGCGCCTTCATTATTTGTGAATGTATTTGATGTATTTTGTTTGTTTACTTTCTCTCTGTGTGTATGTGTAGATTATGTCTCCAAAACATGCACATGGGGTAAATCAGGGTGTCTACAGGACGCAGCAAGTCAAATGTAATGCTAATGTAATTAATTACTGAAATATTTTGAATGCCACAAATACAAAAAAATCTTGGTATTTTCCTTTCGTAAGAGTGCATGCAGTAAACATAGAAAAATACATTTACATCTAATGCCTGAATCTTTTTTAATGCCCCTCGGAAACAATGTCTATCCTGTAGTTGGGGATTTTGAGCTTTTGAACAGAGATCAGGAGATCGGCCCCTGGGCTGCTTCATAGTAGCTGGGGATTGAGCCGCCAACCTTCTGGTGTGGGGGCCCTCGCTGTCCCGCTGAATGTTGTGCGGTCTAAATGCGTCCTGCGTGCGGGCCGGACGCTCCGCTCTGGGCTCTGGTTACAAAACAGCGGGCAGAGGATAGTGACATGCCACGCTGCAAATAGTTCCCCCCGGAGGGTGTGAATAGCTCAGTGTCCCGCGGCTGTGGCATGTCCTGCTCTGCGCACACGGCTGAAGGGAGCGCAAACACAACAACACGCTATTGTTTTGCGCCAGACCGCTCCGGCACACGAGTCACGGCAGAGAGCCCTTCGAGAGGCATCCACATGCAGACAATGAATCCGGTCTTGGAAAAGATGGGGACTATGTTTTTGATACACTTTTAAAAGGTCCTATAAGAAGTGAAGTGTGTTCCTGGGGGTGCTGACCTGCTCGTGCCCATGTCCGGTGGGTGTAGTCGCGGTGTGTTGGTGGGTGGGTGCCCTCGGTAGTGGTGGTGCTGCTCCAGCCGACCCGCTGCTCCCTCTGACAGCCCCGGGGCCGGGCTGGGACAGGGCACTAGGAGAGGGGCATGTCCCGCCTCCGGATTGGGCAGGGGGATGAGGCACGCACCCATATAAGGGTGCGAGGGGGCGGGCTGCAGCGTACCGGAGGAGGCCACTGACCACTGACTAGTCTGACCTTTGGCGGCTTTAAGTTCAAATTAAAGCCCCCCCCCCCTTCTGTTAGAGTTTTTATTATTCTTTGTACAGAAGATACCTCTGTTTACTAGTATTTGTATGCACATTCTCCAGACTATTTACACCCCCAAGTTCTGAAGAGCTGATGTAATGCCTCCACTGTGAGATCAATAAAGTTCAGTGGTAGTGTGTGTTTTAACTTCATAATCCCCACATTTACTCTAGTTCTGCTTTACCCAAATCCAAAAGCTGCCTGACCAGAGCCTAAAGCCCAAACGGTGCGTTCATGTGGTCCTCAGGAACTCGGAGGAACGACTTCCCAGTTCGGGGATTCACGTGAACGCTCGCTCAACTGGGGAAAACGACTGGGAACCTCGGGTCAAGACGAGCGTCCCGACCTCTGCACCTGACTGTGGACATCAGCTGATTTGTTCTTTTAGCGTGTAATGTGAGCTGTCGTCAGCCTTGTAGTAACAAAACTGCGAGTGAAATGCCAGACACCAACGATAGCAAAAAGTACATTTATGTGATATTTTTCTAAAACTAACAAACGTTTAGCTTTTGAGATGCGAACAACACATTTAAATGATTAGCTGAGCTAAGTGCTAATCAGTGATAGAAGACTGTTTTTATTTGATGGCATTAAAATCCCCACTTTCCCACATAAACACAAATATGGAATCTGAAGTTATTTATCACACACAAATAAAGGCAAATGTAAATCGGGTCCATATGGATATTTTCTCACAGCACATTGTTCAGTAGAAGTGAAAAAAAGGGCAGTCGTAGCAAGCTCTAGCTAGCCGTTAGCATTAGCACGATGCTGATGTGGCAGTGTGGAGGGCATCTGCCCTCCCCATACCTGTTTCTTGGGGCGCTCCTCCTCGCGCTCCTCCTCGCTCTCCTGGCTTGGCACTGATTGTGGGGTGGAGACCCGAAGGGATTTAGGCTTGGGTCGGTGAATCAGATCCCTCTTGCCTCTTCCCGCGCTGGTCTTTTTGTGGGTCCACGAAGACTTGTGTGAAGTTGGCCCTCCCATAGTGTCCGATTTGCTTCAAAATGGTGTCATTCGTTTGTGCTCACGTTTGTGCACATAAAATTAGCGTTTGTGCGCACTTCGTTTTTGAGATATTGATTGACTGTGGAATCCTTCCGTCGTCAATAATTGGTTTTCATCTTCTTTATCTTTTATTAAACGTCCGTCTTTTTCCTGATTTTCAGCAGTTTTCAACTTTTCCAAGACCCAGACTAAAACCAAGACCCAGACTAAAACCAAGACCCAGACTAGGCAAGGCAAGGCAACTTTATTTATACCGCGCATTTCGTACACAAGGCAACTCAATGCGCCTAGACTAAAACCAAGACCAAGACCAGACCAAGACCACAACTATAACCAGACCAAGAGCCAAACAAAGATCAAGACTAAGAACCAAACAAAGACCAGACCAAGACCTGAACAAAGATCAGACCAGGACCAAGACCCGAGCCAATTACCAATCAACGATCAATATCTCAAAAACTAAGTGCGCACAAACGCTAGTTTTATTTGCACAAACGTGCACAAACGAAGTGCTAAACAATGACACTAGTTTGGAGTTAATCGGACACTATGGGGGGACTGATCAATTACCAATCAATGATCAATATCTCAAAAACAATGTGCGCACAAACGCTAATTTTATGTGCACAAACGTGCACAAACGAATGGCACAATTTTGAAGCAAATCGGACACTATGGGGGGGCCAACTTCACACAAGTTCCACGAAGTTGCGCCTTGGGAAGCGTTTGCGGTGGCTTCACACGCCGTGGTCACCGTGCAGTACTCACTGCTTTTACTTTGCGTTGGTGAGTTTTGTATGCCGCCTTTTATGCACAATTCATGCACACTTGGCGCTCAACAGTGCTCTCTTTCCAGTGCTCTGGCGCATGTTGACGCCTGGTCGGCTGTCCTACAGCTGCTGCTTTGGGAATCACCGCTTACACCTCTCCGGTGAGTTTGGCACATAGTTGCTTCTCATGCCACTGTACTGTGCACGGCAGACACTACGAGTGTTCTTCCTCCTTCCCCAGTGTCACCGCGGCCTGTAGAGGCTGCGACAGGGTTTGTTGGGCCATCAGCGTGGGACGTTTGGGTAAGCGGCACGTCTTGCCTTGTTGACCCGTCTGGCCGTGCCCTGCCCGTCCTAATTCCTTCTTCCCTATTTAGTGTGGTGCGTATCGCGCACGTTGTTTGCGGAGGCTGGGAGCGCGCCTCCGCCGGGGTCTAGAGACCGGTGCTTTTCCTGTTGGTAAGTTGCTGGTTTCTGCCTGACTCCTCTTTCTTAAATTCTAATCCATCGGTCTCCTAACATGGTTCGTTTCCACCATAGCGGGACCAACTGCACCTCCCGCGTCTGCTGGGGATACCGCCTTGGCCCACACCATCTACGCGCTGCTACCAGTGGCGAAATTCCTCCCACCCTGTTGCTTTGGATGACAACAATTGGTAAAACCTTTTGAGTTTTATTTAGTGCTACCAACGCTCGAGTCCCCACTGTTGTTCCCACAACTGTTCCCGTCTGTTCAACGGGAACAGTTCAATGTACATATTGTATATTTTTAACTGTAAATAACTGGTGTTTGATTTATTTTCTATTTGTTTGTCGCATGGTTTGTATTTTTGTTTGGGTTGACTTTATTTTGTTCCACTGTGCGATTTTAAAGAACATTGGCGTTTTAAAGTGTTAAATAAAAATACATATTTTTATATTAAAGGTTTTTGTCTCTGCCCTACTTATAAAGGTAAAACGAACCTGTGTCTGCCTTGTGCAGGGTCCTAGGCCTATCCTAGGTGGCGTTGTTGACAATCTATCGACCTGCATTCCTCACCATGCCACACTAACATGAAGCATTCGCCGTTATTTATATACTAGCTGTGACCTCCACTAGTCTCCACATTTGATATTCTGAGATGATGAGTTATTACAAAAAAAAGTTAAGCCAAGTCCCTATAACCCGTCACTCACTATAGATGTTTTTTTGTTTCTCGATCCACAGCAGCGGCCGCCATATGTGGCATTCCACAATGTTTATGCACGACTCGCATGCACATTTAATGAATAATTGTGTCTAATACGGGCGTTCTGTAGTCGCTAGTGAGTTTTTTCACTCACAATGAGCCATGTGATGGGTAGGCTAACATAATCATTGTGATGTACACATGCACGGTAATCATAACAGTAAAACACGTAGGCCTGAGCGTGCACTTAAACTTGTCCATCGAACCAAACAAACAGTTGTCATGTGAGCGCTTAAAGGAATAGGCCACCGTTTTTACATACTAAAATATGTTCTTACCTCACTTTAGACGTGTTAATATATCCCCGTCTGGTCTTTGTCCGTGCGCTCTGTCACGCAAACGGAGCACATACGCAGCCTCTCCCACATGTCACATAGCTCCGAAAAAGCTCACGATAGAAGCTACCAAGCTCTTCCACGTGTTCCCTATTTAAATAAAGTTACGTGAAGTGTTTTCATGCGAAGTATATTTACACAGAAATGTAACATGTCGATTTTATAAGCAAATAAAAAGGGGGACTATATTGTGAGGCGTAATGATACGAGGAGTAAAACGTCTGCGCAGTGACTCCTAAAGGTTATTGACGGAAGTGAGCGGGGGAAGTCTTTAGGAGTTACTGCGCGGACGTTTTGCTCCTCGTATCATTACGCCTCACAATATAGTCCCCCTTTTTATTTGCTTATAAAATCGACATGTTACATTTCTGTGTAAATATACTTCGCATGAAAACACTTCACGTAACTTTATTTAAATAGGGAACACGTGGAAGAGCTTGGTAGCTTCTATCGTGAGCTTTTTTGGAGCTATATGACATGTGGGAGAGGCTGCGTATGTGCTCCGTTTGCGTGACAGAGCGCACGGACAAAGACCAGACGGGGATATATTAACACGTCTAAAGTGAGGTAAGAACATATTTTAGTATGTAAAAACGGTGGCCTATTCCTTTAAACCATGAGAAAAGGCTGTATTTATAATGTGTATCAGCGCCAATCTGTGCTGCGTTTACCCCCTGATGAACCAAGAGAGTAACAGCGGTTACAGACTCTAAGACCATCATTATCAGGTCCAACCACAAACCTTGGAATACAAGTGAAGTGGCTCTTGAGGGTCAGGGATGCTGCCTTCAAATCTGGTGACAAGGAGGAACTGCAGACAGCTAGGACCAACCTGTCCTGCAGCATCAAAAAAGACAAGAAGCAGTACTCCAAAAAGATAACGGATCACTTCAGAGACAGCAGAGACACTCGGAGTCTGTGGGAGGGAATAAAGACCATCACAGACTATAAAGCTCCTCGACAAACCTGTGACAGTGACACTGCTCTGTTGAACACGCTGAATGAATTCTTTGCTCGCTTCGAGGCACTCAACAGAACCCCGGCACAAAAGTCAGCACCCCCTCCAGAAGACCAGGTGCTGAAGCTATCTCCAGAGAGTGTGAGAGGATCTCTGAGCAGGATCAACGCATGCAAAGCACCGGGTCCAGACAACATACCAGGTCGTGTGCTGAAAGGTTGTGCTGATGAACTCACTGAAGTCTTCACAGACATTTGAACACATCTCTGCAGCAGCTGTGGTCCCAACATGCCTCAAAGCAACGACCTTCATTCTGGTGCCAAAGAAGTCCCACCCTCCTGCTTTAACGACTACCGCCCAGTAGCACTCACTCCAATTCTTATGAAGTGCTTCGAGCGGCTCGTCATGGACCACATCAAGTCTGTTCTCCCTCCCGCCCTGGACCCAGACCAGTTTGCTTATCGGTCCAATCGTCAAATGAAGATGCCATCTCCACTGATCTTCATACAGCCCTCACTCACCTCGAAACAAAGGACTCCTACGTTAGAATGCTGTTTTTAGACAACACATCACTGTGCAACTGGCTGCTGGACTTTCTGACTGGGAGCACCACAGGTCCCCCAGAACCATCACACTGAACACGGGTGCTCCCCAAGGCTGTGTGCTGAGCCCCCTCCTGTTCACTCTGCTGACCCATGACTGCACTCCAAAGTACGACTCAAACCTCTGCATCAAGTTTGCAGACGACACAACAGTGGCGGGCTTCATCAGCAACAGAGACGAGTCAAACTACAGGAGTGAGTGAGCAGTCTGGCCATGTGGTGCACACAGGACAATCTCTCTCTAAATGTGGAGAAGACAAAAGAGATTGTTGTGGACTTTCGAAGCATGCTCCTCTAACAATAAACGGTGCTGCTTTCTGGGTGTGCACATCACAGAGAAGCTCTCTTGGACCATGAACACGACATCACTGGTCAAGGAAAGTAATCAGCGCCTCTACTTTCTCCACAAGTTGAGAAGAGCCAGAGTCCCAGCCTCCGTTATGTCCAACTTCTACAGAGGGACTATAGAGAGCATCCTGACCAGCTCCATCACTGTGTGGATCTTCTACAGAGGAACAATAGAGAACATACTGACCAGCTCCATCACTGTGTGGTTCCTCTACAGAGGGACTATAGAGAGCATCCTGACCAGCTCCATCACTGTGTGGTTCTTCTACAGAGGGACTATAGAGAGCATCCTGACCAGCTCCATCACTGTGGTTCTTCTACAGAGGGACTATAGAGAGCACCCTGACCAGCTCCATCACTGTGTGGTTCTTCTACAGAGGGACTATAGAGAGCATCCTGACCATCGCTGTGTGGTTCTTCTCCAGAGGGACTATAGAGAGCATCCTGACCAGCTCCATCACTGTGTGGATCTTCTACAGAGGGACTATAGAGAGCATCCTGACCAGCTCCATCACTGTGTGGATCTTCTACAGAGGGACTACAGAGAGCATCCTGACCAGCTCCATCACTGCGTGGCACGGCAGCAACACTACCTCCTGCCGAGGGAGCCTCCAGCGCATCGCGAGAGCAGTGGAAAGCCAGTTTCGTACACAGGGCCATCGGGAAGCTGAACTCTCTGCTGGATTCCACTGTCTGGTGTATTAGAGTTGACCCAAGTCTCAGTGAACATAAAAACACAACTGTCTTTCAACATCTTCTGAGAGGAGCGTAGCAGACGATCATAATCCAGTTTATTCTCCAGTAAACGTACACTAGCCAGAATGATATTTGGGATAGAAGGCTTGTGTGGTTTAGCTGTAAGCAGGGGCGGACTGGCCATATGTCCATTCTGGAAGAGCACAGAAGGGCCACTGGCTCTAGGGCCACTGCTCTGGCCTCTCACTTTACCTTACCCTTACCCCCGGGCGTGACCGAGCTTTACCCAAATCTAAAAGCTTAAAACAAAAGCATCAAAAACAAAAATGTGCTGGAAAAGCAACAAAAAAGTGACAAAAACACAACAAAATGTGAGGAAAATGTGACGACAAAGCAATGAAAAAAACTATGAAAAAACAACAATCACATGAAAAAAAGGCGAAAAACAAGAGACAAAAACACAACCAAAAAGTGACAAAAAGTGATGAAAACAAAAAGTGATGAAAACAAAAAGTAATGCAAAAACATGACAAAAATGCAGTGACAACGTGACAAAAAGTTACCATCACTTTTCTAGATTTTAGCTTTCAAATGAGGCGTTACAGTGTTGCTCTCCAGTCAAGAAGCCTTTTGATTTGGGTAAAGCCGAACTGGAGAAAATGCTCTCGGTTAAGGCGGGTGTATTCGTGGAAGTGTCGCATTTACGCTAATTTGGGCCAGGCTGGCCAGAGTCCAGGGCCAGTCCGCCCCTGGCTGTAAGACTTGCCCGAATACCTCCTCGTTTGCCCCTTTTGTGTTTCCTGTAGCGCCTCTTGTGACGCCCCCACTGTGCTGCAGGTGTGAGGGGCCCCCGGTGACTTGTGTGCTTCAGAAGACAACATCTCTGGATTTGTAGGTTTCTAATGCTGCTCAAAAGCCTTTAGCTCTGATTTAAAAAAGATCTTTTGTTCATAGCTAGCAAGGATATTTTGCAGTAAGAAATTCGCTAACTCCACAAAAACATGGCAAAGATGTAGAAGATAAGCTATAGCCTTATAGAGAAATTGACTCGTAAAACAACGTGGAACACAAAAACTGCAAATGCAGTTCACAGAAATATTCAGAAACGCTGCTTGGCCAAGAGACAGAGAAGCTGCAGCTGGTTGCATTGTGTGAAATAAACCAATCACACTCTCCTTAAGTGTCTCACTCTGATAATGACAGACACTGAACAGACCTAAACGATAGAGCAATCTACAGACACATGGCACAGACTCTTAATACTGTATACACTTGGTTAATTTACACAACATAGATACAGATTCTTTTCCATTTCCAAAAGCCCTTCTTTGTATCGACCACGGCCAAAAACCCTGGTGTCAGACGGAGAAGATGATTTCTTTGAGACACTTTTCATCTCTGCTGTGATAGATATTTGAAAGTACAACCGTCAAATCACATTCTCACATTATCTGTCTGTAAAGAACCTCTAGATTTGTTTATTCCCATTAACTCCCATATATTCCTGTTAACCTGTTGTCTGCAATCTTAGGGTTGGGGTCCGAATTAAATCTCAAAACATATTGACAGGAGAGCTTACAGCCTATATGCATTTGACGTTCCTAACCCTAATTACAGACCCTAAACATCTGATCAGTAACAGGTTCATTCCTATTAATTCCCATGGAAAAATCCTGGAATAGTTTTCTCTTCATGGACCTGGGCTTGACTTTCCTTTGTTACTTTGACTTAATGGACTTAATGAGTTGGCGCTGAGGAATTGTCTCATTTTTGTTCAGCCTGATCAGAAGTTCCTGGAGATGATTCAGAGCTGTGATCACAGCCAGTGGAGAAGACTGTCTTTGTCTCACATATTTTCCAGAAGAGCCAATATTTCTTGAGAGAACAGTACACACGCTAGAGTTGCCTGCCATGACGTTACACTCACAGGCATATTAAACTGGATAATGCGTTAACTTCATTGAGAGCCAGAGATGATCTATGTTGGCTCCTCCAACTGAGCACTCTGCCTCAAAGGGCAGACGCATCTCTCTGCAATTCTGATGAAGAGCAGAACAGGCTCCTTCACCTGGAGAAATGTTCTTCAGAGGCTTCAGGCGATGAACCGTTCCTTCCTCCTCTGTGACAGGTTTCAGTTTGGACCTATGTGGTGCGTGGGAGGGCATCTGATCCAATCATCAGACACAGGGTTTTGCTGTTATAGTTATATGCTTGGTGTCTCTTTAAACCTCCACAGACCTGGCTCTGGCTCCCCCTGGTGGACAAAGTGGAGCGTGCACATCACAGGTGAGCCCTTTAAAGCAAAGCCATGGTTTGTGCTGTTTCTCATTCTCACAGAGCACACCAAAACAACCGACGCTCCTCGTTTATCTCGGACTCTTGTGACACTCATCCTTGCGTGTAGGTTTCAAGTAAACCTCAAACCTGCATATTCAGTCTCTGCTTCTCGAGAGCTCAAAACACTTACTTACATTCACCTGCTCGTTTACGCTCCAGAGCAAGTGTGATGTGGGGCTGTGACTCTCAGTCAGCGAATCATTGTTCTGTATTTTCCTCATGAATCCGCTGATGCAAATGGCCGTTACCCCCATGACATGTCAAAAAGACCTTCAGTAAAAAGTGACCGGGCAAAAGACATCAGAGCTGAGACCAGAATATCTCCAAATACTGGGAAGTGACACTGACGGATATTTTGTCTTCATTATTTTAATTCATATTTGTGAGTTTCATTTGAAATCTGCATTCAATTGAAGCCCATTTTCTGTTTGTTTTAGAATTGGAAAGAAACCACTCATGAACTAAAATAGAAATGAAGTGAAAATGAAGACAGAGGGTTTTCAACATACAACAGAAAGTCAAAGATAAAAATGAAAACTTGCAAAGATATGATCTGAAATGATCTGCATGTTGTAATGATCTCAACAGCGGATATATAGGTTTATATAATATTTCATTTTCAGGAGCAGGTCCTAACCTGACACTGACCCAGCTCTAACAGTTACTGTTTTTTAGTTTAACTGGAGGTCAAGCCCAAAATGTTACCTGTTTACCACTCGCCTTAAAGGGACCATATGGAGTTTAAAATTGTTAAACTAAATATTTTCCTCCCCCTACATGTTCCTCCATGTCCTAATGTGTAGAATGAGCTCAGACCTGTTCACCACAACTGCCTCTAAAATCCTGCACTGTCACTCAGAAAGGTGTTGCTTCAGGTCTGAAGTGTCGTCATGCACGAGCTTAATATAGAAGCTGCAGTTACACATAAGACCTGAGGTGGCAGTAGTGAGTATATAATGAACAACAACAACAACAACAACGAGCTGCAGGTTCACCCTCCATCAAACGGCTGTAAAACATCCTTCACAAACGAAGCCTTCTATTGCCATTTTTGATTTCGTGTAGATTTTCAATACAATGAAGTCAATCTTTTGTTACTTCATTCCAGGCGTTTCATGGGACTCTATTAGTTTACTCCAACTTTAAAGGGCACAAACCCAGAGAAACCATCAGACCCAACTGTTTCGTCCCTAAGCACATCCCAACAACACATGATAAATAAAGAATCTACAGTTCAATATCTCTACTGGCTGGACCTATCCACATACAACAGAAACTGTCACACAGTTCAACGCCTTCTCTCTCAGCACGTATGAACGAAGGTCACATGAAGGTCTGAGGGTGTCCAGTAGCAGAGACAATACTGTTGTGCTTGATGTTGGTCAGATGAAAGGACCCTCAGCCATAAGTGTGTGAGTCCCATCACGTCCAGGTAAAGATCAGGGAAAACATTTGGACATTTCTTTCCAAAACTGTGTCTCTCCCTCTGAGTTATCGGCCCTGGTCCAGCTCACATGATCACCTGACGTTCTAGAATGACTGCAAATGTCTGGACCCCGTCGAGGACATTGAGCTGTGTTAGGGGGCGCCTGGCTGACCCCCGGCGAACACCCCCAACACAGCTGTGGTACTGACCCGTGTCCGAGGAGGGCGTCCAGGTGACCCGCAGCAGGCCGCGCAGACACTCACACATGCTGGGCAGGAGCAGGGCAGGAGCTGGGCAGGAGCAGGGCAGGAGCTGGACAGGAGCAGGGCAGGAGCAGGGCCGGAGCTGCTCAGGGGAACGATCCACGGATGGTCCCAGCTACAGGCACAGGCGGTCCCTCCCCCCGGGACGTCTGACCACTGTCCCGAAGACAGGCAGGGCTCGGCCGGCAGCGCAGTCCACCGTGAGGCAGGGTCCAGCGGAGGGGACAGTCTCTGGGGCACATCTGACCACTGTCCCGCAGAGTAGCAGGGTCCGGCCCAGCGGACAGAATAGGGGTGTTAGTGCGAGCAGACAGTCAGCACTTTAGTGGTCAGTCTAAAGCCCGTCCATTGTTGCGCCTTGTTACTGGGCTTAGAGAGGCCAAAGGCAGACACAAGCAGAGCCAGCCAGCAGAAAACCCGGCGCTGCGGGCGGACCGGGCCGCGGCGGGATGTTTGTCAGAGGGTCTTTGCAGCTGAAACACTTTACACATGCCACAATGTAGGGCGGGAGGTTTTGTTTGCAGAGGGTCCCCTTTGGCACTGACGTGTTAGTTTAATAAAGCAAAAATAAAAAATAAAAGCCAATTGGAGATTTCAAAAGGCTTGCACATAGAGGGCCCAGGCAGAAACATTTGGGGACCCCTGTCACCACATTACCGGGATGTGTTTCGATTCAAGCATGTGGGAGGAACCCTGCATATTCAGTCTGTCTCCTAAAAGGGCTCGCCTCCCACCTGCTGATGTCATGAAGTGGTTCCCCTGTGTGTTTTTGGATGTGTGCCACTGCAGACATGTTCCCCGGTTTCCCAGTTTGATACTTTGGATATGGGTAAACATTGTATAGTTTTCCACCTGCACTTAAGGCACAGACACCAAAGCTTGGATCTGCGGCTCCACCCTCACCTGCACCGTACCCTCAGGGAGAGCTCCGTCTCTTCGGTCTCAGAAAGGCTGAGACCAGGGTTGAGGCCCAGAGTGAAGTGGCAGGTTCATTTACAGTGCAGTGGGACGACGGGTTCCCCATCACAGTTGAGGGCCTCTGCCGGTCCTGGAGCTTATTCATATCAAATAGACATGTGAGAAAGCAGACATGGATCGTTATTAAAATAGGTTTATTATTGTATAACTTTGTGGTAAACAGACAATTTACAAAGTCATATTCATCAGAGTCCAAGGAGGGAAAAACATCCCCTGTATCGGATTTACATTTCTATTGACACGGGCAGTACCTGAGAATCAGCTGCACCAGGACTGGCTTCATGTGGATTTTTCATCATTCCATTCAAATGAAACATATTCTCTCTGATTGACAAAATGATTACCCCCCCACCTTAACCCAGTGCAATTTTTTCCAGTTCGGCTTTACCCAAATCCAAAAGCTTCATGACTGAAGAGAAACAGTGTAACGCCTCATTTGAAAGCTAAGGCCTGCAAAACTAATCCTCACTTTTTTGTCTCGTCACTGCGTTTTTGTAGTTTCTTTGTTGTGTTTTTGTCGTGGTTTCGACACCGGTTTATTCATGGTTTTCAGGCTCTTTTCATCCTTGTTATTGTCTCTATTTTGATGATCTTTTCAAGAAGCTTTTAGATTTGAGTAAAGCCAAGCTGGAGAAAATGTGCTCGGCTCAGGTGGGGGTGAGGAAAGTAAAAACAACATTATCCTGTAAAGCACTGCTGGCCCAGCACCTGCAGAGGTAGCAGTGTTCTCCCTGAGAGCTCCCAGAGGCAGACACAGCTTTATGATAAAGCTCTGGATGGGACGTTGCCATGGTAATCCACTGGAACTAATGTCCAACTGTTGATTGTCCATCTCACATGTAAACTAAAAGACTTTTGTGATTTTCTGTTCATTTCCTTTGTTAATTTGTTTTTGTTTAGTTCTAACATCCACGCCCGCCTGCAGGGGCGTAAGCACCAAATTCTGGGCCCTGGGTACAAGCTATCTTGGTTGGACCCCCCACATATGAAATTCACATTTCATATTCTATGTTCTTTGACCACATAACAGTGGTTTAGTGGTTTGACAGTGCAGTTCATTTATATTCTATTAGAACTTTATTATATACACCTTAACGAAGTGACAAAATGTGCTTCATATACAAACACATACTTGCAAAATTCTGTGTAGCAGCCGTTGTATTTTAACCCTGTTGTGTTCAGCTCTTATAGTATCAATTATGAGGAGACTTAAAAAGTAGAATACGCTTTTTGCAGCATTTTTGAGGGCCCCTCCCCTGCTCTGGGCCCTGGGTACTCAGTACCCTTTACCCCCCAGTCCGACGCCCCTGCACGCCTGCACTAATGTTGAAACACCTAAAATAACTTTGGATTAAAGTGATAGTCTGTAAGTTTCAGTGTTTTACAAATTGAATAGATTGTGTATAACTGACCATCTGGGTGTGAAATTTGACATAACCTGAAGTAAAATGAACTCTAAGCCCCTCTTTTTGCTGATCTCAAACACTGATCAGAATCCCGGGGCTGTCACTTTGACCAATGAGATGAGCTGTGAACCGGCCTATCAGGTCCAAAGGGGAGGGAACTTGATTGTTTACTTTTGTTCTCCCTCTACTCATTTTGCAAACTGGAAGTGGCTTTCTCATCCAATCAGAAAGAAAGAACTTGATCGTTAGCTTTAAAAGATACAGACTAACTGGTGTAAAATGAACGTCCTATCTAGATCTTGATCACACAGCTGTGCCCTAGGCGCTGTGAGTTAAAGGTCAGAGGGCGCACAGGTCCTGGTTGCTGTGAGTTAAAGGTCAGAGGGCACACAGGTCCTGGTTGCTGTGAGTTAAAGGGGTGCTGTAGTCTGAGCTCCAGTCCCGCTCAAACACCTCCTGTAGTTGTTCCTGGACGGTGGTGTCTTCAGAGGGGCGGTCCTGCCGCACCACCAGAGCGGCGCCCGCCGTGTTCACGAAGTAGTCCCCAGACCAGTTGGACGTCCCTGCGCCAGAGCACAGAAAGTTGACTGACATGCCACTCCGCATTTGAAGGCTAAGAACCTCCAGAATGCAGTTTTCTACTGCACAGAGGACTAGGACCTTCCAAAGGCGAGTGTATACTGTACCTATGTAGGCCGTCTTGTCAGTGACCATGTACTTGTTGTGGTTGACTCTGGCGAACGGGATCTCCTTCTGTGAGGGGGAGGAGGGCACCACAAACAGCCTCTGGAGGAGCAGCACAGGCAGACGGGCGTCAACCATGACTAACTATGACTAACTACTAATACAAATGTAAGAACATTTACTTAAACAAAAAAATCTAGAATTGGATTTAAGATCCTGATGAAAATTTGAATTGAATTTCTACCTTTTCAACCAAAGACCCCAAATAAATGTAAAGCTGAAGACCTCATGTATTTCCTTGCCAGAAATGCACATTCAATCAATTCACCTGAACAATTGGGATGTGTGTGAAGTTTTGTGACGCGAGAAACAAACTAAGGGTTTTTCAGGGTTTTCAAAGGGTTTTTATATTCTGACCTCCTGTACCTGCACCTCCTCCTTTCATGGGCTGATCAAATCAAGAGACCCGGCTTTAAACATACAATATAAAAGGGCCAATATGATGCAAAAATGGACTTATTCCAGTAATTGTGCATATTTACACCCTCAGTCCAGACACCTTCCTTCACCAAAACGTGTTCTGGCCAAACCCTTTCTCACATGAACAGCATGTTTGCCAGTACACATCTTTTGGGTCAAGGTTTATGTCAAAACGTGCTGTGAAGGTGAAGCAGTAAGATGCAGCTCAATTTAATTCATGCACGACAATGATGAGCGGAAGTGACCTTTTTACCTACATCATCAAATGATCATTCGTAACCGACCCAACCCAAACTGCCCTGGTTTACAAAACGAGGAAGTGCGGCCTCTGCTGGCAGTCAGTATAACAGCATTTACATAAACACATGTTTTTAAAA
Organism: Gobius niger; assembly: GCF_951799975.1. Classification (NCBI taxonomy): domain Eukaryota; kingdom Metazoa; phylum Chordata; class Actinopteri; order Gobiiformes; family Gobiidae; genus Gobius; species Gobius niger. The sequence goes on along the minus strand of NC_136852.1, from coordinate 34,231,697 downwards.
ATCATCCATCTTATAAAACCCTGACTAAAGGTTGATCGAGAACACTGAACACCTTTATACTGACTAAAACAAACTGAACAACAGCCACAGACTGAAATGAGTGTAGTAGCTGCTGCTGACCACTTGTATGTCCAGTCGGCTGTGGGGCTCCTGCAGAGCGGCCAGGGAGCGGAGGAAGGGGAACATGAGAGGCTGCGTGCTGGGCCAGCAGCTGATCAGCAGCCTCACCGCTACACGCCGCTCGTACGCCACACGCCGCAGCGCTGTGTCGATGCTGCCCCAGTACCTGCCACGGAGGGATCAGAGAGGGTCAGAGAGGGTCAGAGAGGGTCAGAGAGGAGAGGGTCAGAGAGAGGAGGGTCAGAGAGGAGAGGGTCAGAGAGAGGAGGGTCAGAGAGAGAGAGAGAGAGGAGAGGGTCAGAGAGAGAGAGAGAGAGAGGAGAGGGTCAGAGAGAGGAGGGTCAGAGAGAGAGAGAGAGAGGAGAGGGTCAGAGAGAGAGAGAGAGAGAGGAGAGGGTCAGAGAGAGGAGGGTCAGAGAGAGGAGGGTCAGAGAGAGGAGGGTCAGAGAGGGTCAGAGAGAGAGAGAGAGAGGAGAGGGTCAGAGAGGGTCAGAGAGGAAGAGGGTCAGAGAGGGTCAGAGAGGGTCAGAGAGGGTCAGAGAGGAGAGGGTCAGAGAGAGGAGGGTCAGAGAGGAGAGGGTCAGAGAGAGGAGGGTCAGAGAGAGAGAGAGAGAGGAGAGGGTCAGAGAGAGAGAGAGAGAGAGGAGAGGGTCAGAGAGAGGAGGGTCAGAGAGAGGAGGGTCAGAGAGAAGAGGGTCAGAGAGAGGAGGGTCAGAGAGGGTCAGAGAGAGAGAGAGAGAGGAGAGGGTCAGAGAGGGTCAGAGAGGAAGAGGGTCAGAGAGGGTAAAACAAAAAACTAGATTAAAAAATTCCCTTAAGAGTAGATTTGAACCCCACACCTACTTGCTCGTAAGTGAAACTACTTCTGATTATGTGTCAATATAGACACCGCCCTCCCCTGAATACTCAACCCCCCCCTCCCCAGCCCTCCCCCCGTCGATGATGATGTCACTAATCACTGCTCCGCTGATACAGAGCGTAGCATCACTGCTCCATGGTGGGCGGGGTCAGAGCTTACTTCTTGGGGTGGGAGAACTCCATGGTGGGCAGGTAGTTCATGACTGCGATGTAGATGAAGCTCTGGGCCTCATCGATCACACTGAGGATTGCCTGGAGGTCGGAGCTTCTGCCCGATGCACAGAAGGACGGAGGCGAGCTCTGCAGGAGGAGAGGTCACTGCAGTGAGGAACACCACAACAGACGCAGACAGGCTGATGCTAACGCTAACACCGAGCTTACCGACAGATAGACGCTGGCCTGGGAACTGTTGAAGCTCAGCTGCAGAGGAGAATCCTGGTTGTAGGCTGTGGAGAAGCTGCTGGGCCATGGAGAGGGGATGGTCTGGCTCTGTCCCATAAACCAGTAAGCCTCAAAGATCTTCAGCAGGTCTGCGGCCAGACAGCTGCAGTTGTACACCACTGCCCCCAGCTCCTTCACCTGAAACACGTCATAGCTTTACAACAGGGACTGCCCTGATCCTCACCACACACCCCTCATCAGACATCACAGGAAGCCTTGATCAGGATGTGCACAGCTCTAACACAAAGGAGAATTTACTCAGATGTGTATTTTAAGATCAGTCCAGTCATGAAAAAAGATCGACTCCTCGTTCCAGTGCCTCCGAACTGCTTCAGACCAGGGCTACACCACACGCACAACCTCAGACACAACACGGTCAACAACAGACTTCAGTGGGTTTTGTCACGTTCAGAGTGACATCCACTAGGAGAAGAATGAAGTCCGCTTGTGTCAGTTTAGCGTTTGCGTTTGCAGACAAACAGGCAGTCCTCGCCGTAATCTCTCACCTTCACATGTCCAGGTCCAATCTTATTTCCAGGGTTAAAATATAACAAATATCCACGATGCTGCCGCGCTGCTTCCTCTGAGCTAAAGTGCCAAAAGTGAAAGTTCCCTTAGGTCTCAACGTGTGTGTCGATCACAAACTATGGCTAATATCAAAGCTTCCCCTTACTTTATCTTTATTTGTCAGTCATAAATGAAATAAATTACAGAAAAGTAATAAATAGCCAGACTTGTTAAAGATATTAAAATGTAGTATCTTGTTAAAGATAATAAAACTAATTAAAACAACTTGAGTATAAATGATATTATTATTTTTGCCCAATTCTAAGTAATAGAGCTGGCTCTAAAAAACGCTCCAAAGTGCTAGCATGCATGAGCCTCAGTTAGCCCGCGCTGAACGCTATGGGGAAACCCATGCACTCTCAGTCCATTCTTCATTTACAGTCTATGGTTTCAGCAGAGCAAAGAAGAAGAGACATGATGAAAGCTCGTGCTAATGGCGTGTAAAAACATTGTTCAGTACAAATATACTACTTTCAACATGGTTAGCATCCTCTAGGGCTGAGTACCTTTAAATTTTTCCCCACACCAGTACTATAACGGTACTGGTAAGCTACTTACTGTTTATTTTTTGGTTTGTTTATTCCATAAAAGACCATTTCCTTTGATTATTGTATCATTTATTTGAGCTGGAACAAGTTTTGTCAGTGTCTCCACACTCACCAAGCATCAACAGTTTGTACCCAAAGTTTGTTTCCATACCAGTAGTGCCTTAACCTTGTTTTCAATATCATACTAGTGTCATTTAACAACACCCAGTCGTACCCTGCTCACAGTACAGCTCTCAGTATTGAACCACAATATGGCAGTCTTTCCAAACTAAAGTGTCCCAGTGCTCCAGTACCTGCGTGAGGGATCTCCAGTCCATATTGGCGCTGCCGATGTAGACGTGTTTCTTGTCCACCACCCAGAACTTAGTGTGGAGAACTCCGGAGGTCAGCTCTTTCATGTTCACTGTCCTGATGTGAGCTCCTACAACACAAGAACAGCACAATCACTCCCCATTCCTCAGAGCCCTTACTCTTCACACTCCTCAGAGCCCACACACCTCAGAACCCACACTCACCACACTCCTTATACTCCCCAGAACGCTCACCCCCCACACTGCCCAGACATCCCACACTCCCCACATGCATCACACTCCACATGCAGTCTACACTGGTCACACTACGCACAGTGCTCCACATTCCCCACACTTCCTTCCCTGTCCACTGCTACATGCTGCCCACACTTCCCCCATTCCACACACTTCCTGTGCTGCTCCACACTGCCCAGAATAACACAAAACAAAAAAGCAATTCAGCAGGCCCAAATAGGAGAGGAGACAATCTGTCATGTGACAAAGCAACTCCTGCCAGCTCCCAGGTGCCACCCCTGATGAAACACATGAGTGGTTGGTATGTGGTGGTGAGTAGTGACTTGTAAGGTTGAGAAGGTCCTGGCTGCTGCTGGTGGCGTTGCAGTGTGGAGGACAAACCTGCGCGGGTGAGCACTCCGAGGTCGGCCGGCTGAGCCCCCTGTGGTGTGTTCACAGCGATCCGCACAGTCAGCTTCTGAGACAGGCCAGCGAGAGACTGCAGGACCGCCTCACCCTGCACCACAGAGCCAGGACAGAAACAGTTCAAGCCAAGACGGGCAAATCAAACAAGTCCAGGAGCGTTCAAGAAACTATAGAACAGTGGCTCCCATAGTGACTCTGAGCTGGAAGTGCCGTTATAACTTAAAGGTCCTATATCATGCAAAATCGACTTTTTGGAGCTTTCAACCATGTTGTTAAGCTATTTCCTTATCAAATACACCCATTTCACGTATTTACAATCATACAAAATCAAAAATATTGGTGGTATATATTGGCGGTATATATCAGCAATGACCTTAGAAAAACCCATATCAGTCGATCTCTATGTGTAATGTAAGCAATGGGCAGTGACAGGGATTATTCTATCTGCTACCTACAATGGGAAGCTGACCAGCACTTTTTTTATGTCTATGTCCACTTTGAAGACTCTGATGGACGCTAATGGAGAGAAGAGGGGTAAAAGCAACAAGTCGTCGTTTTAAGCCACTCCCCCGTGCCCTGGCTATGCAAGCACTGGCGCACCGTTTGTTTGCACGCAAGAAGTCACTCTCTTCTGCGCTAACGCTGTCGTTGCGCCAGATTGGGCCCGGAGACCTAAGGATTTTCCGGTGTTCTAATACCTGTGCCGCGGACGGTTCATGTGTCCCTGTGTCCGCGTTGGTGAGGGTCCAGTAGAAAGAGGCGATGTCCAGGCTGCTGCGGGCCTCACTCATCAGTTGCTGCCAGGCCCAGAAGATGGAGGGGTGGGTGGAGCTGGAGTTAAAGCTCAGCCCCTCAGGGATGCTCTCCACCAGCACAAAACTGGGACAGGACAGAGGACAATCATGCCAGAAAACCTTCTAAACAATACTTTAGAAAGACAGGGCATACATGCATCATAATGTTTAGTTTAGTTTAGTTTAGTTTATTTGAGCAACAGATGCATACAGGTATAGTATACATATCACTTACAGAAATCATTCACATAAGAAGTACTAGTGCTGCTCAAAGGGAGTAGGAAAAAGTTAGTAAGTTATTGCATTGGGTCAAATCAATGCAATAACTAAAATTTGTATTATTCTGTTTCTATTGAATATGAAAGCCTCGTGATTAAGTGGAATCTACTCATTTTTTTCTGGCGAGTGTGCATACTAGTAGTAAAAGCTAATAAATGTCTTATGTGACCCACCCAACCCCCCCTCTCCCCTACTCGGTTTGCACATAAATGGTCACATTTATATAGCGCTTTTCTACCTACATTGGAACTTCACATCAAAGCACTCATCCATTCAGACTCTCATTTGTTCACCAGTGCCAGACATGCACAAACCCATGTTTTTTCTGCTGGGATCAGAGACGGCACTAAAGCAAGTTACTTGGTTGTTCCACCTCAAATAAATGCTCAAACTGTTTTTTACAGAATGCACAAACATTATCGTTCTGTTTTATGGTTCTAAATAACAAATATTGTAATATATGTATCAAAAAAGTAAATATGTTCAGTAATCGGTATCGTAAAGTATTGTACTACCTAAAATAGTGAAAGGTACGCAGCTAAACAAACAGAAGAATCTCTTACAGAACATGTCTGTGGAGTCCCAAACTACAGGGTCAACAGGAAGGCATGAGGAAGCTCCCTGGATGGGCAGTGAAATGTCAGCCTCTCGTTTCAACGAAAGTCCAGTTGAATTGTTTTAATTATAGAAGACAGAACATAGTAAGGCTTGTGGATGTAGTCTCAAATATTGGAGTCTTTGCTATTTGCTTATTGTGACCAGTCAAACTGCGAGTGTAATTTGTGATTATGTGGCGTCACTGCGGTGCTGTGTTACCTGCAGGGGTCCGTGCACGCTGGCTCCTCAGGGAGGAGGGAGATACTCCTGTGTCCCGGCGTGGACAGGAGCGTGAACACTGCCATGGTGGTCAGCAGCACAGCGGTCAGAAAGAACAGGAGCAGCAGCCCACACAAACACTGCAGGGAGAGGGGCACAATCACTATGTTTACATCAACGTCTAGTCCGACTAAGCGAAAACATTTATTTGATCCACTTAGTGAACCAGTGTGAAAGTGAGTAGACTAGGGCTGGGTGTAGGGCTGGGTATAGAGCTGAGTATAGGGCGGGCGGAGTATAGGGCAGGGTATTAGGCGGAGTATAGGGCTGAGTATAGGGCTGGGATAGGGCTGGGTATAGGGCTGAGTATAGGGCTGGGTATAGGGCTGGGTATAGGGCTGAGTATAGGGCTGAGTATAAGGCTGGGTGTAGGGCGGAGTATAGAGCTGAGTATAGGGCGGGCGGAGTATAGGGCAGGGTATTAGGCGGAGTATAGGGCTGAGTATAGGGCTGGGTATAGGGCTGGGTATAGGGCTGAGTATAGGGCTGAGTATAAGGCTGGGTGTAGGGCGGAGTATAGGGCTGGGTATAGGGCTGGGTATAGGGCTGAGTATAGGGCTAGGCATAGGGCTGAGTAGGGCTGGGTAGGGCAGGACTGTTCAGTTCAGTTTATTACGAATATACAGTAAAAATGAATATTGCATATTCATAGATGGGACACCCTTGAAGCAACAGTTAGCTTAACCTGAGAAACACAGTACCTTAGATACCTATTTCCTACCGAATCTAACTAACCTTACCTACTGTAATTTAAAACTACCTTACCTTACTTTTACTACCTTAGACTGAGTATAGGGCTGAGTATAGGACTATGTAAAGGGCTGGGTATAGGGCGGAGTATAGGGATGGGTATAGGGCTAAGTATAGGGCAGGGTATAGGGCTGAGTAGAAGATCTTTTAGAAGATCTTTTGTTTATATAGCGCCTTTCACAGACATAGTCACAAAGCACTTTACATGAGACAATTGTACATTCACTCCATGTGGTGTAAACTACGTTTGTAGCTTCAGTTTCCCCTGGGGGAGACTGACAAAAACGCTGTCACGACTGCACACGTCTGCGCCAACAGTCCCTCTGACACCACCATACATTCACTCACACACATCATTCATCCTGGCCTATTGCACATGTTTTTAGTGCTAGGGGAAACCGGAGTACCCGGAGGAAACCTACACAGACACGGGGAGGACATGTAAACTCCACATAGAAAGGCCCCGTCCAGGTGGGAATCGAACCCAGACCTTCTAGCTGTGAAGCACAAGCGCTAACTGCTGTACTACCGTGCCGCCCAGTATAGGGCTGAGCATCGGCCTAAGTGTATAGGGCTGGGTATTCACCTTATTCCGCCACGCCCACTTTTGCCTCTTTTTGCGCTGTCTGAGCATTTCCGTTGTACTTCCGGTCGAGCGCAAAGCCCGTTCCTTTAAGCGGAGAACGAGGGAAAATATTCTCCGCTCAAATCTGATGTTTAGTCGATTGATTTGTGTAAAATGTCCAATGTTCATTTGCACCGACATTCACCAATTCACCAATCCTGATGTGTAAAATAAAATATTTAATGAAATAAAATAATCCCTTGTGGTTTTGGTATACCTTTATGTATATTAAACTAAGGGTCTAAAATAAAACTAAATTTGACAAACATATTTCTAAACTGAGAATAAAACATGCATGAACCAGATACAGTCAGTAAGTAAGTAAGTGCTGAGCTGCACTGCCATTGTGGGCCAACCTGACCAGCATGTTTGTGGAGGTAGCACCCGGAGGAAACCTGGCTGGCGGTGCACCGCCTCCTCGGTTTGTCATTGTTCCAGAGCGTGGTGTCCTGCACTGGTCACCTCCTCCACATCCTCCATCCTCTTCCTCCTGCACAGCTCCCTCCGCTCCACAACAGTCTCTCACCATCTTCTTCTTTGTCCCTTTTTTGTTCCCTGTAGCGCCTCTTGAGACGCCTCCCCTGTGCTGCAGGTGTGGGGGCTTCTTGGTGCCTCGTCAGTGTTACAGAAGAAGAAACTTGTAGGTCTCAAAAGTATTTAGCTCACAAGCTAGCTGTTTTATTTATTTATTGTTTTGGTGGTCGGGACAGTGCATGTTAATGAACATACATGGGTCTCATGCATGTAACCAAGCCACACCAGATTGTAGCCTTGGGCTGACCTGGGGCTAGGTTTAACTGTCACTTTTTAAAAGCTGTTTTCTTCTGGACCATTATGGATTCTGCAGGAAAAAAAATCCGCCGAACAATCCATTTGCATCCAGCAAAACAATGTGGAACAAAGAAACCACAACACAAAAAAATACAGCAGTACCAAGACAGAGGAAAGTTGCTGGTTGTTTGATAAAACAAATAGTGATAGTTTAAATGTTATACAAATTCAATATTGTATCGGCCTGCAATTTGACACAACGTAATATTAACTAATAATATTTTCTAAAGTCCCTCTCTTTGCTGATCTCAGACACTAATCAGAATACCCGGGGTCATAACTTTGACCAGTGATACGAGCTTTCCAGTGAACCGGCCGTCGGGTCCAATCTAACAGATTATCACTTTAATTATTAAAGCATAAATGAACTGCTCTCTGATAAAACTAGTTAATAAAACATTTGAAGACCAACGAGTATCACCTGAAGAAGCCCAAGTGCCACAGTTTGAGAACCACTGTCCTCGTTATACAAAACATTCAGTCGGACGAGGGAGAACTCCACAAAACTGTGATTCGCTCATGGCTCATTGCTACAGTACCTCTTCAAAAAACACTTCTCATGCCGAAGGATTAACAATCATAGTCCCACAAAAAAATCTGGGAAAATATATTTGTATATGCTATGCACCAAGGATAAAGTCTTTCTTGGGGAACATCCAAGCCATAACAAACAGCCACTCATCATCTCATAATCACAATTTGTATTTTTAGAGTTTTCTGGCTGACTATTACAAAAAAAGTCAAAATTGGGTGAAGATTTTTTTTTAAAGCAGAAGCAAAAAAATAAATAAAAAAATGCCCTTAAGCTAGTGTTAGGATATGTAGCATCAAGCTAGCATTAGAATCATGTTTGGCATGATCTATCATTTCTATCATTTCTATGCGGACGACTGTCAAATTTATATGCCAATCACCAAAAACAGCCACTGCCCCCTGACACCCCTGCTCGACGGTCTAGGTGACGTCAAGGCTTGGTTATCCCAAAATTTCTTAAAATTAAATGAGGGAAAGACAGAAATTGTTCTGTTTGGAAATGCCCTCACTGACTTGGGACCCCTAGAGCATTATGTGCGTCCCAAAGTCACCAGCCTTGGCGTCACCATAGACAGCGATTTTAAACTAGACAAGCAGGTCAATGGCGTTTTAAAATCAAGTTTTTATCAGCTTTGTCTTTTATCGAAAGTGAAGCCGTTTTTAACTTTTAATTTGCTTGAACAGGTCGTGCAGGCTTTTATTTCTTCTCGTCTGGACGACTGCAATGCCCTTTATTAAGGCATTGGCCTCAAAACACTTTCCCGATTGCAGTTAGTCCAGAACTCAGCTGCACGAGGAGCCAGAAAACGCGAGCACATCACTCCTATTTTAGCTTCTTTGCACTGGCTACCTGTACGTTTTAGAATTGATTTTAAAATTTTGTTGTTTGTTTTTAAAGCTTTGAATGGACTGGCCCCTCAGTATATCGTAGACCTCATCCGAATCTATACTCCGGCGCGCTCTGAGGTCTGAGGCCCGGCTACAGCTTGTGGTTCCTAAAACAAAGCGGAAAACCAGAGGGGACAGAGCATTCTAAGCTGTGGAACGCTCTGCCCCCGACGTTCGAACGGCCCCCACAGTGGAGTGTTTTAAATCTCGTCTCAAGACCCATTTTTATTCTCAGGCTTTTAACACCGCGTGAGTTGTATGGTCCCCGTGTCTTTTATTTATTTTATCTTGTTGATTTTATTGTTTTATTCAATGTTTTTAATTATTTTATTGTTTCATCTATTTTATTTGTATTAATGTCTTTAACGAACTATTTATTGTTTCATGCAGGTTTTATTTTATTTTATTTTTTTCATTTTTTGTGGTAGAGCTAATAAGTATCTGTTTTTAGGATCTCATGTGCAGCACTTTGGAAACATTTTTGTTGGTTAAATGTGCTATACAAATAAAGTGGATTGGATCTGTTTTTATATGTTGTCTTTATCCTACTACTCCAAACCCACTTTAACAATGGCTGAATTATCTTTTTTCATACAGACCCAATTTTTACTTTATTTGTATGTGATGAATACTCATAAATAGTCATAAATACAGATAAAAAGTCATACAAGGGGGCGTGGCCTATATGAGGGGGAAGAAAACCTCTAATGGGAATCATAATCTTTCACTCTTTTTTAGCCGTTTTCTGGTGGACTATAAACACATTTATCACACACCAATAAAGTCTAACAAAATCAGGTCTATGTGGGTGTTTTTTCACAGCAAATTGTTCTGTAGAAGCGAAAAACAGCACTTGTTGCTAACCTTAGCATATGTAGCATGAAGCTAATGTTAGAATCATGGTTAATATTGTCTGTTTTTTAAGATTTTATGGGCGTTTGAACCACTTTGTTCCACTCCGTGTCTCTTTATCTTTATTTAGTGGAAACATTTTATTATTTTACATTTGTTGAAAGAATGGTGGAGGAATGGGAGACAGTTTAGCATTTTTCCCTTCTTTGTTTCCCCTCCTGACTGCTTTGAACATGACCATATATGGACAATTCCAAAGATTCTTCCTGTATCGATTTGACCGTGACCTTTGTCCTGTATTGCCGTGGCGACAGAACATACATATAAGACGCATGTGATGTCATCTCATTTGAATATTCCGCTCTCTAAAGTCCACAGCAGATTTTCAGCATAGCACAGATCACTGACGACAGACCCTGAGCACAGCACACTCTGTTAGCTACTTCATCGTTATTTTGTGAATTAACGCACATTTTGGACACTTTTCTTTCACTTACAGTACCTTAAAGCGACTGTATAACAAGTGAAACTCTCCACAGCCGGATTAATATAGTCTTATCTCTGAAAGTAAGACAAAAGCAGAATGAATACCAAACAGACTTCTGAGATCCAGCCAGCAGTTGTGCAAAATCCACTTCGTAAGATGCGACGGATGCAACGAAGAGGCCAGGAGCGCATGGATCAGACATGCCAGGTTCAGGCACTGACTGAATCCGATCAACAGAACTCTGAACCGCGAATGGAGTCTGTTGAACAGATCCAGACTGCAGAAAATGGTCCTTCAATGGTCCAGGAATCTGTCAATGACTCAGGTGACAGCCAGGCCTCCCGGGAGGAATTTCTCCAACAAATAGAGCTTCTTCAAGCACAGTTGAAGGAGCAGAAGGCAGAGCTTGTCAGCAAAGACTATGAGATAAATAGACACAGAAGTGCAAGTCGCTCTGTGAGAACAATGAAAAACGCCACGAAGGAATGGCAGAAAGACATCGACGCCTCAAACGCAAAAGTAAAAGCCCTGGAAATTGACCTTTGTGATGAGAAAAAGCAGAACGCAGAGGCTTGGAAGAAAATTTCCAGTCTTGAAGGTGAGGTAAATGGGCTTCACAAGGAAGTGAAAATCCTTAAATCTGCCCTTCATGTAAAGAATATGGCATTGGAAGACGCCCAGAGCACGGTAAACACTCTGGAAGATGAGGCCCTGGATGGATTTGCTCTGCTCCGAGGGGAGATAGCTGGATGGGAGGCGGAAAGGGATGAACTACGGTCGCAGGTTAGCTCCCAAACATGTCTTCTCCGTGAAAAGACATTGGCAACACAGGAGGCTGTGAATAAACTTACAATTTTCGAGGAGGAGTGGGCAGCCCTCGAATCAACGCTCCGTTATAAAGATACACCCCTCGAAGAAATGGCATTTCTGCGGGCAGATCGAGTTCGCGTTATGTGTGAGAAGTGCAACCTGACAATAGCCTTCCATTCAACGAACACATCACTGGAAGAGGCACAGAAGAAAGTTGAAATTCAAGAAGAGGAGAATGCAAAATTGAAAGCGGAAAGCGATTGCCTAAGCTTGCGGGTGGAGAGCATACAGTCAACCTTAATTGAAAAGGTCAAAGCACTGATAGAGGAACAAAGCAAAGTTCAAAATATGGAGGCAGAGATGGCTGGATTGCGAGCAGAAAGAAATGACATGTCCTTGCAGGTGGGAAACCTAAACTCAGTGCTCCTTGAAAAGAATACGGCGCTGGGAGAGGCCCAAAGGAAAGATGAAATTCAAGAAGAGGAGAAAGCTACATTGCAAGCTAAATGCAATGACCTATGCTTGCAAGTGGGAAGCATAAGTTCAGCCCTCTTCGATAAGAATACAACGCTGGCAGAGGCCGAGAACAAAGTCAAAGATTTGGTGTCGAAGATGGCTGGACTGGAGAGGGACAGACGTGCCTTGTCCTTGCAGGTAGGACACTTAAAATCAGAAGTCTGTGAAAAGAATTCAGCACTGGGACAGGCCCAGCGCAACGTTCAGACTCATGAAGAGGAGAAGGTTAAATTGCAAGGGGAAAGCTACAGCCTAGGCTTACGGGTGAGCCAAGCAGAAAGAAAAGTCTTTGAAAAGACTAAAGCACTAGAAGAGGAACAGAGTAAAGTAAAAGATCTGACACAGAAGATGGCTGAATTGAGGGCAGAAAAAAATGGCTTGTCCTTGAGTATGGCCTCCCGAGAAAGACTCCTCCTTGAAAGGAACTCCGCACTGGCAGAGGAAAGACGCAAAGTAAACAATATGAAGGAGAAGATGGCTGAATTAAGGGCAGAAAGAAATGGCTTGTCCGTGCAGTTGGAGAACCAAACATCAGCCCTCCGTGCAAAGGACGCAGCACTAGCAGAGGACCGGAGCACACTAAAGACTCTGGAGAAGGAGAAATGTGATCTACAGTCCTCCAAGAAACATCTAAATGCAGCTTTACAAAAACAGAAAAAAGACGCTGACGATGCCTGCTTCAAAGTTACAGAGCTGGAGCGGGAGTTAAGAAAGCAAAAGGCCATTATACAGACCTTCGAGCAGAGTTTAAAAACAACACAGGACACGTTTAAGTCCATTGTCGAGCAGTGCCACGCCAAATTCTCTGCTGTCCGTGCAGAGAAAGGGAACATGGAGGAGAAAGTGCAGGACCTCAGGCAAGAAATCGAGCATCTAAACTTCGTCCACAACGTAGAGGTGAGCTTGTTACAAAGCTCAGAGGGAGAGAAGAGGGTAGCGCTTCAGCGGACGATGCAAGAACTTTCCGACGCTCTGAAGACATCCCAGGAGAACAACTCTGATCTGCTCATGCACAAACACGAGCTTCAGGAAATGATTAGGATCAAAGACGACCAGATTCAGGAGATAGAGAATCGGCGCAAAAAGAGATGGTTTCGTTAAGATTTTTGGGCCATCAGTAGAGCTTGGCGCTGAAGGCGGAAGCTGAGGCCACATGGCTGCCAAGTTAATCTGAATATTTTGAATAAGAATTAGCCAACCCTAACCCTAAAAGATTATAAAGACCCCCCCGTCCCACCCCAGACACACACAAACACTCACATACATGCAAATAACAACATGCACAACAGTTACTCTTAGCAATTTAGACGTTTCTTTACCTGCTATGTGTGTTTCAACATCAAAACACCGAGCCTTCCTCGAGGTGACAAAGCTCTTGGTGATATGGTGATGAGGCAGTGGTCAGGCGTAGGGACACACATGTCAGCTCGACTGACCACAGCGTTCAGAAACACCACGTCAACAGGAGCGGCGAAACCTCTGAGTGTGGCGTTCAGATAGCAGGTAAAGAAATGTCTATGATTTCTATGAACAAAACAATTGGAAACTATTCCCATATAGATTAGATAATAGCACTCGCATCACCATAATTGGATAAAGATTTTAACGCCGTTGAAAGTCAGATTGGCAGATTTGTGTCATGGTAAACTTAGCAAACAGCCACCAGCGCATCTACTGATGTCTCTTTCAGTAATCCTCCAATATTGTCAAACCATGTGTAGGAAGATGAGGAAGTTCAGATTAGGGCTGTCACGGTATGAAAATTTTACCTCACGGTTATTGTGACCAAAATTATCACGGTTTTCGGTATTATCGCGGTATTTTTTTAAAATGTCTGTTAATATGTTCAGAAAGCATTGATAGTCCTACACAAACTGAAATAGTTTCAAAAAAGTTTAACTGTGCTTGTTACATAAAAAAATACAGACAAAGCCTTTACACATCAAAGTAAAGGAAGTATAACGATGTGTTGTTGATGTTTTGAGGATATTACATGTAGCCTACTATTTATAGCGTCAGAAACGAAGATAAACCGTCTATATCAGGAACATTGTTGTTGTCCTTCCAGTGAGCTTTCGCTTTGCAGATTTGGGAAAATACCATCATTATTAAATTCCTAATACTGCGGCGAGAGTGAATCTATTGCAATCTGCCACCGGGAGCCCCGTAACGCATTGTGCCATCGTGCGGAGGTATCCGCGACATGTTTATGTACTGGCGGTGGCGCTGCAGCCGCACTATGAGGCGACTCGTTACATTCTCCTTCAACCCAAAGTCCCACATCAGCATTCCAGCTAAAACGCTAACTTACTTGCTATAACATACAATTATGCCATTTCCCCGTGGCTTCAGCCGTAGGAGCCTCCAGCTCCAGGCTGAGTGAGCCCCGCTGCCCCACGCTCGCCCTCTCGCTCCCTCACTTCACCTGAGCAGCGCTACAGCCGCCCGCATCCGCCGGCTGACTGTAGCTTGTCTACTCGCTAACCCATGGATCTATTATATTAAACTAACCCCGCTCTAACAGACGCACCACTGAGGGCGATGATCCGCATGAGACATCGCGCTGACGCTGAGGTGAAAGTTATACCGCTTTATATTACGACAAGTGAACTTTTACTGCTTTTACTTCGTAGCTAGCGGGAGCGGCTAATGCATCTGCACAACAAAGCTACGCCGACACAGCGCGCAACTGTGCAGGAGACTGAGCACCAAACTGATCTAAGTTTTGTGATGCCTGTAGCTTTATATTTGACAATAGCCGCGGAAACTGCAGCAGATGAGACGGTGGCTGGTGAGGCTCACCGTGCCTACACCGCGGGTACGGTTATTCACCGAGATAATAATAAAAACACAAAACAAGACGGTCATTTTCACCGTCAAAATTTTTACCGGGGTTTACCGCTACACCGGTTACCGTGACATCCCTAGTTCAGATGTTACTCCCATGGCAGCAAAAGCCGTGCTGCTAACCATTTCACTAAATAAAAATAACAAAATACAAACATTAATTTAATTCTGTGTGTTTTTATCTTATGTTTTTCAGGTCGCGGTGCCTCCGTCCCCAAACCTTCAGGAACGTTCAGCAACATTGCACCGTTTCTCAGCTCAGCCAAAAAACAGCTTTGTTTTCGTGAAGTGACTGATTTTATGTGGACTTCTCCAGTCCCATGTTAACTGATAAGAGAGAAGGGGCGGGTACAATTCATGGCGGCACCCACGCCAACATCCGGAATAAGGTGAATAGGGCTGAGTATAGGACTGAATATAGGGCAGGGTATAGGGCTGAGTATATGGCTCGGTATAGGACTGAGTATAGGGCAGGGTATAGGGCTGAGTACAGGGCTGGGCATAGGGCAGGGTATAGGGCTGAGTATAGGGCTGAGTATAGGGCTGGGTATAGGGCTAGGTATAGGGCTGGGCATAGGGCTGGGTATAGGGCTGAGTATATGGCTGAGTATAGGGCTGGGTATAGGACTGAGTATAGGACTGGGCATAGGGCTGGGTATAGGGCTGGGTATAGGGCTGAGTATAGGGCTGAGTATAGGACTGAGTATAGGGCAGGGTATAGGGCTGAGTATAGGGCTGGGCATAGGGCAGGGTATAGGGCTGAGTATAGGGCTGGGCATAGGGCAGGGTATAGGGCTGAGTATAGGGCTGGGCATAGGGCTGGGTATAGGGCTGAGTATATGGCTGGGTATAGGGCTAGGTATAGGGCTGAGTATAGGACTGAGTATAGGACTGAGTATAGGGCTGAGAAGGACTGATGTGTACCCCTGTCATGTGTCACAGGGGCTGATGAAACTGTGCAGACCTACCACAGGGGTCTTCCTCTGGGTCAGCCTCTTCTGCTCAGAGTCCGCCAGCTGAAAAGCCAGCACACTGTCAGGCTGCAGTCATTTGTTACAGTCAGGTTCAGGGAACAGTGCGTTACAATACGGCACACTTGAAACAGGAGCGGGACGGACAGTTTTGGTAAAGGAGGAGCTGAGACAGGGTTGCCAGGTCTGGGCAGCCAAACCCGCCCAAAAATATCTGAAAACCGCGGAAAACCCGCGGACATACGGCGCGGCTGGAATTTTCAATATTGTTTACTAGTTAACAGAGCCCATGTGCTCCTACGATGCGAAACCCCCCCCTATTTCCCCCCCTTATTGAAAAAGCAGCTTACAGAGCCTTGGATTTGCCTTCGAAATAGTGATTTTGATCAAGTCAACATTGATTACAGCAAGGCAAAAAAACGCGGACAGTTTTTTTCACCCGCGGAATGGCTTTAAAAACCGCCCAATTCCGCGGTTTAACCGCTGAGAGACTCTTACTTACTCCAGCAAATACGACAAACCTAAACCTAAAAATAAAATAAACTAATTTCATCTTTTTTAACCATCCGATTTGGTTCTTTTTGGTGATCAGCTGTTGTATTCTGTGTGATAGAAGGATAAAGTTTAGCTAAAATGTTTAGTTAAACAAAACTAGCTAATTAGCAACAGCAGTTTTCCGGTTGGGCACCTGCTTCTGAGAACAAAAACGATACATTTCTTGTTTAGAAAGCATTTAGTAAGATCTATTACTAGCTAAATTCATTATATTACATGAAGAGTTATCAAAATGTAGTGCAGTGGTGCAGAGATGTGAAAGTAATACAGAATTTGGAAATAAGACAGGAAGAAGTCGGCAGAAGCTTCTCAGTGTCACAGACCCATCGGTAACACCATAGCAATTCTATTATTAGACCTATGGTGCATTCATGTGCACTGGGGAGCTCGTGTTCCCGAGATGTGACGTCATTGTCCCCAGTTGGTTTGTGTTCAGGTGTTTTTTTATGTGGGAAAGTGGATCTTGATTAGCGCTTAGCTAATCATCTATATGTGCTAGCGTCTCAAAAGCTAAACGTTTGTTTGTTCGTTTAAAAAAATATCACATAAATGTACTTTTTGCTAACGTTGGTGTCAGTCATTTCACTCGCAATTTTGTTACTACGAGGATGACGACAGCTCACACTAAACTCAAAAAAGTAGCAGAGTTTCAGTAAAAAGCTCACGTTAGACGATAAAAGTAAAAAAAATCTGCTGATTTCCACTGTCAGGTACGGAGGTCGGGAAGCTCGTCTTGACCCAGTCAAGCGAGCGTTCACGTGAAGTCGTCCGCCTGAGTTCCCGAGGTCCACATGAACGCACCATGACAGTGCTCTGCACAGGGTTACACAGTACAACTTAAAAGAACCTTGCTAATTGGATTTCGGTGGAATTTCATGTAGAATAATTACATTTTTGAATTAGACGGTTGTGTTTGTGTTCATCTCAGCTGCATGTTTACATTTTAAATGAATAGATGATGATTTTGGCTTACCTGCTTATACGGGATCTCCTCCGTCATTTTGACAGCACTCACAGGTTTATAGAAGACACGCATCCAGAGCCGGGTCTGAGGGCCAACCTGGACAGAAGCAGCCAATCAGAGAGCAGCTCAAGCTCTATATGGGGAAACCCTCTGACCGACACTCCGCACAGAACAATGTTCTGCCATTTGTGTCTCATCTATAGACCAAATATTTTCATCAGCTGACGAGACAAAGCAATTTTGAACCATTTCTTTGCCTTTGAACCTGTTGATTTGTGGTCTACATCTGAAGACGGAGGCCATCTTGGGAGACATATGAGTTTGTTCATTGTGTCCTCCTGACCAAAGCGAGCTCAGCTCTGGTGACGTGAGTGGCGGTCACCCACTGCTCCTCACAGCTTTAACCAGCAGCATTAGCGGACAGGGCAAATGCAGGAACACATTTCCCTGTGAGACTTTTCAAATGTGAACAAATGAAGCCCAGCTCATTCACACAGCACCATTGTGTCCAGACAAAGAGAATCTTCCAGAGCCTCACAGCTTTACACGGGACAGGGTCAGCTGGTCAGCTGCAGCCACCTCCACACGGGGGCGCCACACACCACCACTACATTCTATTCTTACAAGTTCATCATGTTCAGGCCACAAGGACAATTAGAGACTTTAGAGGCTGAAACTACTAATTGATTAATCAGCCACTAATCGACTATTGAAATAGTCAATTAGTCATCGATTAACCGTGTTCTGGTTCACACAGACTCAAATAGAGCAAAAATGAAATGAAAATGTTGTATTTTTGATGAAAACCTACATTGTAAAGTTAGGGCATGTAGTGTTATGTACATGGAACATTTCATATCTGTTTGTTTCTGAACTAATCAGAAGCAGAATTAGCACCAAAAGCCTCCGACAAAAATTCACTTTAAGTTTTCTCCATCAACACGTCCTCAAGTGGTGCCAATTTAGCTTTATGTGATGAAAAAAATGAAAAAATACAATTTTCATACACCATTCACAGCCAAGCGATTAATCGACTAATTGTAAAAAAAAAATCGGTAGATTAATGGATTACCAAAATAGTCGTTAGTTGCAGCCCTATTTCCACTGTCAAAGTGCATCACAAAGGTCTATGTTCACCTGGTCAGAAGGAGGTCAAACCGATTGGCTCCAAACCCGAGGGGCGGGACCAAGAGCTTTGTCTTTGGTCAGAACAGTAAAGGATCATCAGATATGAGCAGAAAACAATCCACTACTAGTACATGGCTTCACTTCAGTTTAAACTGGGAAACCCAGGTCCAATGTAGGACTACACTCAGGACTAAAGTAGGACTACACTCAGGACTAAAGTAGGACTACACTCAGGACTACAGTAGGACTACACTCAGTACTAAAGTAGGACTACACTCTGGACAACAGTAGGACAACACTCAGGAATAAAGTAGGACTACACTCAGGTTTAAAGTAGGACTACACTCAGGTCCAATGTAGGACTACACTCAGGACTAAAGTAGGACTACACTCAGAACTAAAGTAGGCCTACACTCAGGACTACAGTAGGACTACACTCAGAACTAAAGTAGGACTACACTAAAGGACTACAGTAAGACTACACTCAGGACTAAAGTAGGACTACACTCAGGTCCAATGTAGGACTACACTCAGGTCCAAAGTAGGACTACACTCAGGACTACAGTAGGACTACGCTCAGGATTAAAGTAGAACTACACTCAGGTCCAATGTAGGACTACACTCAGGTCCAATGTAGAACTACACTCAGGACTAAAGTAGGACGACACTCAGGACTAAAGTAGGACAACACGAAAGAACTACAGTAGGACTACACTCAGGACTAAAGTAGAACTACACTCAGGACTACAGTAGGACTACACTCAGGTCCAATGTAGGACTACACTCAGGTCCAAAGTCGGACTACACTCAGGTCCAATGTAGGACTACACTCAGGTCCAATGTAGGACTACATTCAGGACTACACTCAGGATTAAAGTAGGACTACACTCAGGTCCAATGTAGGACTACACTCAGGTCCAATGTAGCACTACACTCAGGACTAAAGTAGGACGACACTCAGGACTAAAGTAGGACAACACGAAAGAACTACAGTAGGACTACACTCAGGACTAAAGTAGGACTACACTCAGGACTACAGTAGGACTACACTCAGGTCCAATGTAGGACTACACTCAGGTCCAAAGTAGGACTACACTCAGGTCCAATGTAGGACTACACTCAGGACTAAAGTAGAACTACACTAAGGACTAAAGTAGCACTACACTAAAGGACTACAGTAGGACTACACTCAGGACTACAGTAGGACTACACTCAGGTCCAATGTAGGACTACACTCAGGTCCAAAGTAGGACTACACTCAGGACTAAAGTAGAACTACACTAAGGACTAAAGTAGCACTACACTAAAGGAATAAAGTAGGACTGCACTCAGGACTACAGTAGGACAACACTCAGGACTAAAGTAAAACTACACTCAGGACTAAAGTAGGACGACACTCAGGACTACACTCAGGACTAAAGTAGGACAACACACAGGACTAAAGTAGGACGACACTCAGGACTACACTCAGGACTAAAGTAAAACTACACTCAGGACTAAAGTAGGACGACACTCAGGACTACACTCGGGACTAAAGTAGGACAACACTCAGGACTAAAGTAGGACTACACTAAAGAACTACAGTAGGACTAAACTCAAGACTAAAGTAAAACTACACTCGGGACTAAAGTAGGACAACACTCAGGACTACACTCAGGACTAAAGTAGGACAACACTCAGGACTAAAGTAGGACTACACTCAGGACTAAGGTAGGACAACACACAGGACTACACTCGGGACTAAAGTAGGACAACACTCAGGACTACACTCAGGACTAAAGTAAAACTACACTCAGGACTAAAGTAGAACTACACTCAGGACTACAGTAGGACTACACTCAGGACTAAAGTAGGACAACACTCAGGACTACAGTAGGACTACACTCTGGACTAAAGTAGGACAACACTCAGGACTATACTCAGGACTAAAGTAGGACTACACTCAGGACTACACTCGGTACTAAAGTAGGACAACACTCAGGACTACACTCAGGACTACAGTAGGACGACACTCAGGACTAAAGTAGGACTACACTCAGGACTACACTCGGGACTAAAGTAGGACAACACTCAGGACTACACTCAGGACTAAAGTAGGACTACACTCACGACTACAGTAGACTACACTCAGGACTAAAGTAGCACTACACTCAGGACTACACTCGGGACTAAAGTAGGACTACACTCAGGACTACAGTAGGACGACACTCAGGACTAAAGTAGGACTACACTCAGGACTACAGTAGACTACACTGGACTAAAGTAGAACTACACTAAAGGACTACACTCAGGACTAAAGTAGGACTACACTCAGGACTACAGTAGACTACACTCAGGACTAAAGTAGAACTACACTAAAGGACTACACTCAGGACTAAAGTAGGACTACACTCAGGACTAAAGTAGGACTACACTCAGGACTAAAGTAGGACTACACTCAGGACTAAAGTAGGACTACACTCAGGACTACAGTAGACTACACTCAGGACTAAAGTAGAACTACACTAAAGGACTACACTCAGGACTAAAGTAGGACTACACTCAGGACTAAAGTAGGACTACACTCAGGACTAAAGTAGAACTACACTCAGGACTAAAGTAGGACTACACTCGGGACTAAAGTAGGACAACACTCAGGACTACACTCAGGACTACAGTAGGACGACACTCAGGACTAAGTAGGACTACACTCAGGACTACACTCGGGACTAAAGTAGGACTACACTCAGGACTACAGTAGGACGACACTCAGGACTAAAGTAGGACTACACTCAGGACTACAGTAGGACGACACTCAGGACTAAAGTAGGACTACACTCAGGACTAAAGTAGAACTACACTAAAGGACTACACTCAGGACTAAAGTAGGACAACACTCAGGACTACACTCAGGACTAAAGTAAAACTACACTCAGGACTAAAGTAGAACTACACTCAGAACTACAGTAGGACTACACTCAGGACTAAAGTAGGACAACACTCAGGACTACAGTAGGACTACACTCTGGACTAAAGTAGGACAACACTCAGGACTACACTCAGGACTAAAGTAGGACTACACTCAGGACTACACTCGGGACTAAAGTAGGACAACACTCAGGACTACACTCAGGACTACAGTAGGACGACACTCAGGACTAAAGTAGGACTACACTCAGGACTACACTCGGGACTAAAGTAGGACAACACTCAGGACTACACTCAGGACTAAAGTAGGACTACACTCACGACTACAGTAGACTACACTCAGGACTAAAGTAGCACTACACTCAGGACTACACTCGGGACTAAAGTAGGACTACACTCAGGACTACAGTAGGACTACACTCAGGACTACAGTAGGACTACACTCAGGACTAAAGTAGGACTACACTCAGGACTACAGTAGACTACACTCAGGACTAAAGTAGGACTACACTCAGGACTACAGTAGACTACACTCAGGACTAAAGTAGAACTACACTAAAGGACTACACTCAGGACTAAAGTAGGACTACACTCAGGACTAAAGTAGAACTACACTCAGGACTAAAGTAGGACTACACTCAGGACTAAAGTAGGACTACACTCAGGACTAAAGTAGGACTACACTCGGGACTAAAGTAGGACAACACTCAGGACTACAGTAGGACGACACTCAGGACTAAAGTAGGACGACACTCAGGACTACAGTAGGACAACACTCAGGACTACAGTAGGACGACACTCAGGACTAAGTAGGACTACACTCAGGACTACACTCGGGACTAAAGTAGGACTACACTCAGGACTACAGTAGGACGACACTCAGGACTAAAGTAGGACTACACTCAGGACTACAGTAGGACGACACTCAGGACTACAGTAGGACAACACTCAGGACTACAGTAGGACGACACTCAGGACTAAGTAGCACTACACTCAGGACTAAGTAGCACTACACTCAGGACTAAAGTAGGACAACACTCAGGACTACAGTAGGACGACACTCAGGACTAAGTAGGACTACACTCAGGACTACACTCGGGACTAAAGTAGGACTACACTCAGGACTACAGTAGGACGACACTCAGGACTAAAGTAGGACTACACTCAGGACTACAGTAGGACGACACTCAGGACTAAAGTAGGACTACACTCAGGACTAAAGTAGAACTACACTAAAGGACTACACTCAGGACTAAAGTAGGATTACACTCAGGACTAAAGTAGGACTACACTCAGGACTAAAGTAGAACTACACTCAGGACTACACTCAGGACTAAGGTAGGACAACGCTCAGGACTAAAGTAGGACTACACTCAGGACTACAGTAGGACTACACTAAAGGACTACAGTAGGACTACACTCAGGACTAAAGTATAACTACACTAAGGACTACACTCAGGACTAAAGTAGGACTACACTAAAGGACTACAGTAGGACTACACTCAGGACTAAAGTAGCACTACACTAAAGGACTACAGTAGGACTACACTCAGGACTAAAGTATAACTACACTAAGGACTACACTCAGGACTAAAGCAGGACTACACTAAAGGACTACAGTAGGACTACACTCAGGACTACAGTAGAACTACACTAAGGACTAAAGTAGGACTAAAGTAGGACTACACTAAGGACTAAAGTAGAACTACACTAAGGACTACAGTGGGACTACACTCAGGACTAAAGTAGGACTACAGTAGGACTACACTCAGGACTAAAGTAGGACTACAGTAGGACTACACTCAGGACTAAAGTAGAACTACAGTAGGACTACAATCAGGACTACACTCAGGACTAAAGTAGGACTACACTCAGGACTAAAGTAGGACTACACTCAGGACTACACTCGGGACTAAAGTAGAACTACACTCGGGACTAAAGTAGGACTACACTCGGGACTAAAGTAGAACTACACTCAGGACTAAAGTAGGACTACACTCGGGACTAAAGTAGGACTACACTCAGGACTACAGTAGGAACACTCAGGACTACAGTAGGACTACACTTGGGACTAAAGTAGAACTACACTCGGGACTAAAGTAGAACTACACTCAGGACTACAGTAGAACTACACTCAGGACTACAGTAGGACTACACTCAGGACTACAGTAGGACTACACTCAGGACTACAGTAGAACTACACTCAGAACTAAAGTAGGACTACACTCAGGACTAAAGTAGGACTAAATAAGGTTTAAGTACAATTATTCCTCAACAAACCCAGGACCAGACCTAAGCCTGGTCTAGAGCACAAAAACAAAGCAGATCAAACACATGACTGACCGGAATAAAAATGAGGAACCTTTTTCTGCTTCATGGTCTGGATCACAGACTAAATCATACAACGGATGGACAGCGGACCGAGTATCACGTGAAGCCGCAGACTTTCTTCCTCCTCCTCCGGCGGGCTGCCTGAGGAGCCACCGCGGTGAGTGACCCGGGACCGTATGGCCCCGGCCCCGGTGTGTTTCAGACAGACTCGGACTGATGCCTGACTCGTGAGATCCAGGCTCTATGTCGGGTCAACATCGAAACACAGCGCGCTCCAATGAGTCCTTTAATAATAATACCACCAACAACAACAACAGTGTCTGCGCCAGTTCTGAACACACGTTTGCCAAAATAAATGCTGAGAAAAGCCTTTAAATAATTATCATCATCAGCCTAGAGCTGATTCCAGAACTCACCGGCGAAAAGAGTCCGAGCTTTGGGGACAAGTTGAAAACAAGAGTCTCTCTCTCTCCCCTGCCTTGTGCCTTTGTGCTGGTGGTCATATGACACGAACAGAGCATGTGATTGGATGGTGTTTTCGTCACGTGACTGAGGAGGTCACTGTGTCGTTGTTCAGATTGCTGCCGCTAGAGGGCACTACCCGTGTTAGATTATGGATCACTGTATAACAACATGTGGTAACAAAGGACTTGCTTATCGGGTCATTTTGTAGAAAGTAGTGACTTTAATAGTGACACACTAGAGGTCTAGTGGGAAGAGGAGCTAAAATATGTGCTCAAGTAAGAGTATTTAAGTTTGAAATATTTTACTCACTCCTCCTGGAAATGCCACCTTAACATGGTCCTCCCGTTGACCCACCACCTGCACGAGGAGCTAGAACTCCAACAGCTGCCCCCACAGTGTAAAAAAAAAAGAAGTACTTGGGGAAATGTTACTTGAGTACTCATAACTGCTTCAGTAAGAGTCTGATTTATGACATAAATGACAGAAATCCTTGGAAATGCCAGAAAAAATATATAAAAAGAAATATTTCTGAAGAATAAAGTAGGCCTACAAGAAACACAAATCCATTTTATGTCTTAAAGAAGATTTACTCAATGTGGAACAAGCAACTTTTTTTTTACTCAAGTAAGAGTACAAGTACTTCATTAAAATGTTATGTAGAAGTAAAAAGAACCCATGGTAAAGTCAAGTACTGTACAATTGCTTCAAAAAGTACTACTCATGAGTAATAAAAAAATGCATCATTCTTTGTTAAAGTACTCTTATTGCCTGTACTTACGCAGTAACCAAACATAACGTAACACGAAAAGAAAATTCAAAGAATGAACAATCAAACAAAACCGAACAGAGCTGACCCAATGTGTTACTGTTACTCAGATACTGTCACCTAACTTACTGTAATATTACTCGAGTAGAAGTACATGATGACATTGTGATGAAATAACTTTGTTTTGAGCCTACTGAGTCTTGGTGAATCACAAAAACATAGGGGAGAGCGGGGTAATGTGGGACAGCGGGCAATGTGAGACACCCCCTGTATCTAGGCAATGGAACACAAATGTGGTCATGTGACCATTATATTATCAAGCCCCACCCATTCCTCGTGTGTAACATCAACCTGCCAGGGGGTCTGCAGATGGAAATTAGCCTAAGGCTATAATCTGGCATATTTACATTGTTTACAATGTTCATCAATGTGTATTGTCCCTCCTTTTCAAATAAATTAATAGAATAAATTCCACACTTGTCAGGTAGGAGAGGTTGGTGCTGGTGCGTGGTAAGTATGTGTGTTTTTTTTTTTTTTTCACATAAATGTGTTTATCGTGTGTAAAAGTAAATGTTCTTGCTGAGAACGTTATCAAGTGTTGTGTCAAAACAAATTACTTCAGGTAGAAAAACATCTATCAAACATGTTGATGAACTTCCAACATGTGAACCCATGTGCTTGATGCTATTTAAAGATTAGCCTGAACTGCTGGAGATGCAGTTCTTTCTAAGATGGTGGCTGTGGGTAAAGTGAGACAGTAATCCAGGTCTGGCCTGTGTCCTGAGTCCCAGGCTCTTCTACCTGGTTCTGATGGTCCTGTGTTCTGGGCCCCAGGCTCTTCTAACTGGTTCTGATGGTCCTGTGTTCTGGGCCCCAGGCTCTTCTAACTGGTTCTGATGGTCCTATGTTCTGGGCCCCAGGCTCTTCTAACTGGTTCTGATGGTCCTGTGTTCTGGGCCCCAGGCTCTTCTAACTGGTTCTGATGGTCCTGTGTTCTGGGCCCCAGGCTCTTCTAACTGGTTCTGATGGTCCTGTGTTCTGGGCCCCAGACTGTGTAGACTGTACTAGATAGTTCTGATTATGGGTCCATGTTCTGACCCGGAGGCTGTGTAGGCTACTAGCTGGTTTGATCGCCCTTCGTGCTGACCCCCAGACACCAGCTGTTCTGACCCCCACACTGTGAAAGTTAATTTATACATTTTGAGTCATATTATGTTGTATTTCATTTACTTTTAAAGTAGCCTACTTTGATCACTTTCAAGGGTTTAAAAATGGATTATTTGACCCAGAGACTGTGTACTAGCTGGTTCTGATTGTCCTGTGCTGACCCCCAGACACTAACTGTTCTGACCCCCACACTCTGATTGAGCACTTTGAGATTTGGTGTCAAATGTAAAGTGCATTATAAATAAAATTTATTATTATTATTATTATTGATTAAAACATTTTGAAAGAACTATGTTGTATTTGATTGATTTTTAAAGTAGCCTACTTTTGACAACAATCATATTTTCAGTGCCCTTTGTCCTGAAGGCAACATCCTGAATTAACGGGAAATGTGTTAATTTTACTGAAATATAATTTTGCTCAGATCAAGGGGAGCGAATGCAAAAACTTTATCACCCCGCTCTCCCCTATCTTGCTTCCAACTCAGGAAGTAACAGACCCAGTCAAAGGAATTGTTGCACATTTTCGTGGTACAAAATGGTTCAAATGTTATTTTGGCCATGGGAAAAAAGAAATGTTTTAATCTCGAGGTACAGCTACAACTGATAATCAGTGCTAATGCATAATGCATAAAGGTTATACTTGAAAACTAACGACACCCAATCATTCATCCAGTGCCATTCAAGTCCCGTGTGATCTGTACATGGGTACATACATGAACATTGTCATGTACAGCCCCCCCTTACTCTGGGCTGGGCTCTCCAGCACCGGCACACCCTGTAGTCCATTCAGGAGCGACTATCGCACTAGTTCAGCTGACATTGAACCCCCCCCGGTGTGCTCCATGTGTTCCAGAAACACGCTCTTTAACACGGTGGCACAGCGGTTAGCGCTCATGCTTCACAGATAGAAGGTCAGAGTTTGGTTCCCACCTGGATGGGGCCTTTCTGTGGACTTTGCATGTTCTCCTCGTGTCTGCGTAGGTTTCCTCCGGGTACTCTGGCTTCCCCTACCACTAAAAACATGTACAATAGGTGAATCCTCCAGCCATGTGATTCAGACCATCAGCCTGGCTCCAAATGGGCCCCCGCTGCAATGCCGTACCCACTGCTCCTTACTGGTCGCCCCTGCAGCATCGAAGGACGGGTCAAATCCAGAGGACACATTTCCCTATGGGGACAGTCAAGTAAACCTTAAAGGGACTATACGGAGTTTAAAAATTGTAAAATGATCTAAATGTTTCAACAATGTCCTAATGTGTAGAATGAGCCCAGACCTGTTCACCACAACTGCCTCTGCAATCCTGCACTGTCACTCAGAAAGGTCCAGGTCCGAAATGCTGTCATGCACGAGCTTAATATAGAAGGTGCAGTTACACGTATGACCTGAGGTGGCAGTAGTGAGTATAAAATGGCTAACTTGCATCTAGTCCCTTTAACCTTACCTTAACCTTACAATAACCTTACCTTAACCTTACCTTAACCTCGTAAGTTTGCATCACTAGAGTTTACTCTCACAAACGGCTACAACCAAACAAAACCAGCATCCACACTTTATGTGTTGAATTGGCTTCATTCGCCATAGTGTTGCTTTAACTTTACGGCAGCCATTTTGGACGTCATATTAGAGCTAATTATAGTTGCATAGTAACAGAAATGACAGTCGTCCTAAAATGAGCTTGTGAAAGCATAAGAACACTCAAGCATCAATATCAAAATGAACCTATGGTCGGCACGGAATCTATCGCACACTCAGGAAACCGACGTCAAAGATATATTTACTCAGTCGATAACGCTTCAGCAGAGTCTTCTTCAGATCACTCTTTTTTCTTTTCTGAACCACAGTGCATGAGGACCAGCCCAATCCGGAGGCCACACCCAGGGCAGCTCGTTTCTACAAAAAAGTGGCTGAAATCCATGCTTGTGTCATCATGTTTTGTTTGATTTGACCTTTATTTAACCAGGAACGTGCCACTGAGGTTCCCCTGGGCCCAGAGGGGTTTTCATGAGTATCTGCTGCACCACCAGTCCAATGATTCTGTCTGCGCCCCGAGTCCTCTGAGTCCATCCACTCATGGCGTTACTGGCAGCCAGCCGACAGCAGGGGGCGCCACAGGACTGTCTGGGAACCTTCTGGATGAAGACACGACACACTCACTGCTCATGAATCCAGCCTGCGTGGTTCGGGCTGTTCCGAGCGGGTTGAAAAGGATTTTAATCTCTCAACCCCCATGCGAACCAAGCACATTTCTCCAGTTCGGCTTAACCCAAATCTAAAAGCTTAAAAAAAAAAAAAAAGCAACGAAATAGCAACGAAAACGAGATGAAAACGCAATGAAAACAGTAACAACATGTGACAAAAACACAACAAAAAAGTGACAAAAACATGATGAAAACACGATGAGAAAGCAACAAAACAGAGGCAAAAACATGGGGTAAAAGAGGCTTCCAAAATGTGACAACGTGACATAAAAGCTACGATCACTTGTGTAGGTCTTAGCTTTCAAATGGGGCCTTACACTGTTCTTCTCCAGTTAAGATTTGGGTAAAGCTGAACTCTGGAAATGCGTGGGTTCAGGTTTAAGAGGTTAAAACCATCATAACTAATGGAAGCACTTCAGTTTCAGTTGTTTCAGGTGTTTATTTGCTGAAATGGCACATTCCTTGTTTTAGTCCCAAAAGCCGGTCAACACGGTGGTAAAGGGCAAGGCTCTGACGAGAGTCTGCACTGTCGGCTTTCACAATAGACTGAGTGTGATCCTGTGGCACTGTGTGCACTTGAGCCGCTCTCACACGTGTCCCTCAGTCGGGACGGGGTCAGTGTGTCCCTCTGTCAGCGGGCTTTCATTCAATCTAACTTTATTTAAAGTGCACATTTCAACAACACAAGTGTCGCACCCACAAGGAGCACAATAAATACAAGCAGGAATAAAAGGAAAGTGACCACCGTCTGTTTGGACCCCTTTAGACTTCCTCTGGTGATAAAGGAATTACTCCACTACTGTAATCCGATTACTCTTTAAGTACTGTTATGGATTATAACTGCAGAGCTGCTCAGTAGACGATAGTTCACTTGATCAAATGTCAGAAGTTTAGAAAAAACAACCCGTCCTCTGTCTGAGACTAAAGCAGTAAAACAAACAGGGCGAGGGCGGAGACGCATTATAGCCTTTATCTCAGCTTTAGTACTCAGTTACATTTACTCTACTTCTATGAGTAGTTTTGCCATATGGTACTTTTTACTTCTACTTGAGTAAAATCATTTCTTACTTCAGTAAATATTTGAGCTCCTCTCCTGACCTCTGATTGTTGGAAAAGAACCTCCAGTGACGCTCAAACTTCACTTTTCTCCACATCCCTTTTTAAAAACTAAAGCAACTAGTAATCAGTAATCAGATTACTGTTAAAGTTATCAGAGCAGCTCGACATCCTTGATGAGAGTGATAGTAATGAGTATTGGATTACTTTTACTGAGTAATGTGTTTGGACGGTCCATGGTGTGAAAAGATGGAGATCAGGTTCTTTGTAGGAGACCTGGGACATGATTGACATTTTGTCTCATGATTTTCATTTGTTTTGGTGAACTTGGTTTGTTCCATGGTTTGTTTTTAGGCTGAAACACGACCTGTTTCTCTTCCTAATAGTGCGGGGCTAAAACCAGTTTGCACAAAAACAAGAGAGGACTGAAGGCCCATCAGTGACTGAACTCTGGAGGTTCTGAGCTTTCAAATGAAGTAGTGCGTGTCCAGTTCTATGTAAAGTGAGTGGGCTTTACTTTCATTTGATTGCATTCAGAAACATTGGATCATGTTCTGCGTCCCGTTTGTTCCTGAAACGACACGAGGCTCTTAAAACGGTCACTGAAGGTCACATGTTCTCACTTTTATCTGGACTCTTCAGTCACACTTTTAGTCTTGCTCACTTTGAAGTCTCATTATATCCCAGAACACTGAAGCCAAAGCACTGGAGATGTCCTAGAACCATGGGTCGGGTTGCGTGGTCTTCCTCTAAACCAGACTGCTCTTCCACAGCATCTGGTAAATGTTTGACCGTGGTGTCACTTCCTGCCCGCGGAGCGCGGCCTGGGACGTACGTGCGAGGCTGCTTTCAGATGCGATTGCAAGCGCATTGATTTTGACACAAGGCCAGTTCTCCGTGTCCTGCGCCCACTCACTGCCCCGGCCTGGACTCTGGGCCCCGGCGGGGGAGGGACGGAGGCCCCTGGACTCTGGGCTCAGGTCACTGCAGATAACGGGACCAGAGCCGGGGAACTTCGTGTACCATCGAGGGCCACGTCCTGGAATGGGTTTGGAGGGTCGGATGTAAACGGGCCAACAGACCCTTTCATCAGATGTTTATGACGTCATGATACGAGTCCAAAACATACTTCTTCCATAGACTTGAACAAAGAGACCAGAGTTACGCCCGAGGGAATTCTCCATTTAGGAGTTATGTCTTTTGTAGCTGCTGCTCTCCAGACCTATGGCCTGCAGACTGAAAACAGGGCATCAGTCCAGGTCGAGAAAACTCAAGACCCTTCTTTGGGTCAGAGCTTCACATTTTGCAATGCTCCAATTACAGTTTTCTATAAATCATTTCTTACCAGATCAGAGCATTCTGCAGACACCTTACCCAAACATGGAGCTTTATGAATGTTTTTTTTTTGGGGGGTAGTGTTTCAAACCCCCCTTCAGTCACTAGAGTGTGTTAACATGTGCTACTGTACCCCTGTTATCCGTCACATCCTGGTTATGATCATAGTGTGGATGTGATGTGCCAGAGAAACCAGGAGACACTTCAATAGCTGCTATTCTCGACCCCCCCCCTTCACGGTCCACGTGCACCTACCCACTCTACCCAGAACACGCTTCTGTTTCCACTACCCGGCCCCCCCACAGAGAAGCACGCTATACAGATCGTCAT